>NC_057409.1:5212923-5555148 GCF_019320065.1 Cervus canadensis | reverse complement strand
TAATCATTCTTCCAAAATTTATTGAGCACCTACTATGTGCCAGGTACTGTGTCAAGTCTTAGGGATTCTGTGATAAATGACACAGACCACACCCCATCATTTGTGGTTCTTGCTTTCAACACTGACAGTGACCTCACATTTCTAAAATCAGCATATGCTTATTAAAAGTTTACCCCATGCCAAGCACAGAGTGAAACTTGTTACATCCATTATCTTTTCCAAATGTCACAACAATTCTATGAAGTTGATATTATTTGTGTGTCTCAGAATTTCTTTCCCCTAAGCATGCAGTTGAGGAGCAATAAATGCAACAACAGAATCATCTTGTCCCGGGTAGAATTTTCCAGAGAGTAGCATACAGGGCACGACTACATGTTGTAGCGCAGACAGTAAAGAATCAGCCTGCAATGCAGGAGACCTGGGTTTGATCCCTGAATCGGGAAGATTGCCTGGAGAAGGAAATGGTAACCCACTCCAGTACCCTTGCCTGGAGAATGTCATAGACAGAGGAGCCTGGTGGGCTGCAGTCCATGGGATCACAAAGAGTCGGATGCGACTGAGGACTATACATGGAACAGGTGCTAAGCCCCTCAGAGACCCTCTCCAGTCCCCCAACCTGTACCCAGGCCTGATGCTCTCTGCACATCAAAAACTCGTTCCCTTCAACCTCACAGATTCTTTTAGTGACTATCGTATCTCTCTAAACTTTTATCCAGAAGAAATGCAGACGTGCGTGGTCAGGAGGACTTTGAGACATATCTGAACCTGATCTCAAACATGTTTACATAAACTGCTTTGCCATCCCACACTCAGCACTGGCCCTTCATGATAGAAGACTTTTGAGTATTTTTTATATCATTTTAGGACAAACTGATGGTCGGAGAGGTTAAAAAACTTACTCAAGGTGAATAAGTGGCCAGTTCAGGATTCATACCCAGGCCTGTCTTCCAAATCCATGTTCTCGTCCACTTAAGCTATGCCCAGTCCAGTGGGACCATTTTTACCCAGTGAGGCTTCTGCCAATTTCCCTTTCATATTACCCACTAACTTGGAAGACAAGAGATCTAGATTCTCATTCTGCCTCTGCCTCTAATTTACTCTGTGACTTTGGGATGCGTTTCTACCCGTCACTGGCCTTTATTTCCTCATCTGCAAAATGAGAGGGAAAAGAGCCCTTTTCATATTTTTCTTCCAGTGAAATCACATGTAGAAATACAATATGCAAGTATGTAGAACAGGTTAACACAGAGCTTCTCTGGTTGAATCTGGAGGTGGAGTCCTGAGCTCTGTCCATGCGGTCCTACCCCACCACTGGGGAGAGTAGTGGATGGACCTCAGGGAATCTGTAAACATCCACAGTGGTAGGTTGAATTGTGTGTGTACATGTGTGCATTTTCACAGTCTCAAAGGGATCCTGATTCCCATTAAAAAGTGATGACATGATGATCTGAATCATAGCTGACATGTACCAGGAGCTATGCTAAAGCACGTCATATGCATTAACTCATTTCATCTTTAGAACAGCTGAGTGAGTGATGATAGAATCTCCATTTTATAGATGAAACAATAGAAACGGCATGGTAAGTCAGTTGTGTGAAAATTGCTCAGTCATGTCTGACTCTTTGCGACCCCATGGACTGTATGTAGCCTGCCAGGCTCCTCTGTCCATGGAATTCTTCAGGCCAGAATACTGGACTGGGTAGCCGTTCCCTTCTCCAGGGGATCTTCCCAACCCAGTGATCAAACCCAGGTCTCGCACGTTGCAAGCTGATTTTTTACCATCTGAGCCGCCAGAGAAGGCTGGTAAGTCAGTTACTGAAGGTTATAGAACCAATGAAAGCTTTTCTAAACATCTCCTAGGTTTTTGCAAAGATGGCCAACCAGTTCTCTTTGGCTAAGTTTTATGCACTAGGAAAATATTATACTGTTTCCTATGGGTTATTATTTTTCATGAAATGCAGTATCCTGTCATTGCCTAGGACACATCTCATGTAGTTCTGGGCCCCTATTGCATTCAGGTTTCTATTCAAACAGTCCTCAGAGGGGCCTTCCTGACCACCCTAGAGAGCATGGCATTTTCCTCCATCAATAAATCTCCTTCTCTGATTTATTTTTATTCCCAGCGCTTACCACTACTTGACATCTTTCACCTGTTTCCTTGTATATTTCTCAGTACACATGCACTAGAAGGTAAATCTATGAAGGCAGGGATTTCGTCCGTCTCGATGTATTCCTAACCACATAATAAATAATGTCTGGCGTTGGTAGACCAAAATATTTATTGAAGAAGTGAATAATTGACTGAGTGAATGAATGAATGAGGGGAAGGGTTTTAAGCAGGAAGATCCAATTCTAGTTTTAGAATCATCAGTCTAGTGGTAGAATGGCAAATCACCATGGGATAGGACTGTAGGCTACCAGGACAGGCTGCTAGGTGACTAAGACGGTGCCCAGGCTTGCGATCATGGTGGCTTTGACCAGAGTGGTCATGAGGGGTGGTGGGGAAAGTGGGCAGGGAGAGGCTTGGGAGGGATGGAGCTGCAGGACTTGATGGCCACGGGGGTGCTGAGGGACCCCGAGAGTCAGCGACGGTCCCCATCGTTTTGACTCAGACAGCTGGCTGGCTGTGGCCATTTACGGCTTGTGGCTGTGACCTGCCTTCAGCCAGAGACGAAGCCTCAAGCCTGTGAGAACGACGTTGGGGTCACCCTGGTGAGGCCAGGAGACGCTGACTAAAGACTCGTGCCCAGTAGCAGAGCGGCGGGCACCTGCAGGAGAGGGAGCTGCTGGGCACAGATGATGTCAACGGTTTTAGCAATGCAGGCATTTCAGACTTCCTGGCATTCACACAAGGGAGGCTCCCTTAGGACCCTGGAAGAAATATCATCCAATAACCAGCAAATATCCCTGGCCCCTCAGAGATGCAGTGCTTCCAATGACCTTGGTGACGATGACATTCAGAGGAAGGTCCAAGTGAGCACAAAGCCAGCTGGGGCGGGGGGAACTCCAGAACCCAGGGGCTGTAGCCATACCAACTTCAAAGGGCAAGGCTGCCTGCTTCTCCGAGCTGGTAACAATCAGAACTATCCTTCTGCATCGAACGCGTCAAGATGAGACAGATGGATATTTGTCGAAGATCTGCCTTCCGCCGACATCCATCTTTGATTCTGGTGACTCTCAGGATGTGCTGTGATACCTGGCCTCCATTCCATGGTGGATAAATTCATATTCAAAATAGCACCAAGGGTGAACCCAAGCCCGTCTCCAAGGCAGAGTCCCTCCTTAAGTGCATTGATTTGGGTCCTGCTTGGCAGTTTGGGTGAGCAGTGGTTTCCTTATGACATGAAAGCTTTTTTGGCCTAGCTGCTTCTTAACCGTGGGGCAGCCATCCCACTGCAGAGAGCTTGCTACCCTGCCCACTCAGGGCACTGTGGGGAGCGTTTGGTTCACTGGCATATAACCCCAGTCTCTTTGTCATGGGCCCCGCAGAGGATGGCATGTTTTGGGGTTTGCCTCTAGGCTTTTGCCAGGAATCCGCCTGCAATGCAGGAGACCCCGGTCCGATTCCTGGGTCGGGAAGATCCGCTGGAGAAGGAATAGGCTACCCACCCCAGTGTTCCTGGGCTTCCCTTGTGGCTCAGCTGGTAAAGAATCTGCCTGCAATGCGGGAGACCTGGGTTCAATCCCTGAGTTGGGAAGATTCCCCTGGGGAAGGGAGTGGCTACCCACCTAGTATTCTGGCCTGGAGAATTCCATGGACTGTATAGTCCACGGGGTCGCCAAGAGTCGGATACAACTGAGCAACTTTCACTTCACGAGGCTTTCACCTGTGCTGTCCCTTCGACCTGGAAGGTCTTTCCTGCCCCTTCTTTGCCTGGCCAACTGCCTTTGTCCTGCGAGGCTCAGATCAGTTCTCACTTGCCTCTCCGTCACTCTCATCTGCTGGCCCAGTGGTACCTCGGGCTTCCCCATTCCTGCTACTGATCACACCAGGGTCTCTTGGCATCTACTTGCTTTTCTGTCCTGTGTGCCTACCCCAGTGTCTGGCATGTGGCAGCCCCGCCACCCCCGCTCAGTCAATGTTTGCGGAGAGAATAAAGTGAATTTACACTATTGTATTGGAGAAAAAGAGCCAGAAGATTTCAGTTGTGTCAATGATCTCGGAGTAGTAGGATTCCATCGTACCAACTGTCATGGGAGAAACCAGGATTGGAAGGTCGAGAAGTGGACTCTTCCCTGTTGCGTGATATTGATTCCATATACATATATGGATGTTTGCAAGTGCCTGGCACTATTCTAAGTGCAAATAGATAGCTGGACTTCCCTTGTGGCTCAGCTAGGTAAAGAATCCCCCTGCAATGCGGGAGACCTGGGTTCGATCCCTGGGTTGGGAAGATCCCTTGGAGAAGGGAAAGGCTACCCACTCCAGTATTCTGGGCTGGAGAATTCCATGGACTGTACAGTCCAGGGGGTCGCAGAGTCGGACACGACTGAGCGACTTTCACGGGCACAAGGCACTGTTCTGAGTGCGAATATGCATCGGGCGGGGAGTTGCTCTATGACACAAGGAGACAGCTCAGCGTCTGTGATGACCTAGAGGGGCGGGGGGCTCGGGAGGGAGGGGATATATATACACATGCGCCTGATTAGCCTTGTTGGGCAGCAGAGACTAACAAGCCATTGTAAAGCAATTATACTGCAATTTTAAAAATTAAAAAAAAAATAAGTGCTGTATATGTATTAGATCATTTAATCCTTACAACAACCCTACCATGATAGCATTTCCTCATATTCTTAATGGTGAAAGCAAAGCAAAGCAAAGTCATTGGCTCAAAGTCTCCCAGCTGATGACAAATAGAGCTTGGCTTTTACCAAACAGTCTGTTTCCAGAGCCCGCGTTTTAGCCCCAAATCTCAACCGCCTCTCAGCTGGATGATTTCTAAGACCCTTTCTCATTTTACAATGGACCCTCTATTATTATCATATGGTGAATATTTCCATTTGGTGCCTTCAGAGACCATGTTAACTGGTCACTTCCTGAACAGCACAGAGGAATTATTATTTTTTTTTTCTTTCTTCTGCCCCTTGTGTTGGTCAGAGAGGAAACTGGTGCAGATTTGGGCATCGGGCAGAGCTGGAACCGCAGCCCCACGCTTCACCTGATGCACAACAATCTGGGCAAGACAGAAGCGACTTGGAACCTTGGTTACGATGCAGGTTAAGGTGAAGATGGTTCCAGACTCTTCCTCCTCAGTGGCTGTAAGGATGAGATAATACAGATAGGATTGTCAGATTTGGCAAACAGAAATACAGGATGCTCAGTGAAATCTTAATTCCAGATAAACAGGGAATAATTTTTTTTTAGTACAAATATGCCCTGTGCAATAAATGGGAGATACTTATCCTAAAAAATGATTCCTTGTTTATCTGGAATTCAAATTTAACTGGGGGCCCTGAATTTTATCTGACAACCTTACATGCAGAGGAAGCCCTTAGCATCGTGCCTGTCCCATTGGAAGTCCTCAATAAACGTTAGAAAGATTTCTCTGCTGAAACCTGCTGGACTGTCCTTAAAATCTGCATCCGCCCATGTTTGGATGCATCAGGCTGGCCGTAACTGTGCACCACCCCTGATTAAGCATGTGGCTCCCTTATCTGTGGATTCGAGAGGATTGACCTGGGATTTCAGTAGAGGAGGCTTGGAAGAGCCTTTCAAATGGGAAGCTGGCTCATCAGAGGCTGGGCGGAAACACCGGCTGCCTTGTCTGCGGGCCTCGGGCTCACTCCCGTCAGCTCCCTGGCCAAGGGCGCCACCTTGTGTCCGCCTCTGGGTTGCCAGGCTGGCGTGCTGCTCGGAGCGGAGGCTGAGACCCAGAGGGGCCCCGGACGCCCAGATTGTCTTGTTCTGTTCTGTCTTGTCCAGTTGCCGCAGTGCAGGGCAGAGCTGCCCTTATGAGGTCCCTAACGGTCCTGCTTTCTCTCCTCCCGTCCTCCTCGGCCCGTCCTCTGCCTCTCCTCCTCTCCCGTCCAACCTTCTAAACAAGACCCGTGCTATATACCATGCAGGGTCTCAGAGAGGCTGCAGGTATGTGAGAAACCACACAGGTGAGTTAGAACACCGTAGGCCTGGATCCATATGACTACCTCCTTGATGCATGACCTTCAGGTATTCACCTTACTCCTCTGAAAGTGAAAGTGAAAGTCACTCAGTCGTGTCTGAGTCTTTGTGACCCCATGAACTATACAGTCCATGGAATTCTCCAGGCCAGAATACTGGAGTGGGTAGCCTTTCCCTTCTCCAGGGGATCTTCCCAACCCAGGAATTGAACTCAAGTCTCCCACATTGTGGGCAGATTCTTTACCAAAAACTCTTTGCTTGTAAGATTGTGATACTACCCCTGCCTTGTGTATCCTGAAGGACTTTGGTGAGGGAAAATTGGTTGTGCATGCGAAAGGGCTCTGAAAACTGTAATATGCCAGGACAGTGTAAGTAATTTGATAGTATATTCCTACATAACATCTGTAATATGTTATTAATATCAGTAATAACAGCAACATTTCCTGGGCATCCTAATACCCTGGTCCTGAACGCCTGGAGACATTTGTTCGTCCTTGTCTATGCTGCTTCTGACTTTCAGACCCAAGATTCCCCCTTCCAGGTCTGTCCTTCTGTGCTGCATCAGGTACCCTGAGCATCTGGGGGACAGAATGGCTTATGGAGCAGTAAAGAGTCGGGCATCTGCTGGCAGTTACCCAAGCTCTCTGTGCCTCAGTTTTCTCATCTGTATAATGGGGATGATAGACAGCAGCCTCCCTCATTGTGAGGATTAAATGATAGTAAGTGAAGCACCTAAAAGCTTCTTCATTAATCTTTTAAAAATTAATTCATATTTTGGTCACACCCCATGGAACTTCCCTGATCAGGGGTAGAACCTGTGCTCCCTACATTGGAAGGGTGGAATATAAACTACCTGACGGCCAGGGAAGTCCCCTGACAACTTTAACAAGCTCTAAATAAATGCAGTTAGTATTTCCTTCGGGTGCTGGCTGCTATTCTGACTTGCCCCCTCTTAGGAGGCAGTGTGGAGAAGTGGACATCTTGTGGGGTTTGCAGCCAGAGAGTAGTGACTCTGGATCGGGGCTGTGTCACCAACATCATCACCATGGTTTCTGGCAGGTGTCTTCACCTCTCTGAGCCAGTTTCCTCTCCTATGAACTAGGGAGACAGAAATTGTTTCTGTGGTTGGGGTGAGAATTCAAAGACATCACTTTGTAAAGTGCCCTGCATGTTTCTGTCACTGCCTCATTATCAGATAAATGGCAGTTCTTACATATTTTTTTCTCTTCTTTCAGTCACATCCATTCATCCTTCCATTAAAAAAATCTACTAACTTCTGCTATGGCCAGAGCCCCTGCTATTTGTTGGGGATATAAAGATAAATAAGATATGTTTGTATTAAGTTGCTTCAGTCATGTCTGACTCTTTGAGACCCTATGGATCACAGCCTGCCAGGATCCTCTGTCCATGGGGTTCTCTGGGCAAGAATACTGAGGTGGGTTGCCATGCCCTCCTCCAGGAGATCTTCCCAACCCAGGGGCAGAACCCATGTCTGTTATGTCTCCTGCATTGGCACGCAGGTTCTGTACCACTAGCACCACCTGAGAAGCCCAAATAGGATATGTCTTGCCTTCTGAGAATTTGCATCTTGTGCGTGGGGTGGGGTGTGGTAATAAAAAGAATCACTTCCATCTGTTGAGCAGCTACCGTTCATGCTCTGTGGAAGGAGGAACCACCAGAACCTAATTCTGGATCAAGAGCCATGGCTGAAGAGGGTGAACAGGGTCAGCAGGCGAGGAAGGCGTGATGACCTGAGCGCCTCACTCTCTGAGCGGACACAAGGTGGGAGGACCTGAGTCTCGTGTCCTTGGGTCACTGGGTAGATGCTGCCACCTACCAAGTCAGGGACTCCAAGAGAAAGAGCAGACCTGGGGGGCAAAATGCTGAATTTATCCTGAGTTGCTGGTCAAAGGCAAGTCGAAGGGCCACACTTCATGTACTGCACCGTGCTCCTTCTTCCAGATCCAACAGCTCTGTACAATCCTGTCATAACCCCCACTTTACAGATGAGGAAACTGAGGCTTAGGGGTATCAAGTCTCTTCCCAACATCACACAGCTTTGTGACCAGTAGGGCCAGGATTTGACCGCACATCTGCCTGCCTCCAAGCCTGCTGGGAAGCAAAAAAAAAAAACCAAGGAGGGATTTTCAAGGTTCCATCATGAAAGCAGAGCCTGGTGACATCCGACAGATAGAGCTGGGCCCTTTAGAATCATTCCAGAAGCCCTGGGAGGTATTGGTCATGCTCGTGTCCTCTTGGCCCCAGAGGAACCCTGTGAATCCTTCTCTGAAATTCAGCCCGGCTCACCGTGGCCCGATGACCTGCATGGGAGCAGTGTCCGCTCTTCAGTTCCCACCCAGGCCACCTTGCCTGCAGCACCTCACATGGGAGAGAGGTGAAATTCCAGGGCTGGGGATTCCTTTGCCACTTTAAGGCTTGAGGAGAAGAAATGAGCAAGAGAAGGGAGGAGGAGAGATGTACTTGGGAGACCTTTTAGCGCCCCCAGCAGTGAGTAGTGAATTAAGGGCACCACCAAAATAAAATAAAAGTTGTGGCAGGTGGTCACTACCTACCAGGAATGTGCCGCTGGTCTTTTCTACTTGACACCTCGTTTGGTCCCCATGGCAACCCTGTGATGTAAGTGCTATGATTTCCTCATTTCACCGAGGAGGAAACTGGGGCACAGAGAGGTTAAGTAACCTGCACAAGGCCACACAGTCATCAAGATCTTGAGTGCCTGTTGCTGGTGCTTTGCCTCTTCCATGTGCCCCACTCTGCCTGGTGTCTCTGGCAACCCTGGGGGCAGAGGGGAGAAAGGAAGCAGGTGGGAGGCAGGTGCAGGGTTCGTGAACCCAGCTTGTCTGAACGTCCTGCTGGGGCTGAATGAAAAGACGGGCAGTCTGGGCTCTGGCCTCCACTCACTTCCCGTGTGACCTTGGATGTGCCGTCTCCACTCTGCATTCAGTAATTTCCTCTGTGTTGGCATCTTCCCTGAAGGTCCAGCGGTTAAGACTCCATGCTCCCAATGCAGGGGGTGCTGGTTTGACCCCTGGCCAGGGAACTAAGTCAAGGCTGTGGTCTTCCCAGTGGTCATGCATGGTTGTGAGAGCTGGACCATAAAGAAGGCAGGACACCAAAGAATGGATGCCTTTGAACTGTGGTGCTGGAGAAGACTCCTGAAAGTCCCTTGGACAGCAAGGAGATCAAACCAGTCCATCTTAAGGGAGGCCAACCCTGAATATTCACTGGAAGGACTGATACAGAAGCTGACGCTCAAGTATTCTGGTCATTTGATGCAAACCGCCTACTCATTGGAAGAGACCCTAATGCTGGGAAGGACTGAGGTCGGAAGGAGAAAAGGGCATCAGAGGATGAGACAGCTGGACGGCATCACTGATGCAATGAACATGAACTTGGGCAAACTCCGGGAGACGGAGTGGGACAGGGAGGCCTGGCGTGCTGCAGCCCATGGGGTCACAGAGAGTCGGACACGACTGGGCGGCTGAACAACAAGAACAGGGAACCAAGATCCCGCGTGCCTCATGGCAAGGCCTAAAAAATAAAATAAAATTTTAAAAATAAAATAGATATTAAAAAAGAATTTCCTTTGTGCAAAGAAATAGTTCGTTTAGGTGGTGGTTAAGTTTCTTCCCAGGTTAAAATAATGGAATTCTAAGAGCCTTGGGATAGAGGGACTATTGGGTGTCAAGGAGCCAGTGACCCTGGGACTCAGCTGGGACAGGTGGGGGCAGTCGCGGGACTGTGCCCCTGATCTGGGCTGCAGCCCTTGTGAAACTGAGGTTTTTCTGAAAGCGGCAGAGACTCCTGAGTGCACAGGCAAGCACTCGTGACTTCAGCTTCTCTCACTGCCTCACAGAAGCCACTGGAGGGCGCTGTGTCCTCACAGTTCTCCACGAGCTCCCCGCCGATGGCCCAGAACGTCCACCTGAGGCCAGAGAGAACCTGGGAGGCCTGGGGCTAGTGCCTGCGGGTGGGCCCCTGAGCACAGCTAGACCCGCTCAGGCCACACAGGCCCTGCCCTGTGAGAGGATGTGCCAGAGCCCTGACCAGAGGCCGGCTGCGGCCCTCAGCCTGCTGCTGAATCACGGTGAGCTCTTGACACTTGGCTTCGCCTCTTTGAGCCTCCGCTTCAGCAGCTGTAAAGTGGGAACAGTGGCGTCTGCCTTGTGGGCCGGTGGTAAGCGAGGCTGTAATGAGAGCGCTTGTGTGGGTGCTACTCAGAACTCGGACATTCTGTATGCCTGAATAAGGTATCGTCACTACCCTCAGTGGAGAAGGAAATGGCAACCACTCCAGTCTTCTTGCCTGGAGAATCCCATGGGCAGAGGAGCCTGGCGGGCTGCAGTCCACGGGGTCACAGAGAGTCGGACACGACTGAGTGACTAATCCACACACATTACCCTCAAAGCATCATTCAACAACACTTCTCAAGGCAGGAGAAGGACGTTTGATAAAGCCCTACGTGAACTTAGAACTGGCTTGGGCCCTTCCCCTAAACTACCTTCCTGAAATTCCAATGGCCCCACGAGGAATGAATCCTAACCAATTTCCATTTCACAGCGGGCAGAGCGCACGCCGGTAGGATGACGCGGCTTGCACCGGGTCTGTCCTGCTTCACGGATCTCCTTCCACCCCTGCCCGATCCCGCCTGCCTCGTGCCCAGCAGGGCGGGGTCCATGCGTCCTTCTGCAGTGTTTCAGGCTGAGGTTTCAGGTAATGATTTGCTCAGTCCTTTGGCAGCGTGGGCTGCCCCCCTCACTGCGCTCTCGCTGCATACTTGATACGGAAGGCCATGTCATTGGGATCAGGGACTCCCTGACTTGACTTTTGCAATTTTCTCTCATCTTGAACCTGTGCGTAACCCTTCCTGCTCCCTGGGAAACAGAGCTGGCCTTGGGGAGTAGTTGGCTTCACCCACGACTTAAGCAAGCATGATAAGTGGCAGATGGGTGGGAGAAGCTCAACTTATGGCCCCTTCCCAGGCTCCCCAAGATATTTGGGGGTGCAGAGTGTTTGCTGGAATAAAGGAACATGCCTCCAGGAGATGATCTAATAGGAGAGCTTGTAGTTTTTCTGTTTTTCTTTTCTATCTTGATGAGAGAGAGATTGTGTCGTTTGCATGGTTGCACATAAAGAGAAGTATGGCTTTGTTTTCACAATCGCTCTTCTCTTTCTTCCTACCCTTCCATCAGCTTGGGAGGGAAGAGCCAGGTAAACTCTGGAATCTTCCCACCTGGGAGGATCTTAGGGTCCCCGAGTCACAGAACCGTGGTGCGGGGAGGCTCCTGAGAGACCAGATAAGCCAGACCTCTCAGGGCAGAGATGACGCACCTAAGCTCAGGGAAAGAACCAGACTTGCCCAAGATTGCCAAAGTCAGTGATAGGCTGGGATCAGAATGTACCTGTTCTCTTGGTCTCACGTCAACACATTTTGCTAAGTTACTCGTTGCCTGGAGGGTAGTTAGTTTAGGAAACGGAGAGAAGGGATGGGACAGTGAAGGGGGGTTAGGGAGGTGCTGACCTTGCTTTCTGAAAGCCCTCGTGGGGAGTTGATCATTTTCATCTGACGTCAGGCAAATAATGGCCACGGAAAGCAAATATTATGAGAGTAAATGTGTAAACATGGAGCTGGCAACAGTTTCAGCGTCAGAAACAGGCTGAGAGCTCCAGGCTCTAGCAGACCGGCCCCTTGATGCTGCCTCTTACAAAACGCTGGGGACGTGAGATCCGTCAGCGAAGCTGCAGCAGGGCTGGGGGGCGGGCGCTAGGAGAGTTCTGGGAAAACCGAGAAGAAGCTTGCCCAGGGCTTAAAAGAGAATGCATAGGAATGCAGGAAGGAAAGAAAGCTGTGGGGACCTCCCCGGCAGTCCAGTGGTTAAGACTTCCGCTTCCAATGCAGGGGCTACAGGTTCAATCCCTGTTCAGGGAGCTAGGATGCCACATGCCTCGGGGCCAAAAAAACAAAACGTAAAACAGAAGCAAGGTTGTAACAAATTCATTAAACACTTTAGAAATTGCCCACATCAAAGAAAAAGAAAACTGTCAGTTACTGAGGACCCAGACGCAACTGAGCACTTCATAGAGATTTATGTTTAACTTTCCCAGGAGCCCTAAGGGACAGGTATTGTCACCCCCCTTTTGCAGATGACGATGCCGACTCAGAGAAGTTAAATAATTTGTGCCCAGCCATACAGATAGGATGCAGAGAAGTGGGGTTTTGATCTCAGCTCTTGTCTACCCCAGTCTGTTTCAAAATCTGGACTGGGAACCTCCCTTTATCACAATCACTAGGAACACTTGTCAAAAAGGAGTTATGCAGGGCTCGCCCCAGAGCTACTGAATGGCAGCCTTGAGGTGGGCCTGAGAGTATGCTTCTAATAAGCTCCCAAGAAAGGGGGAGGAATCTGTGCAGCTAAGACCTGGGAATCCCTGCTCAATGGCATGAACTGGCCACCTTTTTTTGGTAAATGGATAGATGATAAGTGTTTTAGACTTTGCAGGCCTTACAGTCTCTGTTGTAACTACCCAACTCTGCTGTTGTCATGTAAAAGAAGCCGCAGACAATACACATGTGAAGTGTGACTGTGTTCCTATAAAACTTTATTTACCAAAGCAAGTGGTGGGCCAGATTTGACCCTTGGGGCTTTGCCACCTCTTGCTTAGTATACCACATGCAAAGGACCCTCATAGCCTGTCTCTCTCGTTGTTTCCCTAGCAGCCCTGAGAGGAGGGTATGATTATCTCCATGCTGCAGATGGGGAAACTGAGGCCCAGGGAGGTTAGACAGCCATGGTCACACTGAGAGTGAGTAGCAGGGCTGAGGTTAGAACCAGACCACCTGATTCCCAGTCCAATGCTGCTGAAAACTGTGATGCCTGATAAGGGAGCCTGGGCCCCAGGGAGTGTTATGATTTAACGAAAGCAGCCACCATTCATTAAGCACTTACTGTGTGCCAGGCGGAGTCATTAGCTCACATAAGCTGCTACCCAGATGTTGAATGTCATTGTCCCTGTCACAAGGGGCCATCACAACCTCCCTGGGAGGTGGGAAGGCATCTGTGATGTGTCAAAGCCAGCTTATCTCGAGCGCCCCATACACCTGATGTGCTGCAGCTGGACAACAGGAAGATGGGAGCTGCTGACAAGATGTATTTGCCTTTTCATTCTTGAGTCTGCGCACACAACCGCTCTCAAACAAACATCAAATAGACATGTGGTCACTTCAGTGACCTCCTTGTCACAAGTACAAGAACACAAACTCCAAGGCATGGAATGTCTTGTCTGATTTGTACGAGATGTCCCCACTGAGATCAGGAACTAGGAAATGCCAGGTACGGGGGAAGGAATGCTGGGCTTCTAGTTGGCCTGGATTCCACACCACTCTCTGCCCCTGGTCTGCTGGATGACCTTAGGCGTCACTTTACTAGTTTATAAGTGAGTGTCACTCTCTGGATGCATACAATGGGGGGAGAAGAGAGGTGCTCAATTGTTTAAGCCATTGGCTCATTCATCCATTTGCTTACCATGTATTAAGTACCTACTATGTGCCAAGCACAATTAAGATCATTTTGATTTAAACTTCCAAAGATTTGAGATTCAGTCCTTCCTGAATAGGAGTTAGTCCATGAATGCTAGATAGGTCCTTTAGGTCAAGAACGCCTTGGGCTAGGATTTCTCTCTTTGTAAAAAGTTTCTCTCTCTCCTTCGCATAAGGTAGGTCTTGGCAAGAATGTAGAGCTAGCACTACCCACCAGTCCATTTAGCAATCCAACCTTCAGTCCATCCATCTTTCTATCCACCCATCTTTCTGCCTATTCACCTCTATCTGCAACTTTCCATGCAGTCATCCATATGCCTCGATCCATCCATTTATCCATCCAAGTACATGTTGAGCACTGACCACATGCCTGGTGCAGGACTGCTACCCCCTCACCCCCAGGAAGTCCCCACTGTAGTTTGCACAACAGCCTGGGGTTTGAGACAGGGGTGATAGAAAGCTTAGAGCCTGGGTAGCAATAATTCTTTATGCTCAGAATCCAGGGGATTTCTGGAATGCCTTCAGGTACTTGAAGAGTGTATAGGGCCAGAGACTGATCTGCTTAGGCCGCCCGCACCTTTCCATCCAGACAAGGCCGCTCTCCTGGTTTGCCCTGGCCTCTGTCACTCTGAGAACACTGGGAGCCCCAGCCCCGGGCCTGTGCGTGCTATAAACGGTCCTGAGTGAATGGGCAGAGTGCGATACATCCATTCAAGGGAATATTGTCCAGCCGTGAAAAAGGAATGAGATATCTACGCATCCTGCAACACAGATGAACCTTGAAAACAGATACAAAAGACCACATATCACATGATTCCCATTTATGTGAAATGTCCGGAACAGGCAAATCCACAGAGACAGCAAACACATTCGTGGTTTTCAGGGGCTGAGCCAGAGGAATGAAGAGTGACGGCTAATGGGTACAGGGTTTCTTTCAGGGGGAGGGGGTGATGAAATGTTCTGGAGTTAGTGGTGATGGTTGCACAACCCTGGGACTATAATAAAAATGATCGGATTGTATACTTTAAGAGGGTAAACTTTATGGGATGTGAATCATTTTTAAAAGATTTTAGATTTATTAGAAAACATGAAACATTTCAAAACAATACTCCCCTGTGTTATCTCCTATGCTCCTCCCAACTTCCGGTCACGCAGCCGCTGGGACCGGCCGCGCCGATGCCTTTTTTCTCAGCTGAGAACCTGGGAGCTCAGGGCTGGTGAGGGGCCTGTCAGGACTGCGTTGCTAATTGGTGCCAGGGGAGCGATGGGAAGCGGAGTTGGACTCCTGGCCGAGGGCCCATTCCTTCCTCCCTTCCTCTCCTTCTGGCTCTGCTGGGTCTTCATGGCTGCGGGCGGGCCTTCTCTGGTTGCAGCAGGCGGGCTCCTCTCTCATTGCACACAGGCTTCTCTTTGGGGTGGCTTCTCTTGCTGTGGAGCAGAGGCCCCAGGGTGTGTGGGCTTCAGTAATTGTGGCACTGAGTTGCCTTGCTCATGTGAGATCTTCTTTGACCAGGGATCGAACCCGTGTCCCCTGCATTGGCGAGTGGATTTTTAACCCACTGAACCACCAGGGAAGTCCCTCAAGAGCTGGTTTCTTCACACCAGGCTGCCTGATGAGTAGACAGTTTCCTAGTGAGCACCACTGCCTGCCCGGTGGTGTCTGCCGCTGAAAATACTGTCCAGGGGTCTCTGCAGGCAGGACCACACAGCTAGTGGTTGCCATTCCAGGAGTCTTCCTTGGTGCCAGGCACTGGGGAGCCATGAGCATTGTCTCACTTTGTCCTCGGAGACCCCGATCGTGAGCCTTTGCTGTTAGCTCCACCCTCCCTTCTCACGAGTACCTGATGATCCCTGGGGAATCCCTAGTGAACCTACAGTGGTAGGAGGTCACATTCCTCCACTACGGAAACCAAATAAGTGGACAGGGCGTTGTCATGTCACTTAGGTTGGGCCATGAACATTGACTGAACGGGTGATGGGAGGGTCCAGGGACTCCCGGGGACATCACTGCAGCTGGGCTGCTCTGGCCTCTGCCCTGTCCTCCATTGTTCCTTGCTTTCTGGCCACTCTCTAGGCCTAGTCTTTCCACTTCCTGTGGATTCTGTGGGCTCCCACGGTCCTTGCGATAAATCCCTTTGCACTCATGAGAGAAAGAGTCAGCTTCTGTTGTTTGCAACCGTTTCCTCTGACCAATGTGTTCCTATGAGATAGATCCTCTGATTTTGTCCATTTTACAGATGAGGAAACGGAGGCCCAGAAAGGCAAAGTGACCTGCTCACATTCCCCCAGATGATGCGCAGCAAAGCGGAGATTTAAACCTAATCTCTCTGAGTCCAGAGTCCAGTTGCCGAGCCTCTACAAGAAGGAAGGGACAGCAAGCATTTTCTCTAAGCCAGACACTGAGCTGGCCAGACCCTCTCAACAGCTCTCTGCAGCAGACGTTTTAGAGATATGAACCTGAGGCTCAGGGAGATCACTTATTTACAGGTCCTAGAGCCAAGAGTAAAACAGAGGTTTGCAGAATTGAAAGAGACACGCGTACCCCAATGGTCATCGCAGCACTGTTTACAATAGCCAGGACGTGGATGCAACCTAGATGGCCATCAGCAGACGAATTGATAAGAAAGCTGTGGTACATATACACAATGGAATATTACTCAGCTATTAAAAAGAATGCATTTGAATCAGTTCTAATGAGGTAAATGAAACCGGAGCCTATTATACAAAGTGAAGTAAGCCAGAAAGAAAAACACCAAAACAGCATATTAATGCATATATATGGAATTTAGAAAGATGTTAACGATGACCCTATATGCGAGACAGCAAAAGAGACACAGATGTAAAGAACAGACTTTTGGACTCTGGGAGAAGGCAAAGGTGGGATGATTTGAGAGAATAGCATTGAAACATGTATATCACCATTTGTGAAATAGATCGCCAGTCAGGTTTGATGCATGCGACAGGGCACTCAGGGTAGGTGTGGGACCACCCAGAGGGGTGGGATGGGGAGGGAGGTGGGAGGGGTTTCGGGATGGGGACACATGTACACCCATGGCTGATTCATGTCAGTGTATGGCAAAAACCTCTACAATATTGTAAAGTAGTTAGCTTCCAATTAAAATAAATAAATTAATAATAATAATAAATAAAATGGAGGTTTGCCTGATAGAAGATTCTGTGCTGTTTTACAGAGGTGGGAACAGAGACTCAGAGGGTGGATCTCGGCTTTTCCCAGTTACAGAGTTCTGATCTCTGCTCTCCGCTCCATCGGCACCTCCCTGCCAAAAGCCTTGTGAGGCAGAAACCAGGCTCCCATTAACCCATGAGCTCAGGGGTTGGGGCAACTTCTGGGAAGAATCCTTCCCTGAAAATCAGGGTCGAAGAAGCCGCAACACGGATCACTCGGTGTATTTCATTTGTGAACAGGCAGTCAGTGGCAGGGCCTTGTTCGTTTTGGGCTGGTCCAGCAGAGCTGTGAGGATGCTCCATCTCAATGGGAGCTGGACCTCCCCCCACCCCCCTCCCTGGGGTACCTCCGTGTCTCAGGCTCCAACCCTGATCAGAATGGAACCTGGGCTCCAGGGAGCCTCAGGCAAGACTCTGGGGAGAACCCACTGGGCAGGCCTTGGTGGAGAGAGGCATGGGACCAGGGCAAGGGAAGGAAGGGGCCCCAGGTCCTATCCCTCCAATAGCCCCAGATCCAGCCTTAGCCCAAATCTCCAGGTCATTCCCACACCAGCTCAATTCAGGCTGGACCTCAGCACCCACCTCAAAATCCCGTTCAGCACCAGCCCCTGCGCTGAGCACCTCCACACTCCCCTGCCCTGACTCCAGCCCTGCCCACCGATCAACCCAAAGTTAGTTTTCTCCTAAGTCAGGCCTCCACTCCGCTCCAGCTCCGCCACGCCCTGGTACTAACCTCAGCTCCAGCTCACCCCCAGCCCTGAGGGTGGCCGTGTAGACTGTGGCCAAGGGCAGGAGTGTCACCAGAAGGCTTTCCTCTGCCTCAGGGTCTGAAGCAAATGTTTATTAAATACCTGCAAGTGCCGGGCCTTCTTCTGGGCTCTGGGGCCCCTCTGTGAACGTGAACACCGGCTCGGGCACAGGGGACAGGCACCCCTCCCCCATTTCCTCCTTGCCTTCCACACCCCCCTGCCCCGCTTCCCCCATCCTCTATCCCCCCTTGCCTGCCTCCTTCCGGTTCCTCTTCCGAGCCTCCCTCTTGCCCCAGCCTCCCAGCTTTGAGACCTCCCCTCATTCTCCACCCCACCCATCCTCTGTGCTTCTTCTCCAGAGCCAGGAGGCTCGGGCAATGCTTCTGGGCAGCTTCTTTCTCCCTCTGTGATTTAAACAGGTCTCCTCCCCTCTGAGCCTTGAATAAATTTCACGATGGACAGGGAGAGTGGTAGGGTTGGACAAGCAGGCCTCGCCTTTCCACGCTCCTGTGACCTTCTAGCCATCCTTGATCTAATGTACAAAGGTTAATATCTGAGTGGCCAGCAGACGCTGGTTTTCTGGATGGAACTTTGGGGTCGAGAGGAGGCTCTGGCATCAGGAACCAAACAAGATGGCCTTTTCTCTGGTGGGGTCTGGGGAGCACATATCGTCTCATCAACCCCAACTCAGGCAGTTGAGGAGTCACACCACCCTGGTCCTGTGGCCACTCACTTGCTGATTCTCGCCCATCCATCACTCAGGACCATGTCTCTCGGGGACCTCGTGATCCAGCCCTGGGCGGTGTCGGGTGCTACTGCCGCCCACCACACCCCCCAACACTGCCCCCCGCCCCCCGCCCCCCCACCTTTCCCAGCCTCAGCCTCTCCAGTCCTCACCTCTGGTCCTGCCCACCTCTCACTCTCTGTTCTGGCATCCTTCGTTCTTTCAGCACTAGTTTTTCAGTTCCTCTAATTGTCTTAGGTGCCTCTGTGTTCCTCCATCTCCCTCCGGTCTCATCATGTTGCCCGAAGCATTTTTCTTTTCGTTAGGATTTGTTGGTCTCTGTCTGTCTCTCTTCCTTTCAGTCCTCTTCGCCTGTCACTTACAATCAAAAGAATGCAATGGAACTGAAGCATCAGATCAATGGTGGCTTGGGAAATGTGAAGCATTTTCGCTCTCAGCACTTAAGAAATTCTTACGATGTTCTCCCCACAGAGTAGATACTTGTTATCTGTGTTCAGTCGGCTGGGTGACCTTCCGCACGTTGTTCCTCCAGGTTTATAATAAGCTGCACAGGAGCACCGGATCCTGTGAGGAAGGCAGGGTAACCCACTCACGTTCCCCATTTTCCAGATGGGAAAACTGGTGCTCAGAACGGGGCAGTGACTTTTCATGGCAGGTCAGAAATTAACCCTCGGTCCATTGCTTTTTTGGTCACTTTCATTACACTGTGGACTCTAGAACCCACCTCACACACTCAGAAGAACATTTCCAGTTGGTTGTGGGAGGCACAAGGGCCCCCAAAGCTGGATAGTAGGTGAGCCTACCCAGCTCTTTGATCTCCAGGTCACTGCAGCTCCTGCAGGAATGTGAGGAGAGGCAATACTTCATCCATCCCCAAGGGGAGGCTTTACGGAGAATATGGAGGAGAGGCTGTTGTTCTCCGAAACCTGGAGAAACGGATCTTCCTTATGCAGAGAAGACCCAGTGGAGAGAGGAAAGCTGGTAAGGGGATGGATAAGAGCCAATGCCTACCTAAGACATCAACACTCAGCTCCAAAAGGGGATCACTGAGAAAACACAGCCTGACTCAGGACACTAAGTTGGGTCCGACTCTGCAATCTCGTGGACCGTAGCCCACCAGGCTCCTCTGTCCGTGGGATTCTCCAGGCAAGAATACTGGAGTGGATTGCCATTTCCTTCTCCAGGGGATCTTCCCAATCTGGAGATTAAACCCACGTCTCTTGCTCGGCAGGTGGATTCTTTACCGCTGAGCCACGGGGGAAGCCCCATTGGTATCACTAGTCCGTGTTATTAACAGCAAGTGCCTGTCCTGCAGCTCACATGTAGCAGACAGCTTTGGCACCCATCACACTTGGAATGTGTGACATCACACACACACACACACACACACACACACACACACACACCCCTCAGTTTGAGTGCTGGCTGCCCCCTGACCTCTCCAAATCTCCATTTCTTGTACAAAGTGGGTATGCTGCCTCACTTCGAAGTGCGGTAGATGCCAAAGCCCTCTGTTACATGTGTGGTGCAGGGCAGGTGCTCGCTGTTAATAACACGGACTGTTGATACTGATGGGGCTTCCCCGGTGGCTCAATGGTAAAGGGTCCACTTGCCGAGCAAGAGACTTGGGTTCAATCCCTGGTTTAGGAAGATTCCCCGGGAGAAGGAAGTGGCAACCCACTCCAGTATTCTTGCCTGGAGAATCCCAAGGACAGAGGAGGCTGGCGGGGTACAGTCCATGAGATCACAGAGTTGGACATGACTGAGTGACTGACAGCAAACAGCGTTGATACTGAATGTCGAGGACACGGCATTTAGCAGAGGTCTCTCTGTTTACCTAGTAATTCCACAGTAACTTGAAGCGAACGTCATCCAACTTGAAAAAGCAGTGGGATTTGAACTTGATGTATTTTACCATCTGGAAAAAAACCTGGCAGCTAATAAACGATTAATATTTATCCAAATAGTCTTGTGTATAATCAGATGTTGCAAAGGTTGTGTGTAACTATCTGGTGGAGGTTGCAAAGATACTACTTGAAATGAGTAACCACTAATAATTGCCAACTTTTAATTTCATTGAGGCCTTAGCATTTGCCAGGAATAGGTAGGCCCTTTACATGTATTCTTCATCCTCACAACGCTATGGAGTTTTGCCCCCATTTTACAGATGAGGAAGCTGAGGCTCAGAAAGGTGAGGGAACTTGCCCACTCGTGGATCCAGGATATGAACCCAAGCAGTCTGACTCCAGAACTCAAATTCTTGACAATCGTGCTCTCTTACTGAGCGCTGAGAACTTTCCCTGCATTATGTCATTTCGTCTCCCAAGAATTCTGCTCAATCAGAATAACAAGATTCACTGTAGCTAGCAGGAGCGGGACTTTTGCTACATGGCAGACCTGGTGCGAAGTACAGGACCTATGTCATTTCATCCTAACAGCTCTGCATGATGTCCTAGGTTTATAAATGAAGAAACAGAAGCTCAAAAACAAGATTTAAATCAACCTTAGAATAGTGCTCAAACTCAGCCCAGCACCCAAGGCTTAGGGGGCCTCTTGTGGCCTGGCACCTGGCTCCCTCCATAGCCATATCAGCCGCCTCATCCCCGTCACACGTGACTTTCCAGTGCTATTTGCAGTTCTCTGAGAGAATCCAGGCATTTTATGCTTATCAGTCTTTGCAAACCCTGTTCTCTCTCCAGCTGAGATACTCGGTCTCTCTATATTGCCTAATGCCTACGTGTCCTTCAAGTTGTAACTGTGATGTCACCTCCCCCAGGAAGCTGCCTCTGATTGCTTGTGACTCACTAGATGCCTTTATTATGTTCTCTGCTCCCTCACCCCCGATACACTGCGTTTCGATCACTCTTGGCTGGTCTGCCTTCCCACTGAACAGGAGGCACCATGAGGGCGGGGGTCTGTCACAGTCACTAGTGCCTCCCTGGTTCCTAACCCATCACCTGACTTCAGGAAATGCTCAAATAATGCTTGAGTAAACAAATAAATAAAATGTATCAAAGTGGACAAAACACCTAAGTGCAGGGAGTGCTTACTCAGTGCCAATGGTTTGCACATGTATCATCTCATTTAATTCTGACAGCAAGCTTAGGAGGTAGAGACTATCACTGTCTCTGTTTTAAAGATGAGAGACGGAGGCACAGAGAGGTGAATTATTTGCCCAAGATCGCACAGCTGGTACTGTGGAGCTAGGATTCAAAGCCAGGCTGCCCTCCTCCAGCATCCCTATGTCATCCTGCTTCCCAGACACCTAAAAAGAAATCAAAGCACTTGGAAAGGAGTCAAGTCACAGTATAATGATCAAGATACGGTTATAGCGGATTACTCAAATGAACAAGTGCCTTGATGAAAAGTGAGCTAAAATAAAACGCTTTCAAATACTCAAAAGTAGGCAAAATAGGGGGAAAAGTGTAGCAGGATCTCCATCCCCCAACATGAAATGCTGATTGCGATGGGGACGGGTGGAGCTGCGGGTGAGCTGACCTCCAGGGATGCTCTGGATGGTTCCCTGCAAGGAGGCAGCAGGACGGCTTGCCAGACCAGACGGATACGTTCTCACTACCCCGTCTCTCCCCGCCATCCTGGCTGGACCCAGCCCTGCACTGGATGGGCAGCATGGTGAGTGTGGGGGACTCCAACCCCAGCTCCACCTCAAGGGCACATTCCCAGTGCTCCTACACATTCTGGGTCTGTTATCTGTCTGGTTTGAATTAGATGCTGGGCTCTGCTAACCTTGGGCTCATTAGCGGTTTCATCGCCCAGCCTGGCGCCTGCAAGATGGTAACATTTTATTGTTTCCTTGCTTTTTCTCTCTTTCTTGTTTCTGTCACTTTTCTCCCTTTCCTTATTGTTTCAAATTTCCACCTCAGGCCACAAAGATGCAAGGGCTGCGCCTGTTCCTCCGGGACACATTCAAGTCATCGGGACCCCTGGTGCCTGGGCCCCTCACTTCTCTCCAGCAGCCCACCCAGTGCCACAGGTTACGGCCTCACGGATCCCTCCTCCAGGGTAAGAACTGACAGGGAAGCGGGTCGTGTTGTTTACCTGCTCCCTCACCCAATGGCCAATGCACCCTTGCCCCTGCATTTCTCAGGGTGGCAACAATGGTTAACAGGCATTTCCGGAGTCTCTCTGCCCCTGTGTCCCCCTGCCCCCTCCAATCCAGTGTTGAACGCTGATCCACAACTTACTTTTTCCCTTAACAACACAGCCTTTTCTCACCTGCAAAACGGATGTTGCAAGAGTCTTTGTCTCCTACCATTGACGTTAGGCTGGAAGAAGAGTGAGCAGAAGGTGCTTATCCCAATCCTGATGCGTCAAAAATGCTTAACAAATAGTGGGTTTTGCTGTTGTCCTGCAGATGTCAGGAACAGCCGCTGCCGCTTGAGAGCACCTGCCTCGGTGGCTGCAGGGAAATCTAGACAGCAAGTCTGGAGAGGCCAGGCATGGAGAGATGCTCAGTAAAGGATATGGGTATTCATCATCATGACCCCATCAGCATCTCTAACTTCTGTTGCTCCTTCCCTGTTATCGCCTATAGCAGGTGATGGGAGTAAATGGGATGAGGAAAAAGGGAAAAGGGCTGGCAGACGCAGAAGCACTGGGAACAGCAACAGACCCCTGAAAAGGGAGATGGGCTTCGTTCGGTGGGGCAGGAGGCGTGATAGCGGATCGTTGAATTTGGTCCTGGAGGAACTGGAAGGAGAGGAAAGCAGTTGGAAGGAGGAGTTAATTTCTGATGACCAAGATCAGAGCTTGCAGTACAGAATGTGCCTTCTGCCACCTTTGAGTGGACAAGGACTCCCCTCAGGTTCTTGAACCCCTCCCGGCGATCTACCCCTTCCCCCATATAGGCCCGTCATCTCAGGCGGCGGGGTGAGTAGGCATGGAGGAGGCGGACGCTGCAGGCCGGGGCCTCTGGCAAACTGCAGCGTGTGTGTCTCAGCTCTTGCTGGCCAGGAGGGGCTCTGTGCCTGGTGGGGTCTGGGAGGGCAGTGCCAGGTCGCTGGCCAGCACTTTCTTGGGATCCTTGGCCAGACACCTGAGTGAGAAGAGAGGTCATTATTGCTGCCGGCCGGTCTGTGGCTGGAACAAGGAATTGGGAATCCTTGGTCTCCGGCTGCCAAAGAGAAGATGGCTCATGTACAGCCGCCAAAGTGGGCAATCTCAGGCCTCGTTTCCCTCACCTTCCGAGCAGTCGTTGTCAAAGCTGCTTTCTCCCTCCCATCTCAAGCACTGGCTTCTAGAACTCCACACTCTTGGTTTCCCTCCTTTTTCCCCGGCCACACCTCTCAGGTTCCCTCCTGGGATTTGTCTCCTCTTCCAAATCCATCAGCGTCAGAGCACTCAGGGCTCTTCCCCACCCGCTCCTGAGGGGGTCTCAGCCAGTCTGAGGTTATGGACAGAATCCCTACACACTGACACCTCCCAGACATCCATCTCCAGACCTGTCCCTTGACTCTGGCCCCAGACTCTTACATCCAGCTCCCCTCTTGGAGGAGTTCGGCCACATCTCAAAGCAGATCAAGTTCCTAAAACCCACTTGCCTTCAAGCTTCTGCTTCTAAGTAGAGATCACCCCTGGCTGCTTACCTCACCCCCCTGGAGCCATCCTGCCCCCTCTCTCTCCCTCGCATCCTGCGTCTAACCCATCCGCAGGTCTGGTCAGTGCTAATCAGAATAATGAATCGACTCTCACAGGCCCCTCACTGCCACCCCAATCTTGTCCCATTAGCTGGTGCCCCTGATGCTGAGCTAGCTCCTCCCATCTCCATACTGTCCCCCTTCCCTGCTGTCCTCCAGCCTGGTGATCTTTCAAAAGTAGACATCAGTTCTTGTCACCTCCCTGCTTAAAACTTGAAGCCTAGATGTGATATAGTCCCACCCGGCAGCCAAATCCCCCATGCATGTTATGATGCCTGACTGCCTCTCAGCCGGCATGTCCTACAATTCTGCCTCACTCACTCTGGTCCAGACACACCGGTCTCCTGGGTGTTCTTGGCCTGTCTAAGTTTGTTCACGCCACAGGGGCTTTGCACTCCCATTCTCCATGCCTGGATTGCTCTGTCCCAGTAGTCATGTATGGATGTGAGAGTTGGACTATAAAGAAAGCTGAGCGCCGAAGAATTGATGCTTTTGAGCTGTGGTGTTGGAGAAGACTCTTGAGAATCCCTTGGACTGCAAGAGATCCAACCAGTCCATCCTAAAGAAGATCAGTCCTGGGTGTTCTTTGGAAGGACTGATTTGAAGCTGAAACTCCAGTACTTTGGCCACCTGATGCGAAGAGCTGACTCATTTGAAAAGACTCTGATGCTGGGAAAGATTGAGGGCAGGAGGAGAGGGGGACGACAGAGGACAAGATGGTTGGATGGCATCACCCACTCAATGGACATGAGTTTGGGTAAACTCTGGGAGTTGGTGATGGACAGGGAGGCCTGGTGTGCTGCGATTCATGGGGTTGCAAAGAGTCGGACACAACTGAGCAACTGAACTGAACTGAACTGAACCTGTTCCCAACACGTTCTCCCTCACTTCGTTCAGATCCCTTTTCCAAGGCTACCTTATCGGAGAGGCTTTCCCTGACAGACTTCTCTAAATGAGCTCCGCTGGCTTTCCTGCTCAGACCCCCACACTGGTCACGGCAGCCCCCGCTCTGCTTGATTCTTCTTCATAGGATTCGCTTCCACGTTACATGAAATCATGTACTTGTTTGCTTGGTTAGTGCTTCTATCACCCACTCAGCAAGGAGATCCAACCAGTCAACCCTAAGGGAAATCATCCCTGAATATTCATGGGAAGGACTGATGCTGAAAAGCTCCAATACTTTGGTCACCTGATGCAAAGAACTGACTCATTGGAAAAAACCCTGATGCTGGGAAAGATTGAAGGCGGGAGGAGAAGGGGATGACAGAGGAGGAGATAGTTGGATGGCATCACCAACTCCATGGACATGAGTTTGAGAAAACTCCAGGAGATAGTGATGGCCAGGGAGGCCTGGTGTGCTGCAGTCCATGGGGTTGCAAAGAGTCGGGCATGACTTAGTAACTGAACAATAACAACATCACTCACTCAACAGTATGTTGGACCATGAGGACTTTTTCTTGTTCACCTCTGTCTCCTCAGGGTCTACCACTGTGCCTGGCACGCGGTTGGTGCTCAAGTAAAATCTGTTGGATGACTTAAAGAAATGAACAACCACTGAGGCTAAACCGAGAGGATATATTCATGGGACCCCTCACGTGGTGAATGTTCGTGGAATGAATTAATGTAAGTTTGTTGTAGTTGTCTTTTTGACTGTCTGCTCCTTGGGACTTCCATGGTGGCCCAGATGGTAAAGCGTCTGCTTGCAATGTGGGAGACCCAGGTTCAATTCCTAGGTTAGGAAGATCCCCTGGAGAAGGAAATGGCAACCCACTCCAGTACTCTTGCCTGAATATTCCAAGGTCAGAGGAGCCTGGTGGGCTACAGTCCACGGGGTCACAAAGAGTCGGACACAACTAAGCAACTTCACTTTCTTTCTTCCTTGAGAGCAGACCCTGTTCCTCTTGTACTTAATAAGCTGTGTGACCTTGGGAAAGCTACACAGCTTCTCTGCACTTTAATTTCTTCATCTGTAAAATGTGAATAGTAATGGCCTCCCTGTCCTGAGGTTGTCGGTTGGATTAAATGCATTAATGTATCTAAAGCTTTTAGAACAGTGCCTGGCACAGAGTTCACTGAGCTCTGTTCACTAACTGTTCACTAAACATTAGCTGGTATCATGTTGGTTTCACACATAGTAGTAGGTGCTTTGAAAGCTGGAAGGCCGGGGGAGTGAGCAGACACTGAATTCCCCTGAGCTGAGCCCAAAGAAGCCTGTTCATCTTGCCCTTTGCTTTTCCCAGACTAGGAGCTGGAGAATTGTCTGATAACATGAACTGAACTGAAACTAGAAACCACATTATGCCGTCAACTCATGCTGAGTTTGTGGTCACCTAAACCCCAAGGCCTTTCTTCACAGTCTTACTGCACAGCCAGCAATCCCTCATCCTGTATTTGTGGGTTTCACTTTATTTTTTGTGGTCTTTTGCTTTTTTTAATGTTCCGGATTATAAAAGTAATATATGCCCACTGTGGAAAGTTTACAATGAGCATAAAATTACAAAGGGCAGGAAAAGAGCAGGTTACAAATCAGCATGAATGGTTTGAATCCACTTGCATGAAATGTTTTTATATATTTATAAAGAGAGGCAGAGATAGGCAGGAACAGAGGGAGGGAGAGAGAGTGAGAAGCGTGCTGGAAAAGATGTCTACTGACGTATTGGCTGTGGCTTCACCCTGTGTGGCTGCCTTTCATGTGATTTTTTTTTCTACTCTCTCTTATGTTTTCCCTTGATGCTGCTTGAATTTGCATAAGCACAGACATGTGTTGTCTTTTCAAAGCAATGATACTCCAATTAAAAATAATTTTAAAATAAATTAATTTTTAAAAAAGACCAGGAAAAAACCCCAAACAAAATTATTGAAAAATAAATTTTATGTAAAAAAATAAAAATTTTTTATACAAATTACTTCTAAATGGAAATCAGGTAATTTAGCTTCCCTTTGTGTAAGCTTTGAAGGGCTCTTTATTTTCATGGAGGGGGTACTAAGTGCCAGGCCAGGTCTCTCTCCTCTGTCTTGCTTTTATCATGTTTCATTTACTTCTCTTACCATCTTCGAGTATTGTTCTTCCAAGTGGTGGGTTTAATGTCTATCCTTCCTAGCCCCACCCCCCTACCCTAGAAATTAACCTATGTGAAGGGAGAGCTCGGTGTAATATCTGCATCTGTCTTGCACACAGCCATCCCCCAGGGCCCAAAATAATGCCTGACATGTGGTAGGCAATCCAGAAATACCTATTGAATGAATGAGTGAGTGAATGTTTAAACACAAAAATAAGGAAGTAAAAGGAAATCTTTCACAATTCTACCCCTCTCCCAGAGATTATCGTTAACATCTTGGTATGTCTCCTTTACAAGCTGGAGTATACAATGCCTTTCCTCAGTAAGAACATTTCTTAGGTGGGAGGCACTGCTTTATATACAAATACAGCCTTTTCCCTAATTTATATATGGATATAGTTGAAGATACATTTTTCATCTTTTTAACCCAGCACAACAGCATAAGCATTTCCCATGGCATTAAGAAGTATTATTTTTCTTGAATGTACACCCCCAACCGAGGGTGATTTTGCCCCCTTGGGGGCATTGTAGCAATGTCTGGAGACATTTTTGGTCATCACAGCTGGTTGGAATGGGGAACATTCCGACTGGCTGCCGAACATCTCACAAAACCCAGACCAGATCCCACATCAAAGAATCATCCAGCCCCCAACGCTGATGGTTCCGAGGCGGAGAACCCTGCTCACCAGTCGTCCATCATGTGGATCTACAAGATTCCACTTACCCAGTCCCTTCTTGTTGGAAGTGGCGTTGTTTCTTACTTTTCACTACTATAAGTAGGGTCATGATAAATGGTTTCAGACATAAATCTCTACCCACATTCCATAGCTTTTCCTTAGGATAAATTGTCATGCTTGATTTTCATGAACTTAAATGAAGGACAACACTGACCTTGCTTGAACTTCATTATGTCAATTTCAACTAAGTAGTCCAGCCCCTCTGGGCATGCTGTCCTCTGCCACATCTGTGGTCTCTCCCTGCTATGAGTCATGTCAAAGAAAATATCCAGACTTTCATGACCAGGGTGTTTTCTGTGATGAAGGCTGCCTCAGTAGTACCTCACCTGTCTTAGTTTGGGCTGCTATAACAAATTGGCGTAGACCGGGTGACTTAAACAACAGACACATACTTCTCACAGTTCTGGAGTCTGGGAAGTCCAAGATGAAGATGTCAACACGTCTGACATCTGGTGAGGACCCTCTTCCTGGTTTGAAGATGACTGTGTTCTTGCTGTATCCTTACCTGGTGGAAAGAGTGCTCTGATCTCTTTCTCGTCTTATAACAGCACTAATCCCATCGTGGGGCTCCACTCTTGTGACCTCATCAAAACCCAATTACCGACAAAGACCCCACCCCCACTTGGGGGTCAGGATTTCAACATGCGAATTTGGAGGAGGGGAAACAAACGTGCAGTCCATAACATCACCCTTCCAAGAGTTAAAACCCTCATTTGGGAAAAGCCTGCTTAATCATGATCTATTGATGGTGTCTGTCATGGGAGTGGAACGGCAGAATTGAAGCAGGATGCCGCTTCTTGCCACCCCTGCCTTATGCCAACAAAACGACTGTTTTTGGAGACAACTTGGACAGCTCTTTGAGAATCGCTTCTGGGGTACACAATGCCTTTCCTCAGTAAGAACATCTCTATGGGAAGCTTTGCTACATGTACAAACACAGCCTTTACTAAACAGAATATTCATTCATTCAATAATTTTTTTTCTTTTTTAA
This sequence comes from Cervus canadensis, assembly GCF_019320065.1. Taxonomy (NCBI): domain Eukaryota; kingdom Metazoa; phylum Chordata; class Mammalia; order Artiodactyla; family Cervidae; genus Cervus; species Cervus canadensis. Next base: position 5,526,348 of record NC_057409.1, on the reverse strand, counting down.
ATTAATTAATTAATTTTTAATCAGTGGATAATTGCATTACAATGTTGTGCTGGTTTCTGCCTGTGTATCAGCATGAGTCAGCCATGGGTATACATGTGTCCCCTCCCTCATGAACCTCCCTCCCACCTCCTACCCCATCCCACAGCTCTGGGTTGTCGCAGAGCAACAACTTGTTGAGCTACACAGCAACTTCCCACTAGCTATCTACTTTACACGTGATAATGTTTATATTTCAATGCTACTCTCTCAGTTCATCCCACGCCCTCCTTCCCCAGCTGTGTTCATTAGTTTGTTCTCTATCATTCAACAAATATTTACCGAGCCTCTTCTATGCACCAGGCAGGCCCTGTGCTAGGCCTTAAGGACACAGATGGAACAAGACGGATTGAGCCTCTGCCCTCACAGAACTCATATTCCAGAGGGGCAGAGTAACATTAACTAGTGCTATAAAATGCGATGTCAGGGGACTTCCCAGAGGGTCCAGTGGCTATGATTCCGCACTCCCAATGCAGAGGGCCTGGTTCGACCCCTGGTCAGGGAACTAGATCCCACATGCCACAGCTAAGAGTTCACATGCGGCAACTAAAGTTCCCACATACTGCAACTAAGTTCTGGTGCAGGCAAATAAATAAGTAAATAAATTTTAAAAAATATATGATGTCAGGAAGTGATTAGTGCTTGAAAGAAAACAACAGCAGGGACAGAGAGGGGCAGGGCCAGGAGTGCTACTTTAGGAGAGTCAGAGATGGAGTTATTTGAAAGTGATCTCAGTTAAGAGGGGGAGTGAGCCCTGGGAATATCATAAGAATACGTGCAAGGGCCCTGAGGCAGGAGTGTGTTGGGCAAGGGTAGGGAGCAGCACACAGGCGGGCGTGGCTGGTGTGAAATGAGCAAGGGGGAGAGCCATGGGAGATGAGGTGAGAGTGACAGGCGGTGGCAGATGAAGTAGGGGCCTTGTAGGTCACGGTCACCGTGAGGACCTGAAGTTGTTCTCCATCGGAGGGCTTAAGCAGGATAAGGAAGAGATCTGATGTCCGTTTTCAAAGATCTCTCTGGATGCTCTGTGGAGGATCGACACAGGGAGGCAAGAAAGCAAGTGAGAAGCTTTCATCATAACGCAAGTGAGCGATGATGGTGGCTTGGACCAGGGAGGTAATAGTACAGATGGTGAGCAGCGGTCAGATCCCAGTTAGACTTGGAAGGCGGAGCTTGTGGTTCTGATGGACGGCTTGTTGGTGAGGAGTGGAAGAAAGAGGAGTTGAAAATGACTGACAGCTGGGAGTTGAGAGGGAGCTCTTAGAGCTACGCAAGTTCTCGGTTGAGTTGAGTATTTCTAGTAGAGACATTACTTTGCCAACAAAGGTTCGTCTAGTCAAGGCTATGGTTTTTCCAGTGGTCATGTATGGATGTGAGAGTTGGACTGTAAAGAAAGCTGAGCACCGAGGAATTGATGCTTTTGAGCTGTGGTGTTGAAGAAGACTCTTGAGAGTCCCTTGGACTGCAAGGAGATCCAACCAGTCCATCCTAAAGAAGATCAGTCCTGGGTGTTCATTGGAAGGATTGATACTGAAGCTGAAACTCCAATACTTTGGCCACCTGATGTGAAGAGCTGACTCATTTGAAAAGATCCTGATGCTGGGAAAGATTGAGGGCAGGAGGAGAAGGGGACGACAGAGGATGAGATGGTTGGATGGCATCACCGAGTCAATGGACATGAATTTGGGTAAACTCTGGGAGTTGGTGATGGACAGGGAGGCCTGGCGTGCTGCGGTTCATGGGGTCGCAAAGAGTTGGACACAACTGAGCGACTGAACTGAACTGAACTGATGAGGTGCCTACCCGTGATGGAACCCCAAGACAACTGGCCAAGCCCTGGATGGCTGGATGCTGACCAGCTGGCAGGACCAGGCATGCTCCAGGGTTTTTTTTTTCCAACCTTGGGATTTTTATCACTGTTAATGTGTTGCCTTGGGCTGAGCCCCTACCCTAGCCCCGCAGAGAAGTCGTGTCTTCCATCCAGAGGACTGTCAGGACAGGGGCCCGCTGGCTGCGATTCAGCCGGGAAAGTGGTGTGAGCCCCTCCTCTCCTGTCCCGTTGGCTGGACAGAGGACAGCAATCGTGATGAATGTGAAGCCACCTCAGTCCCTGGCTCTAGGGAAAACTGCTGCCTGTCTGGCCTCTGCACTCAGTTTGGCTGTCTCATCTCAGTGAAGCTGGCCGGCATGATAGAGAATAAATTAACACTTCCATTAAAGTGTTTTTATTGTTTGGTGATGAAATGAACTATGGGAAAATGCTTGATTTGGTGATGGGCCCAGGGGGAGTGGGGTGTAGCAGGCAGGCACCCGGCAACAAGAATGGGGATGGGCAGGACAGGAGGGTCGGTGTCAGGAGCTGCCCTCCAGAGAAGGGGTCCCAGAGGTGGGTGTCTGCTCTAGAGGATGTCGAGGGTCCTTGCTAGCTTCAGGAAACTCGACTTCAGGAAGTGGCATGCCAGACTGAGGCTGGACAGAGCTGGGTTCCAGCTCCGGGTTAGAGGTACCCTGGGGCCAATCCCTGACCCCTCGTTTGCTCACTTGCTAAGGACAGAGTGGGTCCAGTTGGCCTCTCAGGATCTGCTGTAGGGAGCAGAGCTGTCCCTGAGGTTGTTGCTGACACCCTCACCCCATGTGTAGGGGAGAAGCAGGGTGTGCCATGTTGCAAGAAAGGGTAGAGCTTCACTTGAAATATTATACCTGATGGAAGTTCAACCACAGGTACCACCTATCAGCCTCGGAGAAGGCTGGGAGGTATTAACATTTATTACTTCCTTAATATTTAACGTATTTAAGAATGTCCCAGGGAGTTGGACGGGAGCTTCCGCAGAGGGCGAAGGCCAGGCGGGAAGCAAGGAGTGCAATCAGCAAGGAGTGAGGCTGGAGAGACCCAGGAGAGGGCAGGACTGACCCTGCGTGTGTGTGTGTGTGTACATGTATGTTGGAGTGGGAGGGGGACTAAGTGACTTCCGTTATGAGCTGCACTTAATGGTTCAGATCCAATGAGAGCTTTTAGTGCGGATTTCAGTGCCAGACATGACGGCCAAACCATGGATGAGTGTGGACGCCACCACGGATGCCGGAGTCCAGACCCAGGGCAGGGGCAGGCAGCCGGGAGGCAGGCGAGAGGCCCCCTCCCCTCGTGGGAGCTTCCAGGGCACACAGCTCTGCGATGGGGCTCCAGGCTTGGATGAGACGAGTTCACAGCTGGCCGCAGCTCCTCCTGAGCCGCCCTGGGAACAGATTCCACTCTCCAGACCTCAGCGCTTCCCCTGTGAAAGGGGAGTGAAGCAGTTGGCATCGTCGAGCTGGGGCGAGGATGGAGATGAGAAATCCTGTGTCAGGGCACCTGGGCGCAGCTGTAACTGTCAGTGAGGGTCCCCTCCACGCAGACAGGAGGCCCTGGTGGCAGTCTCCGTCCCCCCTTTGACCTGAGCCAAGAGGCTCCAGGCAGAGCCTGCCTGGCCAGCTGCCCTTGAGCTTCAGGGCCTGGGGACCAAGCTCTAGAGGTGGACCCAGGGAGAGCGTTAGGTGACAAGAGATTCCAGCCCCAGGCCCAGATCCCCTCCTGAGAGCCCCCACCGGGCTTCCGCAGGCTCTGAGAAGACACACCAGTCCCAGCCCAGGCATAAGACCAAGGCCGCTGGCTGCTTCCTCCTCCGATGGCGTGGAGGGCCAGACCCTGCCTTGTCCCGGAGGATGTCTCTGCCTGCTCTCCCGCCTCCTCGGCAGGGTCCGGAGTGACCAGCCAGTGACTCAGCCCGAGTGGAGCGCTTGGCACCTCCTAGCAGACAGTGTTTGTCCCACTCCCAGGCCATTAGAGGAGGCAGCCCATGACGGGGTGTGAATGGGGACCACCCACCCATCAAATGATCTTCTTTGTGGATGTCTGAAATTCCACCACCAATACTTCATTCTCTTGGAAGATATTATTGCCTTATCTCAGTTCCATTCTTTCAATATAAGCCCCTGGGGATATATAACATACCTGAATACAGATGCACATGTCATAACACTTTCCTTCCTGGCAGGAGCAATCCAAGACCTTAGGCCCCAAGTTTAGCGCTCTTTCTGATACCTGGCACTTCCAGTCACTCAACAAACGCGACCAAGCTCCTACCATGGGCGGCACCCTATGCCTGGCTCAGAGGTGAGAGAGACAGGGTCCTGTCCTTGAGACACCTAGGAGGTCCTCCCTAAATGTTAATGGGAGACATTACTCCCCACATCCCTGCATCTCACTCCATGCCTGATGCATAGGAGGCGCTCATTACATTTGCTGAATGAATGAATGGAGCTCCACAGCTATAAAAATAAGTGCAACGCCACATCAAGATGGTGAGCATAGGCTCTGGAACCTTCCATCTGAGATTGTCTTCTGTCTCTGCTGCTTCCCAGGGATGTGACTTTCTATAAGTTTCTGTACCTTCCTCTGTCTCAGTCTCCTCACTGGTAAAATGGGACTAAGAATGGCTGTTATGAGGATTAACTGAGTTAATCTCTGTAATGTACTTAGAACATTTCCTGGCACATAGTATGCACTATGTAAGTGTTTGTTAAATAACTAGAACTCAACAAACATTATTGAATACACATGGAAGGCATTTGGTAATGTTTGTTGGCTGGTCTAAGGACTGCACATGGCAGGAATGATGTTTTAACTGTTTTTCATATCCTCAAGAGGCTGGCACGGTGCAGACATCAGTAAATGTTGCTTCACTGGACAGAGTCCATCCTCCTGGACCTGTCTTCGCTTTTCCGACCAGGAGCCGTGTGTCTCGGCGTTCTGGGAGCCACAGCAAGGCTGATGCATTTTGGCAGCCTGGATTCTTCGAGATGCAACTGTGAATCCAGTTGCTTGGGTCAGGTCCCCCCTGCAGGGTTGTTTTCTCTGCCTGCCCGTGTGCAGACAGAAACTGTCAATGTAGAACCGATCTTTACAAGGCAGAGACTAATGTGTGAGATGGTGGAACGTGGTATGGAGACAAGCGGGAACAGCCCGTACTTCCTGAAACTTCCCCCAGAGCTCTGGGCGTGGGGTTGGCTCTCGGTGAATACTCAGTAATGGTGTCTGAGCCTGGTTTGAGGCAGCCAGTCTCTCCGTGAACCGCTCCCCCCCCCGACCCCGGTGCACTATGATGGCGTCAACTCCAGCCTTCTCGGACTGATCTCGAATCACAGAACATCTTTTCCCACCTTCTCTCTCTCTCTCTCTTTTTTTTTTTTTTTAGTGATGTGATCTTTTATTTATTTATTTATTGGCCTTGCAGCCCGAGATGCAGGATTTTAGTTCCCCAACCAGAGATTGAACCCTTGCCCCTGCAGTGGAAGCGCACAGAGTCTTAACTACTGAACCACCAGGGAAGTCCCTTCTCTTTTCTTAATTCCTTCTGCCTCTCGGGGTTCAACCTTGGTCATGTGGCTTTTCCCTAGATCTCCACCCGGTTTTTTTCAATCCCTTTCTTTCTATGCACACAGCACCTCCGACCCACGAAACTGCTCCTTGCTTTTCTGCCCTCTCATGCGATAGATGTTCACTGGGAACCAAAATAGTCAGTCAGCAAGGATTCTGGGACGCTCTACTCTGGCATAGGTACTGAGAACTGCTGGAAGCTGGGGACACCAACGCACAGTCTTCTGGGAAAAATAAACAAGCCATCACAATGTGCAAAGGAGCGGTGGGAACCGCAGCAGGGCCGCCGCAGAGGAGGGTCTGGCCCCGTTTTGGGGGGTCAGGAAGGGCCTTTGTGGGGAGGTGAAGTTGCAGTGGAGAGTCCAAGAGTAAATCTGAGTTAGCACAAGAAGGAAGGGAGGGAGTTGTGCAGGTTTTAAACTAGATACCAAGAGCAATGGGAGGTTTAAATTGAGAATCAGAGGATGGAATGCCAATTTTAGACATGAAATGAGGTTGATGTCCTAAAATATAAAACTGGTGTTTTAAAAGTTTTTTAAAAAGTCAACCATATTTAAGTATAATTTACAGGTATTAAAATTCACTGATGGGGAATGAGGTGGGAGGGAGGTTTAAGAGGGAGGGGACATAGGTATACCTGTGGCTGATTTATGTTGATGTATGGCAAGGCAATGGCACCCCACTCCAGTCTTCTTGCCTGGAAAATCCCATGGACGGAGGAGCCTGGTAGGCTGCAGTCCATGGGGTCACTGAGTCGGACACGACTGAGCAACTTCACTTTCACTTTTCATTTTCATGCATTGGAGAGGGAAATGGCAACCCACTCCAGTGTTCTTGCCTGGAGAATCCCAGGGACAGGGGAGCCTGGTGGGCTGCCGTCTATGGGGTCGCACAGAGTCGGACACGACTGAAGCGACTTAGCAGCAGCAGCATGGCAGAAACCATCACAATTAAAGTAATTAACCAGCAATTAAAAATAAAATTAAATTTAAAAAATTTTATTCTTTTACTGAAGTATAGTTGATTCACAATGTTTTGAGTGTTCAGCAAAGTGATTCGGATACATATAGATTCATGTATTCTTTTCCATTATAGGTTATTATAAGATAATATAGTTCCCTGTGCTATACAGTAGGTCCTTGTTATATGTGTATATATATAAAATGGAATATTACCCAGCCATAAAAAGAATCAAATAATGCCATTTGCAGTAACATGGATGGACCTAAATTTTACAAAAGTCAATGTTTTGAACAAGGATATGCAGTTTTATGGGCTTTCCTGGTAGCTCAGCTGGTAAAGAGTCTGCCTGCAATGCAGGAGACCTGGGCTCGATCCCTGGGTTGGGAAGATCTCCTGGAGAACATGGCAACCCCCTCCAGTGATCTTGCCTGGAGAATCCCCATGGACAGAGGAGCCTGGCGGGCTGCAGTCGATGGGGTTGCAGAGAGTCGAACATGACTGAGTGCCTAAGCACAGCTCAGCACATAAAGTTGTGTGATTACCACCACAATCAAGACAGAATATTTCATCGGCCCCCAACACTCCCCTCCTGACCCTCTGCACTTGATCCCCTCCCCTGCATGCCACCAGCCCCAGGCAAGCATGAAATGACCTAATGTCAAACCTATAGGTTTACCTTACTTACAGTTTCTTCTGAACGAAGTCACACGACATGTAACCTTCTGAGTCTAGCCTCCTTCACTCAGTACGATGCTTTTGAGCTTTCCATCTGTGTCTCGGGGGATCTTTTTCACTGCTGAGTAATATTCCATAGTTTGGCTATACCACAATCTGGTTATCCTTTCACAAGTTGATGGGCAGTTAAACTGCAAGAAGGTTGCTTTTAATTCTCCCCTCCTCACACCCTAAAACATGTTGCGCTGCACCCTCTCATGAAGAGAAGTCCAGGAGGCTTATTACCTGGGGAAAGAGAGAATTAGTATTCTTTAGAACAAAGAGGCCAGACTGGCTTTCTGAGGCTTGCAGTGAGATAATGATTTTGAAAGCCAGCCCTGTGGAGAGAAAAAAAGTTTTTTAAAAAGATGCCCAAAACTCCTTGTATTCACAAGTCAGGCCGGATCAGTTTGGACCAGAGACTTTTGCTGAGATTCTTATGTAGGAGGAATGCACATAGGATGAAAGAGAAGCACTCGCCCCTGAGACAGTGGCAGAGAGTCCTTCCTATGGGGGGCAGGCGTGGGGAACCAGTCTGGGGTGGAAACCCTGCCAGGATGTTGTGGGAGGGGAGAAGATAGAAGGTCTCTTGGGCACTTCATGGGCATGATGGGGGAATTGAGAACACTGGGCTGGTGCCCAGTTCTTGCCAGCTCTCCTGGCTCAGGCAGATACCAAGAGACGTGTCCAGACTAGCAAGTCTGAAAGAGCCCTTCTGGTTCCCTGTGGCTTGTGGGTGATGGACATGACTCCTGGAGGTCCCTGTGTGCCTCCTACAGTCGAGGGGTTCAGAAGGGCTGAGAAGAGCAGGACAAGAGGCCGCAGAGAGGAGACTGCAGACGGTAGGTCCACCATCAGCAGCAGGGGATATGGGCACACAGCTGCAGATGGGAGGGACCAAGGACAGCACCAGCAGATCAAAGAAGACAGAGGCCAAAGCTCAGTGGTAAGGGAGTCAGTGAGGCCAGCCAGGCAGGCCAGAGGCCATGCGCGGACCAGCAGCAGCTCCTCCTGCCGCCCTCGGCATACACATGCACCTCTTGAATGCACACATCATCTCAGGAAGGAAAGATGGAGTGGGAGGTGGAAAGAACCCCAGAAAGACAGAAAGTGTTAGTCGCTCAGTCGTGTCTGACTCTGCAATCCCATGGACTGTAGCCCACCAGGCTCCTCTGCCCATGGACTTCTTCTGGCAAGAACACTGGAGCAGGCAGCCATTCCCTTCTCCAGGGAATCTTCCCAACCCAGATATCGAACCCAGGTCTCCTGCATTGCAGCCAGATTCTGAGCCACCAGGAAAAACAGAGCATATTTCACAAAAAAAGGACCAAGGTAACCCAAAAGAGACAGCATCACCTTGAATTGGTAAAATTAAGATTGTGTAGGCAACCCACTCCAGTATTCTTGCCTGGAAAATCCCATGGACAGAGGAGCCTGGTGGGCTACAGTCCATGGGGTCGCAAAGAGTCGGACACGACTGAGCGACTTCACCTTCATTTATTTATTTCCTTTCCTTGTTTATTTGTCAGCAGAATAAGGACACTTATGAGGAAGTTGGGGTCAGTTAGAGAAAATAAGTTTGATTTCTGTACATTTGGGTCATCTCTGTTACAGTGGGTAGATTTTTTTCCTGCTATGAGAGACCACTCTGGCTGACGTGTCTAGGATGGGCTGGAACACGGTTTCCTTGGAGGTTGAGCAGCAGACTGCCATGATTGTCCTTGAAGGAGGCCCGGCAGAAGGTGGGGGCTGTGGGGAGGCTGAGAGGGACAGTGGCGAGGGTGGCAGGTCTCAACCCCAGCTGCACAATAGCACTGCAACATCCAGATGCTCAGACCACACTCGAGACCAATTCAATCAGGATCTCTGGAGAAGGGACCCAGGCAATAGTATTTCTAAAGACCCTCAGATGTTGTCAATATATAGCCGATGTTGAGAAAAATGAAATGTTGGAGAGCAGGGCTTCTCAAACTTTAATATTCATACCAATCATCTGGAAATGCTGTTAAAGTGCAGATTTTAATCTGTAGGTCTGAGCTGGGGTGAGAGTTTGATGCTGCTTGCGGCTGGTCCATGGACCACACTTTGAGTAGCAAGTATCTGGGGATAGTATTGGAGGAGGTAGAATCAACCAGACTTGGTGAGGCCTGGTTGTAGAGGAAGCCGGGGGATTCCAGGAAGATTTCCAGGTTTCTGGCATGAGCAACTTAAGAGGATGTGGGGCCTTTAACTGAGTGTTGGAGACACGTGCTGAGTGGGAGTAGGATTGAGGGTCGGGAGGATGACAACCCAGTCTGGGGCTCATTGAGCAGAGCTGTCTCTTGGCCTAGAGCTTAGAAGACAGTATGCATCTGAGATGTGGATTCGGTGATTCTCGTCTGTCGCTGACTTGCTGTCACATCTTTCTGTGGCTCTTCCTCTCCTGCCCTTCACTTCTGTTTCCTGGGTGTATCAGTCAGGGCTCTCCAGAGGAACAGAACCAATGGGAGATTACATCCATCCCAAGAATGATCAAGTGAAGTTGCTCAGTCGTGTCTGACTCTGTGACCCCACGGACTGTAGGCTACTAGGCTCCTCCATCCATGGAATTTCCCAGGCAAGAACAATGGAGTAGGTTGCCATTTCCTTCTCCAGGGTATCTTCCTGACCCAGGGATCGAAACTGGGTCTCCCGCATTACAGGCAGACAGATGCTTTACCATCTGAGTCACCAGGGAAGCTCAAATACTGATGAAGAGATTTAATAATGAGATTTATTATGAGGAATTGGCTCTCACCATGATGGAGGCTTAGAAGACTCTCTGCCATCTGCAAGCTAGAAGCCCAAGAAAGCTGGTGGTGTAATTCCAGCCCAAGTCCAAAGGTGCCCATAGTATAAGTCCAAGTCCAAGGACAGAGGAAGCCTGATGTCTCAGCTCAAGCAGTTAGGTAGAGAGAGAGAAAACTGAATTTTCTTCCCCTTTTTGTTCAAGTCAGGCCCTCAACAGATTGGATGATGCCCACCCACATTGGGGAGGGTGATCTTTCATAATCACTCCACTGACTCAAACACTGATCTCTTCCAGAAACCCCCTCACAGACACACCCAGAGATGTTTAACCAGATATCTGAGCTCCCCACAACCCTGTCAGGTTGGCACATAAAATGAGCCATCATGCTGGGATTCCATCTCCTAATAAAGTAATAACACGTGAGCCCTGTGCCTCAGGCTCTGCTTTAGAGGAGCCTGGGCTGGTAGAGAATTCGTCTCTCCTCAGTACTCCCGTAACTCCTGGGTTTTACTTCTCCTGTGGTTCAAGCTAAGTTCACAGTCGCTTTATCCTTGGTGCTCTTCATCTGCTGCCTTAGACTCACTAGGCTGTAGAACACAATGTTTCCGAGGAACTGGACTCTTTGCAGTACTTAGGGAGATGCTTCCTAGGGAGAGGCCTGGGTAATGCATGGGATGTCTTGGGTGCCATTGAATGGGTATTTAACATCATATCCATATTGGGCTTCCCTGGTGGTTCAAAGGTTAAAGCATCTGCCTACAATGCAGGAGACCTGGGTTCGATCCCTGGGTCGGGAAGATCCCCTGGAGAAGGAAATGGCAACCCACTCTAGTATTCTTGCCTGGAGAATCCCATGGATGGAGGAGCCTTGTGGGCTACAGTCCACGGGGTCGCAAAGAGTCGGACTCCACTGCGTGATTTCACTTTCACTTTCCATATATGGGTATAACAAGCAAACTATTCCTTTTTCTCCCCAGTTATATTTGAAGTGGCTCAGATGGTAAAGAATCCTCCTGCAATGCAGGAGACCCGGGTTCGATCCCTGGGCCGGGAAGATCCCTTGGAGAAGGAACAGCTACCCACTCCAGTGTTCTTTCCTGGAGAATCCCATAGATAGAGAATTCCAAGGACTGGCAGGCTACAGTCCATGGAGTTGCCAGGAGTCGGACACAACTGAGTGACAATCACTTTCATTTTCAACTTATTCATATTTCAGTTGTACAATTTTGGTCAATTTTGACATACATCACTATATAATTTTGACAATTATCACTATAATTGGGATAAGAAAACTTTTCCCCAATCCCAGAGTCACAGATGGGCATCTGTCACTATAAATCATTTGCCGTTACTAGAATTTTATATAAACAGTCACACAGTATGTGTTCTTTTTCTGTGGGGCTTCTTTCGCTCAGCTTAATTACTGTGATTTGTCCATATTGTTGCATGTATCAGTACTCTGTTCCCTTTAATTCCTGAGCAGTGGTCTTTTTATGCATTATGTCACTGTTTGTCCATTTGTCTGTTGATGAACATTTGGGTTGGTCTTGGTTATTAGCTATTATGAATAAAGCTGCTATGAACATTCACACCAAAGTTTTTGTGAACACCTGTATTTCCTTTTCTCTTGGGTAAGTACCTCGGAATGAAATGGCTAGATCATAGGGCAGGGATGTGTTTAACTACTTGAAAACTGCTAAACTATTTTCCAAAGCGGTTAGGTTATTTTCTGTTCCTACCAGAAGTATATGCGTTTCCTTCTCACCAATACTTGGTACTGTCAGCCTGTTAAATTTTAGCTATTCCAGCAAGTGTGAATGGTATTACATTGTAGGTTTAATTGTCTGCTCTCAGGTGATTAGTTATTTTGAAACTCTTTCATGTGCTTATTCTCCCTCCATATGTCTTCCTTGGTGAAGTGTCTGTTCAAATCTTTTGCCCATTTTGTGGTGGTTGGGCTGTTTGCTTTCTTACTATTTTTGAGAGTTCTTTATGATGCAAGTCTCAGATGCAAGTCTCTTAGCAGATATGTGGTTCGCAAATGGTTTTTCTCAATCTGCGTCTTATCTTTTCATTTCCTTAATAGAGTCTTTCAAAGAGCATAAACTCAATTTTGATGATTCATCCATCTCTTCTTTTAACACCAGTAGTGTTACTGGTGCTGAATCCAAGAAATCTGCCAGACCCGAGATCCCAAAGATTTCCTCTTACGTTTTCTTCTAGAATTTTTGTGTTTTTATGATTTATACGTAGGTGATATAGGTGTATGATCCTTTTTTATTTCATTGTTATACACAGTTCATGATATATCTCATAGGAGGAAGCATTCAACCTTTAATGTTTAAGTATGTTGTTAGTTCTAGACTTTTCATAGATGTCTATGAAAGTTCTAGACTTTTGTCCAGTTAAGGGCCTTCATATCTTCATGGCTCTATGCTGATAATTTTGGATTGCACTCTGGACATTGTGAATGTCACATTGTGTAGATTTTGGGTTGTTATTCTCTTAAGAGAATCTTGAGAGTTTTCTTGGAGCAGCTGAGCAACCTGGTTGGATGCAGGCTCTAAGTTCTGTGTGATCCCTGTAGGTGGTGGTTGGAAGTCCCAATTCAGTCCTCTGAGCCTTTGTCTTATAGGCTTGGGTCTGACCAGGGTTCCTGTAGTTCCACAATAGGCCGGGACTTGTTCGAATAGGTCTGGGTTGTTCGAGTCTTAGTTATGTTCTCTGAGCCCTGTCCTGATTTGAGCTGTATGACAAACTTCTGAGATGCACAAGGCAAAAATCAACCTTCTCTTCTGGGAGAGGAGGCACCAGGGGCCCATAACCACATGAGTGCATGGGGAAAAGGCTTTGGGTAGGGCTCACCTTCCTTGCCAGCTCTGAGGGCTGAGGGTGCCCTAGATCAGTGACCTTGAGGTGCGAGGCTGTCACACAGCCGAGATGTGAGCCGGGGACTGGTCTCTCCAGCCACACCCTGGCTGCTCTCCTCCCGCAACTCCCCCCGCCCCGATGACGAGCATTCTGACTCAGATGGCCTGCCCTCATCCTTCCATCCCTGGCCCCAGAGCATGCGGTGGGAATGGGAGGAGGGAAGGAGATGTGCAGGCAAGGGATGATCCCATTTCTCTGGGCGTCTCTGGGGCTCACCATGAAGTCAGCAGAGTCCTAGCTGCTGATGTCAGAAAATCATAATAAGAGCCCAGGCTTACTGAGTATTTGCAGTGCGCCATGCAGGCTGCAAAGTGCGTTGCAAACCTGCTCTCCTCAACTCCTGGTAACCACCCCATGAGGCAGGAGCTGAGGTGACACCCATTTCACAGATGGGGAAACTGAGGCTCAGAAAGGCGAACTCCCTTGCCCCAGGTCACACAGCGGGTAGAGCCGCCAAGAGGTGGACCTCAGGGTTGGATCTTTCTTTTTGTAACCCGGCCGGCTCCAGCAACTGAACCAGCTCCCCAAATGCCTTGTCATGCTCCCCAGAAGCCTCCTACCCACCTAACACCACCCACAGGTGCAACAGTCTTTCCACGGGATGCCCCATCCCCCACCCCAAAAAAGAAGAGGCAGATTCCCAGGGGCTCTCAGGCTGAGCAGGGCCCTGCCTCCAACCGGAAATTAACTCAAAGGGAGAAGGGAGCCATCTCTGGACTCAGCGCAGGCGGGCTGATTGTTTTCTGTTCTTCATTAAGTAACAAAGGAGAAAACCAACTGGGCAGGCGCTCCCCCACCAGCACCACCCCGGACTCCTGGGGAACATCTTTATCCACTTACCCGGGGATTCAGGAAATTCTCCTCCAAGTCAGTTTTATTGGAGATTTTGGAAGCAAAGCTCATAGCCTCTCAATCAATAACAGATGAACAATGCTCACATCACATTTTTTCGGGAGGACGTTTGGCCCAGGCTTGTCCCATTTGAAGGGCCTGGGCTCGGACATTCCCGTTCGATTGGACATTGCTGGGAAATGAGGTTCAGGACAACTCTAGAAACCAGAGTCATCGGCACGGGGGTGCAGCGGGAAGGGGTGTCCTTGTCTGGGCCGGGGCAGGGAGCCTTGTGTCTTGTGAGTGTTGGGGTCTGGCCCACACGGCTCCCCCTTGCCTCTCCTCTCCCTCTCCCCCTGCCCCCGGTTTGTCTTCCACATGTGCTCCGCGCAGGCATCGAATCCTCAGGCCATAAAGAATCAATCAAATCCAGTCCTGGCTGAGCCAGGGGACACGGCGCCAAGGCACTGATGGAGAAAGGGGCAGGTCGGGCGGGGGAGGGGGTGTGACGGCACGCCCAGCTGCCCACAGGCAACTGCAGCAGACCCTTCTCCCCACCCACCCTCCATCCCATGGATACCTGATGCTGGAGAAGATGGTCCAAGACGGGTACCCGGAGCATCTGGTGGGCCTCCACGCCCCCAACCCCATAGCTGGAAGGGTAGGGCGGGGGACAGAGGTGGTGATGTTACAGGGATGGTAACATATTTGTTGTAATCAGAACATCACTAGTACAAGAGATGAACCAAGAATGGGAAGCAGGGTCCAGACTTCCATTTTCCTCTCTCATCACTTGAACACCTATAATACATCAGGCAGGGAGAATGTAAAATACAGGTAAGCAAGGCAGATTCAGGCCGCAGTGCCGGAGTTGACGGTCTGGCAGGTTCATAGCGGCTCCATCGACATCCTGACTCTGGGGACTTCCCTGGTGGTTCAGTGGTTAAGACTTCGCCTTCCAATTCAGGGGATGCATGTTCAATTCCTGGTCGAGGAGTTAAGATCCCACATGCCTCACTGCCAAAAACCAAACCAAAACAAAACATAGAAGCAACAGATCATCCATCTCCTTTGCTGAAGAAACTGCTGAGCGTGGGAGGGATAAATGAGGGGCTTGGGATGAACACATACACACTACTGCATATCAGATAGATAACCAGCAAGGACCTACTGTATAGTACAGGAAACGATGCTTCATCATTTTGTAATAACCTATAAGGGAAAAAAATCTGAGAAAAATAGATACTTATATGCATGGGGATAACTGAATCACTTTGCTATGCACAACATTGTAAATCAACTATACTTCCACTTAAAAAAAAAAAAGCCAGAAAAAATTCCTTTTAACACAAGGTTAAAATCTGAACTCCTTAAAAAAATTACATTATGGCATTTGCACTTCAAAGTTTTGCATATTATGTAAATGCCATAATCACATATCTTTAAGTCTTACCTCTAAAACATTTGGTATACCCTCAGCTTTCCTGAGAAACCTGTATGCAGGTCAAGAAGCAACAGTTAGAACTGGACATGGACCAATGGACTGGTTCCAAATTGGGAAAGGAGTACATCAAGGCTGTATATTGTCACCCTGCTTATTTAACTTATATGCAGAGTACATCATGGGAAATGCCAGGCTGCATGAAGCACAAACCGGAATCAAGATTTCTGGGAGAAATATCAATAACCTCAGATATGCAAATGACACCACCCCGATGGCAGAAAGTGAAGAGGAACTAAAGAGCCTCTTGATGAAGGTGAAAGAAGAGAATGAAAAAGCTGGCTTAAAACTCAACATTCAAAAAATGAAGATCATGGCATCCAGTTCTATCACTTCACAGCAAATAGATGGAGAAACAATGGATACAGTGACAGACTATTTTTTTGGGCTCCAAAATCACTGCAGATGGTGACTGCAGCCATGAAATTAAAAGACGCTTACTCCTTGGAAGAAAAGCAATGACCAACAGCATATTAAAAATCAGACATTATGTTTCCAGCAAAGGTCCATCTAGTCAAAGCTATGGTTTTTTCAGTAGTCATGTATGGATGTGAGAGTTGGACCATAAAGAAGGCTGAGCACCAAAGAGTTGATGCTTTTGAGCTGTGGTGTTGGAGAAGATTCTTGAAGAGTCACTTGGACTGCAAGGAGATCAAACCAGTCCATCCTAAAGGAAATCAGTCCTGAATATTCATTGGAGGGACTGATGCTGAACCTGCAACTCCAGTACTTTGGCCACCTGATGCAAAGAGCCAACTCATTAGAAAAGACCCCGATGCTGGGAAAGATTGAGGGCAGGAGGAGAGGGGGACAACAGAGGACAAGATGGTTGGATGGCATCACCCACTCAATGGACATGAGTTTGAGCAAGATCCAGGAGATGGTGATGGACAGGGAGGCCTGGCGTGCTGCAATCCATGGGGTCACAAACAGTCGGACACAACTGAGCAACTGAACAGCAACCACACATGGGGAAAAAAGGGCGTCCCAGCTGCTGCCAGTGGTCAAAAACCCAGCTGCCAGTGCAGAAGATGTAAGAGACAAGGGTTCAATCGCTGGGTTGGAAAGATCTCCTGGAGGAGGGCATGGCAACCCACTCCAGTATTCTTGCCTGGAGAAGCCCATGGACAGAGGAGCCTGGTGGGCTACCGTCCATAGGATCGCAAAGAGTCAGACATGACTGGAGTGACTTAGCACACACACATGCAGGTGAAAAGAAATGATGATAAGCTGTTCAAAAAGAAAAAGAAACTGCTAAAGATTTGGGTCCTGCTACAATTCCAAGTATCCCTTCGTCGGTCAGGTGTTCTTTGAGCACCAGCACGTTCAGGGCCCTGAGTGGACATACTCTCTGGAGGCAGACGCCAGCTCAGTGATGGGAGAACCTGAGGCTGGGAAACATACATGAAAGGCAGGAAATTCAGTCCACAGCGGAGAGCCCCAAGCAGCAGTGTGGAGCCAGCCCAGGCCCATAGGGCACAAGTTCTGGTTCAGTCTGGCTGTGCCAGGGAATTACCAAGTAGCTTTGGGACAATCTCCGTCTCCCTGGGGACCTTAGCTTTCACACCTGTATTAATCAAATGGGATAGGGGAGAGGTGGGTGTTTTCCTGAGCATAGTCTATGGACCACTTGCTTCAGAATCATCTCAGGGGTGGGAACTTGGTCAAAATGCAGATTCCTGGGCCCCACCGTAGCCTTCTGGCAAGGATCCTCAGAAGGCAGGCCTGAGAATATGCATTCATAACCTGCCTCTCTTGAGGCTTCTGATATCCCAAGGTTCGAGCAAAACAGCATCTGAGTGTGTGGCAAGCTTGCCCACTGGAATGCTGCCTTAGGGGAAGTAGGCTGATGGGGACTCAGTTGATCAGAGGGGACTTCATGGACATGGCTATGAGCTGAGCCTGCAAGCATTGGGACAATAATGGTCATCACTGCTGTTGGTTATCCAATGCCATTGTGGTACCAGGCCCCCCTGCCAAGTGCTTTAGCTGCATTATCACGTTTAAGCATTGTGACAGCTCTGTGAGATAAGACACAGTGGGGAAATTCACGCTCATCCAGAGGTTAAGGTAGGTTTGCCTACCAAGGATGTTTGAGCGTGCTCTGAGAGGGAACGTGAAATCCTCCCTGAGAAAGTATTAATACTGAAGGCTGAGTCCTCCTAACACCTGGAGCCACAGAGAAGGATGTTCAGGAACAGGAAGTGTTAGCATCTGAGAACAAAAATGGGCTGTTTCCTGGAATATTTCACTCAGATCATTTCCTTGCTCCTTCATCCATTAGCCCATATACTTCTATATTCATTGTTCGATCACTCTCTCTCAGCTTGTTCAGTTCAGTTCAGTCGCTCAGTCGTGTCCGACTCTTTGCGACCCCATGGACTGCGGCACACCAGGTTTCCCTGTCCATCACCAACTCCCAAAGCTTGCTTAAACTCATGTCCATTGAGTTGGTGATGCCGTCCAACCATCTCATCCTGTCGTCCCCTTCTCCTCCTGCCTTCAATCTTTCCCAACATCAGGGTCTTTTCCAATGAGTCCATTCTTCACATCAGGTGGCCAAAGTATTGGAGTTGCAGGTTCAGCATCAGTCCTTCCAATGATTATTCAGGACTGATTTCCTTTAGGAGGGACTGGTTGGATCTCGTTTTAGTCCAAGGGACTCTCAAGAGTCTTCTCCAACACTACAGTTCAAAAGCATCAATTCTTTGGTGCTCAGCTTTGTAGCAGACTTTATTTCTGGACTGTGTTAGGACACTTTCATTACAAGTTATAGGAACGTGACTCAAATTGGCTCAAGCCGAAAAAAGGAGTGTACTGATTTACGTATCTGAAATGTCCAAAGGTGAGGATGCACACAGCTTCAGTCATGAGTGGACCCAAGTTCAGATGCTATTGTCAGGAATTCTTCCTATGCCCTTTGGTTCTGCTTTCCTCTGGTTGGCCTCTCTCTCAGGCAGATCGGTTTCTTTTCTCTGTAATGCCCACCAGCAGTTGCAGGCTGATGTCTTATTAGCTTAACCACTCCAGCTGAAAGAAGATGCCTCTTTTTCCAAAGAGTTTAGCAAAAATCCCAGAGAGGCTTCTCATTGGCCTAGCCTGGGGTCTCTGAACCAATCACTGCGGTTGGAGGAGTCAGGGCTCTGATTGGCCAGGCCTGGTTCTGGGGAGATGGTATCAACCTCAAAAAATCCCATAGACTGAGCATGGAGGAGGGGTCATTTCCCCAAGGAAAGGTGGGGTGCTATTATTAGAAGGGAAATATGGATGCTGGGTGCACAAGAACTAAGGTGTGTCCTCTATTTGGGTTTTTCCCACCCAATTCCAGCTTGACTCCAGGCACATTCACCAATTTCTTCTTGATTCCATGATGGAGTTGGGGAGATAGCCCCTTCTGGTTTGGAAATGACAAGCCATGATGTCCCTCTGTGACTGAGACCATGAGGCCAACAGCTGCCACTCCCTGGGCATTCATTACCTGGCTAGCTAAATCCTTTAAGGACAGACCCCTCTAATCCTGTCAAACCTTCCCTCTAGGGTGGGCAGGGGAGATGCCATCTCCATTTCACACTGGAGGAAACTGAACATCAGAAAAGTTAAAGGCTTTAGCCACTGTGCGGTGCTTTAGTCGCTCACTGTGTCCGACTCTTTGTGACCCCATGGACGGTAGCCCACCAGGCTCCTCTGTCCACTGGCATTCTCCAGGCCAGAATACTGGAGTGGATTGCCATGCCCTCCTCCAGGGGAATCTTCCCAACCCAGGGATCAGACCCAGGTCTCCCACATTGCAGATGGACTCTTTACCATCTGAGCCACCATGGAAGCCCAGGAATACTAGAGTAGGCCTAGGTAGCCTATCCCTTCTCCAGCAGATCTTTCTGACCCAGGAATCGAACTGGGGTCTCCTGCATTGAAGGTGGATTCTTTACCAGCTGAGCTACCAGGGAAGCCTGGGCTAAGAGATGCCCAGATAATTGGTAAAACATTATTCCCAGGGGTGTCTGGAAGAGATGAGTATATGCATCAGTAGACTGAATAAAGAAGATCACCCTTGCTAAGGCAGCGAGCACCATCCAATTCTTTGGGGGCCTGGAGAGAACAGAGAGTCGGAAGAAGGGTGAATTCACTCAGTTTTCTTAATCTGGAACATCCATCTTCTCCTGCTTTTGGACATTAGCACTCCTGGTCCTTGGCATTTTCCAACTCAGCCTTGGGTTTACACCATTGACCCCCAGACTGTTAGGCCCTCAGACTCAGACAAATGACATCACCAGCTTTCCCTCTCCTGGGTCTCCAGCCAGCAGAGGGCAGGTTGTGGAGTTTCTCAGCCTCCATGATCACATGAATCAACAATAAGTCTCCTCTTATAATCTCTACCCTGGAGGAGGACATAGCAACCGCTCCAGTATTCTTGCCTGGAAAATCCCACGGACAGAGGAGCCTGGCGGGCTATAGTCGGGCTACAGTCCATGGGGGTCACAAAGAGTTGGACACGACTGAGCACATCTCTGTATAGACCCTAGTGATGCTGTTTCTCCGAAAAACCCGGGCTGATATGACTGCAGTCACAGCTCCCAAGTGACGGAGCTTGGGTTTCAAACACATCTGTGATGGGAGGGTCCACGTCCTCCGTCTCTCTGTGTCGTGAAGGCAAATGCCTGCCCACAGGTGAAGTTCAACTCTGTCTAGGGTGAGACTGCAGAAGGGGGCAGAGTTGCCAATTTGGAACTGGTTGGAAAGATGCTTCCACAGCTCCCCAGGGGTTTCTGAGACTCGCTGCAGCCGAACGAGGTCCTGATTCCAGTTGCGCTGGCTGCGCGGATGCAGGCCACGTGGGGACAGGGCTCAGGAGGGGTGCGCCCTGCAGGATGCGTCTCAAACCTCCCGGGTTGGAGGGTAACTGAGGTCACCAGGCAGCTGGGGAGGGGTGGGAACCAAATGTTTGCCGAGCATCCATTGTGTTCCCAGAACCGTGCCGGCTGACCAAGATACCAGGAAGCAGAACTGTCATAATAATCGCGGGCAGAGATTCTTAGGAAGTTAGCACAACAAGCGGCCCCCAGAGGCTATCTCGTTTGGGGCTGGCAAGCTCCGGTGGCTCTCAGGCCTGCGCCAGCGACATTCCTGGAGAACAGCAGAGGGTCGAGAGGCCTGGCGTGGGCGGGGAGGCGTGGGGAATCGGAGAGCAGAGCTCTCCCCGCTAAGGGGACACCACCCCTCAGCATCTACCAGGTGAGCGTGTGGCCCTGTGTCCTGATTTTTCAGGGAGAACCTAGAAATCTTTTTTTTTTTCTGACTTTTCAACTTTAAATTTTTACTATATATATATTTTAAATTAATTAATTTATTTTAATTGGGGGCTAATTACTCCACATCGGTTTTTATGTGAACACCTCCACATCTTTAAAAAAAATAGGTTTGAATTTTTAGAGATTACTATGTGGGCGAAACCTACCTGTCTGTGGGTATTTTTGTGACTTTATCTCACTTTACCTTGGGGAACATCGAGGCCCAGAGAGGGGAGGCAACGTGCCCAAGGTCACACAGCCCGATCAGGAACCAGCTCTTACTGCCTCCCAGGCCCGTGGTCGGACCCCGGGCCACTGTGTCCCTGACGAGTTCGTGTCGTGCACGTGGCAGTTTACACAGCACTTCTGTGCCAGTCTCTCGGTTTATCTTCACCTTGCCCCAGGAGGAGGCCGAGCCCTGGGGGCCATCACCATCTCAGAAGAGCTGGACGGGGTGCGCAGACCCCACAGCCAGGGAACGGAATGCAGACATCTGGCTCCCAGCGCAGCGTCTGCCCTCCTCGTTGCTGCTAAATCTTGTGGTCTGTGTTTCGGCCTGAGTCAGTCCTTCCAGAAGCCTGAAGCCTATCAGGAGAGTGAGTTTAAACTCAAATTAAATATGCTCAATGGAGCACAAATGTGTGAGACAGGAAATGAGGGAAATTAAGAGCAGCAGCAGCTGACGTGGGTCAGGCCCAGGACTGTTTCTGTGAGTTGTCTCATTAAGGCTGAACAGCCACCCCCATGAGAGATGCACTCTTACTTTACTGACGGGAAACTAAGGCAAACAGAGGTGAAGAGATCCATCCAGGGTCACACCTAGGAGGTGACAGAGCCAGAATCGGCACAGGTGGGGTGGATCCAGGAAGCCTGAGCTCTGGAAACGTTACTGGGAAATGCACAGTTGGTTGGTGCCCTCAGGGAGGGTGCTTGGGGACCCCCTAGAATACTCCACTGGATCATCTGGTCAGGGGGCGGTCAGAGTGAGCTGATGTTTAAAAGCAGGAATACGCAGGTGATTAAAGATCAGCCAAGAACCCAGTCAGCCACGGACGGCAGGGCTAGAAGAGTGCTCTGAGACCAAGGCATCTGAGGTCTATGTCACACTGACATCCAGAGACAGGATAGGTATAGGTGGCTCAGTCAGTAAGGAATCTGCCTGCCATGCAGAAGACCCGGGTTTGATTCCTGGGTCGGGAAGATCCCCTGGAGAAGGAAATGGGACATGGGCTTCTCACAGCATAGCAGCTGGGTTCTGTGATATGGTAAAACTATGTATGCTGATCTTCATCCTTAGCTCCTGGCCAGAGTTCCTAAAACCTCTGTGCTTTGCTAAGAAATAAAAGGGGGGACTTCCCTGGTGGCCCAGAGGCTAAGATTCTATACTCTGAATGCAGGGGACCTAGTAACGGAAATAGAACCCATAAACCGCAAATAAAAAACCCTCATGCCTCAGTGAAGATTGAAGATCCTGTGTATTGCAACTAAGGCCTGGTATGGCCAAATACAATAAATAAATATTTTTTAAAAGAGCGTAAAAAATAAACATTTTTTATAAAGCATCTTTTGTTGTAATATTTGAGTTTTGTCTCCAGCTCCCCTTTAAATCACACATGTTCTTATGTTAATGAGGTGACTTTTGTTGTTGTTTAGTCTCTAAGTCACGTCCAACTCTTTGCAACCCCATGGATGTAGCATGCCAGGCTCCTCTGTCCTCCACTGTCTCCCAGAGTTGGCTCAAATTCATGTTCACAGAGTCAGGGATGCCATCTAACCATCCCATCCTCTGCCATCCGCTTTCCCTTGTGCCTTCAATCTTTCTCAGCATCAGGATCTTTTCCAATGAGTCAGCTCCTCGAATCAGGTGGCCAAAGCATTGGAGCTTTAGATTCCGCAACAGTCTTTCCAATGAATATTCAGGGCTGATTTCCCTTAGGATGGACTTTTGGAAAGCCCCTAAGGTTTGGGGATGTTTTCTGGGGAAACCAAGGTATAATCAGAGGGTTGGAACCTTCAGCCTGACCCCCCAGCAAGAGAGAGGGGCTGAAGGTTGAGTCAATCACTCATGGCCAATGAGTTCATTGTCCATGCTGCCGACGTAATGGAACCTCCACAAACATCCTTACAGAGAGGTTTGGAGAGCTTCTGGGTTAGAGAATGTATATGGAGGTGCTGGGGTCGGGGAGCACACCCACCTGGAGGGAGCACGGGAATGCTGCACCCCTTCCCTATACCTCGTACCTCATCATCTGGCTGCTTGTCTGCATCCTTATGTCCTTTATAATAAACTAGTAAATATAAATGAATGCTTCCCTGAGTTTTGTGAGCCACTATAGCAAGTTATCCAGACCGAGGAGGGGGTTATGGGAACCCCCGATGGATAGCCAGTTGGTCAGAAGTACAGGGGACAACCTGGGGCTTGAGGCTGGCCTCTGAAATGGGAGCAGGTGGTCTATAGGGATTGAGTTGTTCACCTGTGAGGTCTGTGCTCCCTCTGGGCAGTGACTGAGCTGAGCTAGACGGTAAGAGCCCTGTTGGTTTTCTGCAAGAACTGGAACCGGCTTGGTGTGGAAAACCCACACGGCTGCTGTCGGAAGTGCTGCCCAGCAGAAACAGGACGAGTTTTTCCCTTCAGGTCCCAAGGGAGGGTGTCCCAGGAGTGAGCCTGCGAAGAGCTGAGAGCCACAGGGCTTCTGACTCAGCCCGAGTGTTACAGGCATCGCTTCCACGGCACTCTGATGGCCAAAACCAAGTCCCAGGCCAGCTCGAGGTTGGGGGCAGGGCAGGCCCCGCACAGGGTGTGAATACTGGGAGGGGCAGTTCCTCTCTGGAGACCAGGTCCCGCCCGTCCATTCTCAGCGCCCCCTCTGTCTCTCCTGTCCTAGTTTCAAGGACTCTCTGCCCTTCAGCTTCCTCTCTGTTGACGGTGATTCAGTCCAGCTCATCTGGGTGCTTTGCAAGGCACCAATATCTACTACAGGCCATGGCAACGAGTAGGTACTTACTAAGCACTTGTTGAAGGAAGGGAGGAGAGAGGGTGGGAGAGGGGGGGGTTAGAGGAAAGCGTCTTAAAACCAAGGTCATAATCTCGCCCTCTCACAAAACCTCCAGCATACCAAGTTTCTGCCACGTGAGATTTTGCACTGGCTGTTTCCTTTACCTGGGATCTTCTTCTCCCCAAGCATTCCACGATCAGGTCCCTCTTGTCATCCAGATCTTAGCTCAAAAGTCACCTCCTCAGACGGACTTCCCTGTTGGTCCAGTGTCTAAGACTCTGGACTCCCAATGCAGGGGGCACAGGTTTGATCCCTCGGTCAGGGAACTAAGGTCCTGCATACCACACAGTGTGGCAAATAATAATAATAAAAAGATTTAAAAAGTCACTTCCTTAGAGAGGTCCCCTCTGGTCACCCAATGTCACCATCCTTTCGAGCCACTCTCTTATTACCTTAAATCAGTTGCTTCAAGAGCACTTACCATCTAAAATAATCCTATTTATTTATGTAAGTGTGTGTTGTCTGTCTCCCTCCCTCTACATGAAGGTTTCCTGATGTTGGTGCTATTGACAGTTTGGGTCGGATAAGTCTTTGTCTGGGGTGGTATTACCCTCTACATAGTAGAATGTCTAACAGCATCTCTAATCTCTGCCCACTGTCTTGCAAACTGTGACCACTAACAGTAATTCGAGACATTGCCAAATATCTTGAGGTAAGTGTGCATGTGTGTGCATGCATGAATGCAAAATTATGCCTGGTTGAGTACTACTATTCTAGACCATTGCCCCTCACATTTTGACCTGAGTTATTATCACCTAGAAGACTTAATACAGATTGCCGAGCCCTACTGCAAAATTTCTGACTCAATAGGTCTGAGTAGGTGGGACTGAGGGTTTGCGTTTCTTCTAAGTTCCCGGGTGGTGCTGGTTCTGCTTGTCTGAGGACCATACTTTGAGAACCAGTGGTCTCAGTGCTCTACAGGAGGAGGGAGATTGTTCTGAGTCCTGCCGCAGTGGCTGCACATGGTCAGTTCTCATAAACACTTCTCGAATAAACCACCTTAACATCTCAGCAGGAAGGAGACAGCTCCTGAAGGTTTACAATGAAAACTTACCTGCTGGGGGAAGGAGGGAGATTTATGTGTTTGAGGAGAGGGTGTGAGAGTACTTGAAATTCCTAACAGTGCCGTGTTTTGGGAGGCTGATCACCACCACCTGGAGGGGGGTAGGAAAGGCTAACAGACAGAAGACACTCAGCAAGTCCATGCTGGCTTTGACCTAGGTGGGCTCGGCCATTCTTGGATTTCTCCTGCATTCTCTCTGATTCACTTCTCTTTCTCATCCAGGGATCATTTGCCGCAGGATTCCTGTGAGGTATGCTCCCTTCCTATGGGTCCCTGGCCTCTATGGGAACTGAGGTTCGCCTCCAGCCTTTGCTGCCTCACCTGGAGGATTCAGGAGGGAACTCAGAATATGATGGGTCCACCAGGGGTGAGACAATTCCTCATGTAGCCATAATAATAATAATCACGGCAATGAGAGCTGATATTTATGGGGGCTGGGCCCTAGGGCTTCCCTTGTGACTCAGCTGGTAAAGAATCTGCCTGCAATGTGGGAGACCTGGTTCGATCCCTTGGTTGGGAAGATCCCCTGGAGAAGGAAAAGGCTACCCAGTCCAGTATTCTTGCCTGGAGAACTCCATGGACTGTATAGTCCATGGGGTCATAAAGAGTCGGACACGACTGAGCAACTCTCACTTTCACTTCCCATGGGCCAGGTGGAGTGAAGGCGTGGGCACATGTACTTTCATTGGTACCTCTCAGGGGCTCTGTGAAGTGGGTCCATGTTGTTACCCCTCTTTTCCACATGAGGAAACTGAGACTCTAACAGGTGTCCTCATTTGCCTAAATATGCATAGACTAGTAGAAGAGAGGGGCTTCCTTGGCGCTAGTGGTAAAGAACCCACCTGCCAATGCAGGAGACATAAGAGATGCAGATTTGATCCCCGAGTTGGGAAGATCCCCTGGAGGAGGGCATGGCGACCCACTCCAGTGTTCTTGCCTGGAGAATCCCATGGACAGAGGAGCCTGACAGGTTATAGTCCATAGGGTCGCGAAGAGCTGGACACGACTAAAGGGACTTAACACACATGCATGCGATAGAAGAGATGATGTGGGATAAACACATGGGTCTTTCTGACCAAAGTCTTGTTCTTAAGCTTTCTTCCTGTTTCTCTAACTGCTTTGGTAAATGCTGAAGTATGTCCTGGGGGTAGAGGGGAGGCAAATGTTGGTGACTGCCCTCTGTCCCAGGACCTTTGCACTTGCAGGTCCTTCTGCCTGAAATGCTCTCCACCCCCTACCTCCCACCCTCAGCCTGGGCTTCCTCACCTCCTGTAGATCTTAGATCAAATATCACATTTTCAATTAGGGCTTCCCCACCAACATACTTTAAACTGCAAATCGCTCTCTATCCTCCTCGCCCACCTTGTTCTTCATGCACCTGCCTCCAGAGCACCAAATGTTCCCTGTTTTATTTGTTTATGTTCATTGTCTGTCTCCTTCAACTGGAATGTCAGACCCACAGGGACAAGGAGACTTTTTTTTTTTCGCTCAGTGCTGTATCCACAGCACGTGGGACAGTCCTTGCTGGATATTAGGAACTTAACCTTTACTGAATGAAGGATGAGGGGGAGGGAAGGAGGAAGGAAGGATGGAAGGGAGGAAGGGAGAAAGGAAGGACAAAAATACGGAAATTCTCAGCGAAAAGCCAACAAAACTTCCTTCCTGCGGGACTTCTCAGGGCCTTCATGCCACTAATGTATTAATATATACTATGAATTTAAAGAAAGAGATATAACTTTTGGCATTTCTCAAGCCTTTTTGACGACAGCACTTTTTGGAGGAGCTGGAGGCAAACTTGGCTGTCTCAAGGCGCAGACTCTGACCTGCGTCCCCCTGCCCCCAGCTGTCTCTTCTCCCCGGACCCTGTCTCCTGCATTAAGGGCACACCTAGCGTTCAGGGCACACGGACAGCCATCTGCACACCCATCTGCCGGCTGTGATGGAGACCTGCCTGTGAGACAACGCTGCCCCGCGTGTGCACGTGCAGGCCCACCTTTGAGTGGATCGATTGTCAAAGGTGGAGAAAGGCCAGCTCGTCTTCGAAGGGAGCCACTCACCAGGCAGAAGCAGGGTGGCCTGAGCCTGGGACGACAAGATGGGGCAGACGATGAGTCCGCTAGAAGAAGCTGGGGGCACCGGGGCTGTGAGAGCTCGGCCTGCCAGGGCCAGGAGGACCACAGGAGCCTAGGCACACTGGGGCAGCAGTCTTCACGCCTTCATCTGCAATCAGAATCAACAGCTCTGGGGGCTGAAAGACTCCGGAAATCAACGGCGCCTCACCCAACCAACTGACCCCACTTCCTGCACCCAGGTGGACCTTCAAAGCAGTCAGACCCAACCTTGGAGCCTTTGCACTTTTCTGCACCTGCAAAGCCACTGTTCTGTGCAACTCCATCAGTTAGAGAGAAACGGTCTCCATATTATGCACTGTGAGATCGACAGGGCTTTGGTTTAAATCCTGGCTCAGGTAACGACTGCCCAGGGACCTCAGGCAAGTCACTCCACCACCCTGAGCCTCAGGTTCCTCCTCTGTAAAATGGGGCGATCATATCTGACTCATTTCCTCCCTCTTGGTTCTCCCTACAATCCGATTCCTTCATCCACACTGTACATGCCATTCTGGGCTCTTCTGACCCACTGTGATCATCCCTGGGATCCAACATCCCTCAGCATCCACCCTCCCACGTGCGGTCCAGAGGATGAATCCGTGGGCTCAGCACACAGAGGGCTAGCTTTCAGTCCTGGTTCTCCCGCCCTGCCAGGGTGCCCACTGTGCCACACACAGCGGTATTGGGGATGACATTTTCCGTTCCTTTTCCATGACTTTCTGTTTCCTCTGATTTCCAAAGTAATAAGAAATGAAAGTGAAAGTGTTAGTTGCTCAGTCATGTCCAGCTCTTTGCGACCCCATGGACTATAGCCCACCAGGCTCTGCTATCCATTGAATTCTCCAGGCAAGAATACTGGAGTGGTTTGCCATCTCTTTCTTCAGGGGATCTTCCCAACCCAGGGATCAAACCCAGGCCTCTGGCATTGTAGGCAGATTCTCTACTGTCTGGGCCACCAGGGAAGTTGCAATAAGAAATGAGAAACCAAAAATCTTAAGAGATGCACTTTTAGTATTTTAGGTATTTCCCACCAGTTTACATATATTTCTGTGTGTCTGTATAAGTGTGTGTGTGTGTGTGTGTGTGTGCACAGTGTTGTTGCTAAGTTGTGTCTGAGTCTTTGCAGCCCCATGGACTATAGCACACCAGGCTCCTCTGTCCTCTCTATCTCCCGGAGTTTGCTCAGATTCACATCCATTGAGTCAGTGATGCTATGTATGCAAACACATATATACAGATACATGGTATGCTTTTCCAAATTCTTCCAACATGCTGGGCTTTGCACTGAGCAAATTACATACAACATATTCTTTAATTCCTCTGTTGACCTTATGATGTATGTACTATGACCATGCTCCTTTTCTGGATGGGGAAGCTATGGCTCAGAGAGATTACACAGCTGCTAAGCGGTAGAAGCGCCCACAGGCAGTCACGGGCGGAGGGGGGCAGAACTACCTGGGTGGGCAGAGAGCACAGAACAAGTTGCCTAGACCAGGTGACGCAGCCTGGAATCTATTTAAAGCATGTAGCGCGGTGAGTGGGTTGTGATGTCTTATATAAGTGATGTATGCTCTCTGTGCAAAATAAAGAAAAGCAGATAAACACAAAGAAAGGAATAAAAATGAATGCCAAACCCACCCACCATCCCGAAATAACCAGAGTTAAAATGCTGGTGAATTTTTTTCACTCTAATTTTTTTCACTTCCATTTAACTCTAGAATCTGTGCCTTTCACCTCCGTGCTACGGCACCTCTTGTAGCTGCTTTATAATAGCCTCTTAAAAAGCTTTTTTTTATTGGAGTCTAATTGATTTACCATGTGGTGTTAGCTTCAGGTGTTTAGCAAAGTGAATCAGTTACACACATGGCCATTCTTTTACAGATTTGTTTTCCCATATGGGCCATTAGAGAGTATTGAGTAGACTTCTGTGTGCTATGTAGGTACTTATTACTTATCTATTTTATATAAAGTAATGTGTATATGTCATTCCCAACCTCCCAACTTATCCCCTGCTTCTCGTGTCCCCTGCTAACCGTAAACCTGTTTTCTACACCCTTGACTCTACTTAATATAACAGGTTCTTTTTACTTCATAAGATACCACAGTCATTTCCACATGCAATTAAACCTTCTCCAGGAAAGAAATGATTGTGAAAGTTCCATGGTATTCTGACCGTGGGATAATTAATCCCCAATAGATGGATTTATCTCAAATTTTACTTATTTATATTGTATCTAGATTTTAGCTATTACAGAGCTGACATGAGGGGTAGCTAAACCTTGTAGCTAAACCTTTCCCCACATCCTCAATTATTTCCCAAAAATTTCCCCCAAAGAGAAATTTGACCTGTCAAGGGGAGGGCAAAATAGCATTCAATGCCCACTGCCAGGACAGGAGGCACCTCTGATTCAGGAAACCTCTCACCTTCTGCCCACTTCAGTCGGAGAGGCGGCCCATCACCTGGAGTGACCACTGAGCTCACAGCAGCGTTTGCACATGCAACGCTCCTGAGGTCTCTTTCTCCACAACTCCAGCAGACTGTAGAGGTTTTGTCTATAGCATTGAATTCATTCTAAAAGCAAAGGGAAAGTAAGATGTTATTAATCATACATCTAAAGGGGCTTCCCTGGTAGCTCAGTTAGGAAAGAATCTGCCTGCCAAGGAGGAAACATGAGTTCGATCCCTGGGTCAGGAAGATCCCCTGGAGAAGGAAGTGGAAACCCATTCCAGTATTCTTGCCTGGGAAATCCCATGGATAGAGGAGCCTGGCGGGCTACAGTCCATGACCCAGGGATCAAACCCACATTTCCTACATCTCCTGCATTGCAGGCAGATTCTTTACCACCTGAACCATCAGATAAAATCCAGCTCAGGTTGGGAGATCTGCACTCTAGTGCTAATCTGCATGGTCTCTCTATGGGACCTTGAAAAAGTCACTCCACCTCGGTGTCCCCCCTTTCATAGGGAGGGCAGTGGTCTAGACCACCCAGGAAGCTTCCAGATCTAAAGTCCATCGGTTCACCCAGCCCCTTGCTCTGCAGATGCTTACTTATTAAGTTTATTGGAAAGACTACATTTAAAAACTTTGGAACTGGAGGTCTAGCCTGGAAAATATCTTGCTAAAGGTCACACCGCATATTGGCAGCCAGACCCAGAGGCCAGAACCCAAGTGCCTGAGGTTCTCTAGGTCCTATGGTTTCTTCTCTGCCACTGAGCTTCCGACCAGCCCACGCCCGTGTCTCTGGGGAGGGGCGTGTCTGTGTGCGTGTGTGCACGTGTCTGTGGGCACGCATAGCTGTGAGGGTCTGCAGTTCCGTGCACGTCCACGTGTCTTCGTGTCCAGGTATGTGTGTTATTATTTCATTATCCTGGAAGAGAGAGTGAGAGGAGCCTTCACAGGATGACCTCGCCATCCCCAGGTGGAGCACACGTGGGTTCGGGTGGACTGAGTCTCCCCGAGAGGTGGAGGTTTGGGAGCTGCCTCTCCACTAGCCTCTTCATCCCCAGGCTCCGATCAGAGCAGCTGCGCCTGGTCCTGGAGGACACGCCTCCCGGGCTCTCTCCCTCCTGCCTTCTCCCCCCACTGGCCCTTTCAACTCCTCCCTTTTCTGAGACTACCACTCCCATCCCTTCACCTCTATTTACCTCCCCCTTCACTCTTTCCTGTGGATTCTGATCGTGACCGTGTAGGGTAGGGGGGACCTTCAAGGCTTGGTCTGAGGTCCCACCAGAGAATTTAAAATGGACAGAGACACAGTAGGGTCTTCTGCCCTAGAAAGAGTAGCTTCCCTCATGATACCTCCTCTGCCGGGCCACGCAAAGAACGCATCTTCTTCCCTAGGTGGAGCTACATTGAAAAGTCTCCATCTATTGCCTTAGCCTGGGAGACACCAGGCTTCTGGAAGGAACTGACATTGACACTTCTGGGTGACCACATGCTTTCAGCCCACTCTGCACTGATTTCTCTCCGCAGCTCTGTAAAAGGAGAGCTGCCGTCCCCACTCACAGAGCAGGGAGGTGACCCACCCTAGGCATCCTCCAGCCAGCAAACCCTGTGGACTCCTCCCCCTGTGCCCCAGCTAGCGACAATTCAGCTGCCTGGGCTGCAGACACAAGGGCCTGGCCCCCCTGCCCAGCCCCACCCAGGCCCTGCTGGGTGTGGGGAGCTGAGATAGAGGGAGAGATGCCGCCAAGGACTCAGCCGATAGGGCCTGAGGTGAGGTCAGCGCTGGGAGGCCCCATGGAAGAAGTGAGTAGTCAGGATGCATTGACAAGAGGGGAGGGGAGATCGCAGCTGATGCGGGAAGCCGGGGCTGGTGATATGAATATCCTGAATGCTAGGGAGAGACTACCTTGAATGTGGGAGGCAGGAGAGGGCTGTGTTCTCAGGACCAGATGGCCATGTACGTGCCGTGACCATAGCATCGGTGACCATGACAACTTGCCGAGTGCCTGCTCATACCAGGCATGTACCTCGTTCTCGTTCAGCTTCCTCCTCTTTCATACGGGCAGGTATTCTTGTCTGTATCTTTTCAGAGAAGAAAACAGGCTCAGAGGGGTGAAGCGACTTGCCCGAGGCCACACAGCTAGTGCCTGGCAGAACCAGACTCACTCCCAGGACTGCAGAACTCCAAACAGACTTCTCACTGCAGAATTGTTTCAGGATCCAGGAGAAAGATGTGCACATTATTAATGGTTTCCAGACCTTCCTGCCTGTAGATTCATCTTTAAAATATGGAAGGCCAGATCCATCCCAGAACTACTGACTCAGCCTACATTCCTAGTGAGAGTCCCATCACAGAAAGGGCGCACCCAGAAGCAGGCCCTGCCACCTGCAGGGGGCGTGGAAGAGCCTCGAGATTGAATCAAGGGCCGTGTGGCCGAGGAAGCACTTACACTGGGGACCTGGACCATCCTCACTCCCCTCCTCCCTTCCATCCTTCTCAGCAAACAGGGAGAAAACTATCTGTCTTGTAAAATGAAGGACTAAACAGACTGTCTGGGGAGCCCATGGATCACTGGGAAGCTCCAGGCAGCTCAATGAGATCTCTTTTGCTTGGGTTCCAGTCCTGAGGGCAGGGTCTTGACCTTCCTTCTCTTGGAATCTTTCATTAAATAGCACCTGGCATAAGTCTTAAAACACTTATTGCTGCTCAGTATAGAGTTACTAAACAAGTTCTAAGTGCTTGTTTAAATATGTGCTGTGCTTAATCGCTCAGTCGTGTCTGACTCTTTGCGACCCCATGGATGGTAGCCTGCCAGGCTCCTCTGTCCATGGGGATTCTCCAAGCAAGAAGACTGGAGTGGGTTGCCATGCCTTCTTCCAGGGGATCTTCCCAACCCAGGGATCGAGCCCAAGTCTCCCACATTGCAGGTAAATCCTTTACCTTCTGAGCTACCAGGGAAGCCCATGTTTAAATATAAGCCCATGTGTTATTGGGCTTCTCACGTGTGGTAAGAACCCGCCTGCCAATGCAGATGTAAGAGATATGGGTTTGATCCCTGGGTCAGGAAGATCTCCTGAAGGAGAGCATGGCAACCCACTCTAGTATCCTTTCCTGGAGAATCCCATGGACAGAGGAGCCTGGAAGGCTACAGTCCATGGGGTTGCAAAGAGTCCAGAAGTGACTTAGCACCTTGCACATGCCATCTTTTATTAGTCATTAACACTTTAGTATGAATTAGTGTATAGACACCGCCCCCCCCCCCCCGCCGCCCCACCCCACCACTAACTCAGGGAGCTGGGAGAAAGCCCAAGCCAAACTGTTTGGGAACTGGCTCAGAATTTGAGGGAGAGGGATCCTAAAGGAGAAGGCAGGGCTTGGGGAGAGGTGTCAGAAATAGAAGAATCCCTCCACTTCTCACAGGCAGAGAAACTGAGGACTAGAAGCAGAAAAGGAATTGTCCATAGTGGCCATCCGTTTGTGCCAAGGGCAGAATTTTCTCCCACGATCAGCAAGCACTTCGTCTGTTCCATTGTCCACCTAAGCGCACCCCCTCCATTCAAGCTCCCCACCTCCATTCATCCACTGTCTGCTTTATACCTTCCTTCCAATGATACCACAGAATCAGAGCATATATTCAATGGAGCCTTCCCACGTTCCCATTCCCAATAGCTTCCTGACATCTTTTAGCAAGCATCTAAAACTTAACGTGTCCAAAATCAAACCCTTTATTTTCTAGACAGACCTCTCCTATCCTAGTCTTGCCATCTCAAAGGACATCCGTGTTCACCCAGGTGATCAAGCAGAAAGCATGGATGTGGTCTTAGATCGGCTTTCCGGGAAGCAGAGCCTGAGGCAGGGGTCCTTGGGTGAGGGTTTCTTGGGGAAGAGCTCTCAGGAGGAAGGGAGTGAGGGGAGCGGGTTAGGGCAGATCACTCAGGGCTGGGGTCTCAGCTGGAGACGGCTTTAGCCACATCCCACGGGGAGTTCTGTGTCTTCTGCATTGCATGCAGGTTCTTTAACCATCTGAGCCACCGGGGAAGCCCGACTAACCCACAGGGGGCTCTGGAGGGCGAATTGCGACTCAGTTAGTCTCACCTTGAAATGGGAAGGAAGCCTGCCTTTCATGACCCTCTATCAGTTATTGGTGGGGCCGTCACTGGTGGCTCCTGGTGAGTCAGGTCCTTTGGGCTAAGAGCGATTGTCCACACAAGGGAGTGACCTACACTCACAGGAGTGGGGGCCCCAGAGAGGCTGAGTGCTGCGGGGGGACCGACAGAATCCGCCGCAGTCTCCCTTCGCCTCCCCCACCATCTCTTCTCACACCCAGCCCATCAGCAGACATGCGCGGACCCACCTCCCCAGTGTACCCTGGTCTTAACGGGGCCATGTCGCTACACCAGCCCCTTCGTCTTAGTCCAGGCGCACCACTGCCATTGCCTCCACTAGCGTCCCTCCAAGCTGGCCTCCTGGTTTCCACTTTTGCCTCCACCAGCCATTCTGCATCTCACCACCAGAGCAGGACTTTCCTGGTGGCCCAGTGGTTAAGACTCCATACCTTCAATGCAGAGGGCGGGGGTTTGATCCCTGATTGGGGAGCTGAGATCCCATGCACTGTGCAGCGTGGCCAAAAAATATACAAACAAACAAAAAAAAAACCCTGCCAGGACGATCTTTTAAAAACATAAATCATGTTAGGTCACTGTCTTACTTTTGAAACTCCCCAGAAGCTGTACATTGCACTTGGAAAAATACCCCAAACATTGAGCTTGGTCTACAAGCTTCAAACTGATCTGACATCTCCCTGCTTCATTGACTTAATTTCTCACCATTCCCCACCCCTCACTTATTACACTCCTACCTACCACCCACTTTAATCCAGCTAATTCTGCCTTTATAATACTCCACTTTAGGCACTGATTTCTGAATATATCGATATTTTCTTGGATGTTGCTAATGACCAAAAACACAGCCCAGTGAGCTTAAGCATAAAGGGAACACTGGCTTCCATAACTGAGAATACTGGGGGTGGGACAGTGTCAGACATGGCTAGATCCAGGGATACAAGTGATGTCACCAAGACCCTGGCTGTCCTTGTCTATCCCTCTCTCTACAGTTTCAGCTCTGTTTCCTTCACCTCTGAGATATGAGTGTTAGCTCATATCTCAGAGAAGCTTTTCTCCACAGGATGAGGAAGATGGCTCCACAAAGCTTCTGATATAATAGGCTGTTCTCTTCCAGAGGCCATAGATCTGACCTCTCGGTAGGAATCTAATTGGCTGTGTTTGGAACAACTACCCACCCCTTGGGCCCATTGCTATGTCCGGGGGAGGCGGGGGGAGGGGTGGATCCCAAGAGTGGCAAGGTGGCAGGCATAACAGAAGTTTCCACGGGAACCATGCAGTCTGGATATCTGGGACACAAAGCCAAACTGTCTCCTGCACCTTTTCCCCCAAAGTTATCCTTGGTTCCAATTGAAAAGGAAATAGCAATTACTATAAAAATAGCAATTCATAAGGACTGTAATTGTTTTCACACAGGTCATGATGCCAATAATGTATCCTTGCTAAGGCACAGGGAGGTCGTGAGTCATGGGTGATTTCCAGGGCTAACGCGGTAACTCCATACCTTCCTCTCTCACTCCAGAAACTGTCCAAGAGTGAATGAGAACTACAATTTTGAATCCCCTTTGAATCTCAGTGACTTTGATGTTTACACCATTGAAAGTATAAAATTAATTGAGACACCTCCCACAGATCATCAAACGCCAGTGCCAGGACTAGGAAGCTGTTGTTATAATGAATGGTCACAGTAGTTTGGGGGCATAATACAGCAGTTCCCAGAGTGTGTTCCATAAGACAGTTATCTTGGAGAGGAAGAAGAGTTACATGGTCAAATAAATTCAGGCAAAAACTGGATTCAACGAAATCAATCCAGTTTCTTTCATGTAGGGCTTCTCAAAGCCTTTAATATGCCAAGGACTACTATGACTTTGCAAGAGGGAGAAATAGTTTGCAACATTTCCCAAAATTCTTTTGCCCCAAAAGTTCCTTTTGGCATACCATCTGGCAGTTCTTACATCCCTTGGGAAACACTTGGGGCATGGAAAGATGGTAGGATTTAGAGTTAGAACACCTGGGTTTAGAGCCCAACTCTGCCATTTGGCATCTGTGTGACCTCTCTATTTTGAGCCTCAGCTTCCTCATCTGTAAAATGGGATCATTATAATTATTGCCTTATGTGCTTTATTTTTGCCTTATTGTAAGCGTTGTGTATGTGAAGTCATCCATCAGTGTGTCTGTAATGATTAGCTCTTCTCTGACTTAAATTCAGCTCTTGCAGAAGAATTATCAAAGGATACAAATATTGCCCACCTACTGAATTCCCCAGGTACAGAAATCCAATTGTCTGGGGAACTCAACGGCTTGCTTATGTCAGACCTTTGGCTGTCATCCAGGTAGCTGATCCCTCCTGCTTCTGTCACTGGGAGCTTCAAGAACAGTAAATGTCAATGTCAAATGGTTCTGGCCAACAGGATGGGGTAGGACAGAAACCTTCGGGGAATTTCTTTGTCCAGTAGCCATTGCTGTCTAATTATCCTGGGGACCACCTGACCTTTCACTTTAGAAATCCTTAAGTTACTGAAACTTCTGTTCCAAGCTTTATAAATCCTATCCTATGAATAGAGAGTGTGCAAAAAAAATTTTTTTTAATTATTTTTTAAGATGCAGGATTTGGCAGAGTTGAAGTTTTGCACAATACTGGGCCTACCCAGGATCTGTCCTTTGGGAAACAAGTGGTGCTAGGAGGAGGTGGTTTAGGAGCTGTCAGTGGCCATCTTCATGCTGAAATTGGGCAAGCCAAGTGGGGATGGGAGGCGGGTGCTTTGACCCTGCTCCCCAAAACTGATCCTTCAAAACCAGGAGTCTCACCTCTCAAACACATTTCCTTTTTCCCTTAAGCTGAGCTATGCTTCTGTCTCTTCAACCAAAAGAATTTTGATTAACAAAAGGAGTGCTTGAACTAATTATTCATAGGCAGTTTTTCAACAAATGTTTATTGAATACCTACCACTTGTCAGGCCCTGCTGTGAGCACTAGGAATGTAACAGGGAATGAAGCAGACAAAGTCCCTGTTCTCCTACACCTTCTAAAGTATTGGCTTATAAGATGAATCTACTTAAAATATTATTTTATATGTTAATTACATCTCAATCAAAAATAGAAGAAAAATCTATTTCCTAATACAAATCTAATTCATTGGAATTATAATAGAATGGAAGAAAGTTGATATATGCAAAAAAAGTAAAAGGAAGAAAAAAGTCCTCTCATATTTCCATCATCCAGGGACAATCATCATTAGCATTTTCCGGTGTTACAGTTTTTTCAAAACAAATCTGTTTTTAAAAAATGAAATGGCGAGGGATATACAGCTTTCATTGTGGGTTTCCACAAAAGGCATCTTGAATATTTTCCCATGTCATTAAATATTCTTCAAAAACATCGTTTTGAAAAAAACATGATTCAAAACAGCTGCATGACATTTTTCCACATGGATAAACAGAGTTTTTAAACACACATCTCCTATGGTTGGGCAACCAGGTTATTTCCAACTTTACACTATGATAAATAACAAGGAGATGAACATCTTGGTCCAAAAGACTTCGTATCTCTTGAATTCTTGAGATAAATCTCCAGAGATGGAATTAGGATTGGCCAAAGGATAGGAACCTTTAAATGTTTTTTTGATGCGTATCAGTTTCCCCTGCAGGTGAACTGTATCTGCTTCCCTGGTGGCTCAGAGAGTAAAGAATTTGCCTGAAATACAGGAGACCCAGTTTCAATCCCTGGGCTGGGAAGGTCCTCTGGAGGAGGGAATAGCTACCCACTCCAGTATTCTTGCCTGGAGAATTCCAGAAGAGCCTGGCAGGCTATAGTCTATAGGGTCGCAAAGAGTCATTGGGTGTGCATAAATTTTAAGGGAGCATCAAGAAAAACTCAGTAATTGAGGTAAATAGTATTTTAATATATGATGTCAAAATTCAAAATTAAAGCAAACAAAAATCCATGGTGAAAAAAATATCATTTTATATAAAAACACACTGCATGTAAACCTATAGAAAAATGTGTGCCCCATTTGTATAGTTCTATTTTTAGAAAATATCTTTCCCAGAATGTTAAAGTAGTTGAAACATGAAAAAAACTGAAAAGCAGATATCTTTAAATTCTCAATATTAAGTTTAAATATTTGAGAAGCATATTCATATCTTCTGATATGGCTTTATATTCACCAAACACACTTTCAAAAAGCTTTCTCTTATTTGTTGTAACTTATGATCCTTCAATGGAAAATAAAGCAAGTGAAGGAGATTTTGAATTTTTCTTTGTGTTGATGAGTTTGCTTCCATTCAAGCTGAGAAGGCAATGTTATAATAAATTCGGGTTTGGGTATAAGTAAAAATATCTAATGTGAGTTTTAATAACTTGTCTTTCATCTTTCAATATTCTTTAATAATCTAGAAAAATTAACTAATAAATTTATAAAACTATATATATATATATAGAGAGAGAAAGAGTGTGTATATATTTCTTTCTGTTTCAGGTTCCACTGTGACATGTCATACCACTGAAATTTAGCTCATTTGTTGTTGATTTAAAAATCAAAACAAATGTCATTTTGTCAAAAAATTTCATTCAGATTTCATTCAGTGTCATTCTACTTTGTGCACCTATTATGCTGGGTCCTGGGGACACATCCAGAGGTGAATATAACATAGCATCTGCTCCGGAAGAGACTATAATTTAGAAAAGAGAACTGATACCGTTGTAATAGGTCATTAGGTGGACCTTGGTCCAATCGTTTACCAGCTCTTTGATCTTGAACTAACCTTCAGACTTCTTAGGCTCAATCTTTTCCTTTTGTGAAACAGTGATTATAAAAGAGTCCTCTCAGGGTTATGGTAGGCGAGGCATTAAGCCCTCAGTGAGTGCTGAATATTTTTTGTAACTGTGATGATCAAGGTCGTTTGTACACCCAATTAATTTGAGCCATTCATTCTGCAGACAATTATGGAGCACTGTTTAAGCCATGCGCCAGGCATGGGGCTTGGCTCTAAGAATCACACCAACAAAATTTAACTCTGCCTTCAAGGAGCTTATAATCCAGTGGAGGGCAGCAGACACACAAATGGCTTCCAGCAGACACCCAACATAATGCACTAAGTCCTTGACAGAAGTTGGATCTTGCAGAATGAATAGGAGTTTGCTAGGTAGAGATGAGGGGAGGGGGCATTATGCCAAAGGGGACAGCAGGAGGCGAGACATGGGGTCAGAAAGAGCCTGGGAAAGAGTGTAAAGTCCGTGTGTCTCCAAGTGATGGGTGGAGGGGCTCCAGCAGGCTCTTCTCACCCTTGGAAGAGATTCCTCAGTGATTCCAGCAGCCAGGGCATGAGCTCATCCCTTCCTGTCTGCCTGTGGTCAATGGCGCTTGAGGTGCTGAGTGGCTGAGGGATTTGATCCAGGTCACAGAGCAAAGGACTCTGGGACAATTGGTTCAAAGAAGGCCAAACTTCGTATTTGTTCTTTGGGAAAAGCTCGGAAAACCATAACATTTGTATTTGTTTTTCCTGGTCAAAAATTCCATCTATTGATTCACCCTTCCTTCCGCCACTGTTCATGTGGATGGTCCCTGACATCTGGCGATAGATATGCTCAGAAATCATTGCCTGTAAACTGCATCGAGTCAATCTGGAAGCAGGGTGAATCTGATTGACGCCGATTTTCTCACCTGCCCCTACCCTGGGAACTCGGTGAGGACCCAGCAGGTTCCTGTCTGGTTGCTGCCCCTATGTTGGGACAGTACGTGGCGCAGAATAGGTGCTGGGCAAACATGCGTCACATCAACACAACCCAGATGACTCTGATGCCCTTTCAGGGATGTTTTTTTTCCCCCTAGGCTGGTTAAGAAGGGGAGCTCTCTCTTTTTCTCTGCATCTTCCCAGTTTCCCTTGCCCTTCGTGGGGCCTCCCAGCCTCCCAGTCTGGAAGTTACTGAGCTATAAACAGACACTTAAATGAAGGAGCGCAGCCTTTAAAGAGTCCTTTGAAGAAAGGCTGCAATGTGACTAATCATCCCGTAATTTATTGGCCTGTAAATTTGCATTTTCCTATAATACATTTTTCTTAATGGAGGGCCCTCCCACACTGGACAAAGGCGGTTTCAGCTGGGGTTGAGCTTCCCCATTTAGAAGAGTCATTATTGTTTTCACGTCTGTAACAAGACCATATGCAGGCTGGGACCACAAGAGGGTGGGCGAAGGAAGGAGATGGCAGAGAATGGAGCTGGGGCGGGCCGCTTGGACCCCGTCTTTGTCCCACCCTTCATCAAGAGCCCCTAGTCAGCTCCAAGTCATTCAGTACCTGGAATGGCCTCCCCCACCCTCTCCCCTCCCCCATCCCTTGGCCAGGGGACAGGCTTGGGCAGGATTTATGGGGCTGGCCCCTGCAGAGAGGATCCGGGGATAAATCTCAGCTTATTTAGGAGCGTGATCTACATTTATTGCACTTAATGTGATCTTTAACGTGTCCAAGAGGGGCCCATAAATCCCAGCCTGGCCAGTTCAGCCAGCAGGGCCCCTGGGCCAGGCCCCTCCCCTTGCTGGGGTGAGCTAGCGAGAGTCCCTGGGTCTACTGATTCCCTCTGCTTGCCCCTCCTGCCCTGGCTCCACAGCTAAGAGTTTGTGCCCTTCCCAGGCTGCCTGAAGCCACAGGGTCGAAGCCACACGCTCCTCAGCGGGTAGGGCCGGTGTGCACCCTGCTGTTGAGGCTGGGCCCTTCTCTGGGATACAAGCCCTTCATGCCTCTTTGACTAGGTGACTTCTAGGAGCCTTTCCTGAACTAGATTTGAAAGATGTTAAGATTTTGCAATGAGCCTGACGCAGGTGCGGAGGAGGGAGGCGGCAGAGCAGAGGTATCCCGTCACAGCATCCTTCCAGGCAGGGGGAGAGGAGAGGCCAACTCTCTGACTGTTAGTATTTACCATCATTCTAATAAATACCAGCATGTGCATACATAGTAATCACGAGCCTTTCAATGTGGATAGCATTTTGCAATTTATAAATCACGTCCACACCCATCCTTCCCACATCCCAGAAGAAACCAATGGCTTGTAGAGGCCATGACTCGCCCAAATTCACAAGGTTGGTGAACAGCAAAGCTGGACTTGGGAGCTGAACGTCTGGCTCTCTCCGCAGCTCCACGCTGCCCACGTGTATGGGCACATGTAAGTACCACCAAGCGCGCATGCGTACTAAGCCCACAGATGCCGTGTACTACGACGCACACCTCCTAGATGAGCAGATGTTGGACTGCTCCCAGAGGGGATTCTGCAGACATACGAGGTCATCACAGATATCTTTTAATCCTTCTGCCTCTGGTTTTCTGCCAGCAAAGAGAAGCTCTGCGTTGCTGTTAGGAGTACGTGTTGGCGGATGTGTCTCTTGGATGTGCGAGCATGCATTTGGGGTGCGGTGGGGAAGGGATGGGGAGGTAGGCCGAGTGAGCCCAAGCTCCTGGAAATGATGAGAGCAAGCCTAAGAACTGACTCCAATAGTCAAAGATCATTCTTGGGGCTTCCCTGGGGGGTCCAGTGGTTAAGAAGCTGCCTGTCAATGCAGGGGACGCGGGTTTGATCCCTCGTCCGGGAAGATCCCACATGCCTCAGAGCAACTAAGCCTGGGCATCACAGCTACTGAGCCCCTGTGCTGCAACTACTGAAGCCTGAGAGCCTAGAACCCGCGCTCCGAAGCAAGAAAGGCCACTGCCACAGCACAGAGCAGCCCCCACTCGCTGCAACTGGAAAAAGCCCCAGGGTAGCAACAAAGACCCAGTGCTGCCAAAAATAAATAAGTCTTTTTTAAAAATATTAAAAAGATGATGTTCGTCTCTGGGTTTGAGAAGACTGTCCCAGGCCCTATTTTGCTACCCACTGGCCCCATGCCCAGCCCCAAGAAACACATGTGTGTATAGATTCGTCTGTACACCCATGTGCACATACACATAACACACAAGTGTATGAAGCCCCGGGCCCAGCAGGGCCAGATGTGGTCATCAGGACCACCGCTTGAGGTTGAGGGTCATATGTTTTCCTTGGGCGAATGTCTCGAAGTGGTGTCACGTCTGTACTAAAGGTTTGCAGCTGAGCACAGGGGAAGGATTAACAGCGAGTGTTCCACTGAATTTAATGGAGAAGTTATATTTCTGTGCGTTATTTTCTAACTATACGACTAATGCATGTTCAGTACAGAAAATGTAGAATATCAGGAGCACATAATTAACAAAAATTAAAAAAACATAATTTGTAATGCTTCATACAGAGATGACTCATTTTTAATTTCTCCAAAGTACATCCTATCAGACGTTTTTCCATGTGTGTGTTTGTGTGTGTGTATATATATATATATTCCTACTTTGACAACTTTTTTTTTTAATATATTGGGAGATGACTTGCCTGCCATTTCACACCCTCTCGCCCACTGTTGTCACAGGATACCTTGCTTTCTAAGACCTAAGATGGGCCATGATTTTCCTCCCCAAGCAGACTTTCAGGTTGATTACAATTTTTGCTCTTTTTTTATTTTCGATTTTCGCTCTTTTATGGTGAAGGACAGGAAGCCTGGCGTGCTGCAGTCCACGGGGTCGCAAAGAGTCAGACACGACTGAGTGACCGAACAACAAACAACACTTAAGGCTAAACCTCGGCGCATCCCGTGATGGGTTCCTTAGATTAAATTCCTAGAAGTGGAATTGCTGGCTCAAGGGTTCGCCCATCAGAGAGATTTTCAGTAACTCTTGCTAGGCTGCCCTCTAGAAAGCGGGGTATGCTCATGTTGGGCCGGGACCCGCAGGTCCACTCAGTTTTATGTAGGGCTTTTTTCTTTTTTTATGTATTTATTTGACTGTGGTGAGTCTTAGTTGTGGCACAAAGGGTCTTAATCTTCATTGCAGCATGTGGGACCTTTAGTCGCAGCACACAGGATCTAGTTCCCTGACCAGGGATTGAACCCCAGCTCCCTGCAGTGGGAACACAGAGGCTTAGCCACTGGACAACCAGGGAAGTCCCTGGAGGGTTTCCTTTATAAAGGAGGAGTTTGGGGGTGAGCACTTGGGAGCAGGGAGCTGGGGTGGCCCTGTCCCTTCTGATGTGGCATAGGGCAGCCGAGGCAGGGACAGAGAAGTGGGAGAAGAGATTCCACCACTCTGCGTCCTTTGCAGGGGACTGGCCTGGCCCCCTGGTGCTCGGTGTCCCTGTTGCTAACGCCAGATCCCCGCCCTCGGTAGGCACAGGGCAGGAATTGAGTCAACATGCGCAAGTGAACAAATATTTGTCAAACGGACCAATGTTTGTTGAATGTTCAAAAGTTTACTGATAGAACAAATGTTTGTTAAAAGAACACTATTGTTCTTGGAAAAGCTCTGGCTGGTTCACAGGCTGTCTTCCCTCCTCTGGGGTCCCCAGGCCAGGATGCAGGCTCAGAACCCACCTCAATAGAACCGCACAGGGGACGTGCCAGCCGGGCAGCTTCTGGAAGACGAGCCTGGTGTTTATCATCTCTGCGACTCTGGGGTGCAGCACAACACCCCCCCCCCCACTGCTGTGTTCCAGAAACGTCGGTTAAATGAATAATTGGTTTCAGATCCCTGCTCGACTGCCCGCTAAATCCCATTGTGGCCCGGAGCAGCCAGCTTACCCCCTCTAAAGCTCCCGCTCTCGAATATAAGATGAAAAGATGGGCCTCTTGGTGGTTTTCCACCTTTCTTCTTTAAAGTAGAATTTTCTCTTCAAACAAACCCCTCTCCAAAGAGCTGCCTTCCCTTCATCAGCGGAACCCCTAGGGCACATGATTTGAGAAGCGCCAGCGTTGTTCGTGTCTGAAGTCCAGACGAACCGAGGGGAGCCGCGCCTGGGACACGCATTGCCCGGCACCAGGAATTTACCCCCAAACGCAGCCGAACTGTCCAAGATACTGGGGAGGAAAGTGACTTTTAAACCCCCAGGGAGCGCTATGGATTAGATGAAAGCTTTGTATCAATGTTAAATTTCCTGGATTGTGTAACTGTGTGTTCTGTGGTTATGTAACAGGAGATCTTTATTCTTAGAAAATATACACGGGAATATGAAGACGAAGAGCAGCATCACATAGCCTACTTTCAAATGGTTCAGAAAAAAAAGTATGAATACGGATATGTATGTATGAAAGAGTGATAAAGCAAATCTGGCAACATGTGAAAAGTGATGAATATGGATGATGGGTACCCAGGAGCTTGTGCTGCTATTTTTGAAACTTTTCTGTAGGTTCCAATGATCTCAGAATAAGAAATTTAAAAAAAAAAAATCTTTTTCAAAGTGCTGGGCAAGAAATACCATTAAACATTTTTAAATGCCTCACCAAAAATAATAATAATAGTAGAAAAGAAAGGACTGCAAGGGAAGGAGAGGGTAGATGTGTACACCGGCCTGGTTAGATTCGTCTCTTCCTAAGGGGGCAGAAGGCAAGGAAGCCTTGCATGTTAAGGAGACTCACTGGCCAGAACTGTGGATACACTGAAGCTAGGGCTTGGATCTTTCTGTTAGAACCCGAAGTGGCTGAAGTTCATGACACGCTGGCAGTCTCCACTGAGGAAATTTGCTCATGAATAAGAGATTTGGGTTGGTACCACTCTGAGCCTCTCAAGAATGAGGGGGAGGAGGGCGAGGGAGAAGTGGGAGGAAGAGGAAGGTTGTGGGAAGGTGATGCTGGGATAGAAGGAGGGGGTGGTGGAGAAGAAGGGGGTCAGGTAGGCCATGGATGCAGCAGCTGGGTATCCTCT
Source organism: Cervus canadensis (assembly GCF_019320065.1). NCBI lineage: Eukaryota > Metazoa > Chordata > Mammalia > Artiodactyla > Cervidae > Cervus > Cervus canadensis. Next base: position 5,482,364 of record NC_057409.1, on the reverse strand, counting down.
TGGTGGGGATGTTGCCAGGAGGATTCAAGAGATGCCTCTGAGGCCCCTTCCAGGACCCAGAGAGAGAGAGAGAGAGATTCAAGGACTCAGAGAGGCAAGACATGCACGCCCCTGGTGTGTGTACCTGGCTGCACATATGCACATGCATACCCATCCCACCTGAGCCCACGAGGAGACCAGAGCTCCCGACATCCGTCACGAATGAGCACAGTGTCGGTCCCGGTGTGTGAGGGCAGAGACGCCCACCCCTCTGGGGGCCTCCCAAGGGGTCACCTGTCGCTCACCCGCGGTCCTGAAATCCAAGAAGCTCTGAAAGCCAAGTTTTCACTTAACTCCTGAGTCTGTAAAACACAACTTGAACTGTCAGGAGGCTATTTATGGCCTTTATTTTTCCCACTTACTGCGAATATTCATACGTTCACTGCAGAAATATTAATGTGTTTACATACAGAGTGCTGCTCAGGCCCCTTGGGGGTTATTACATCTGTGGTATGTGCACCGAATTACCCTTCCAGAATGTGCAGTGTTCCGAAGTCTGAAACACATGTGGTCCCCAGGGTTTCAGAGAAGGGACTGGGGACTCATAGTATAGCGAAGTCGTAGTTTCCAGAAGAGGGTAGGGGTGTGTTGTGTGTGTGTGTGTATAAAGGCTTGATTTGGGTGCCAACGTCCAGCCAAGAGCAAAGTTGACCTCTGCAACCGGCATCCAGATGTTGGGTTTAGGTTTGACTCCTAAATAACAGAAGAGGATTCATTCATTTATTTTGGAGCATCAGTATGGTTAGTTGAAAAGAGCAAAGCTCACTCTACACATACAGCAAATTATAAGTAATGTACAGAGGAAGTAGGGTGCTGGGGGAGGCCGGGGTAACCCACCAACCACCTGGCCGGTCCTCCTGCCTGACCCCTCCTGAAACTGTCTGCCTTTGACCTGCTTGTTTCCTGTTGGACTGTGCTCCACGTCACCCACCTGACACTTTCCAAGTCCCAGAGCTAGTGTACCAGGAGTGGACAGGGCTGGTGTACCAGGAGCGGAGGGGCTGGTGTACCAGGGGCGGAGGGGGCTGGTGTACCAGGGACAGACGGGGCTGGTGTACCAGGATTGGAGGGGCTGGTGTACCAGGAGAGGACGGGGCTGGTGTACCAGAGGGCGGACGGGGCTGGTTACCAAGGGCGGAGGGGCTGGTGTACCAGGGCGCGGAGGCTGGGATTGGAGGGCTGGTGGCTGGGACGGAGGGCTGGTGTGCCGGGGCAGAGGGGCTGGTGTACCAGGGGGACGGAGCTGGTGTACCAGGATTGGGGGGCTGTGTACCAGGGGCGGGGCTGGTGTACCAGGGGCAGACGGGCTGTGTACCAGGGGCTGGTTGACAGGGACGGGGCTGGTGTACCAGGATTGGAGGGGCTGGTGTACCAGGATTGGAGGGGCTGGTGTACCAGGGAGGACGGGGCTGGTGTACCAGGGGCAGACGGGGCTGGTGTACCAGGATTGGCGGGGCTGGTGTGCTGGGGACAGAGGGGCTGGTGTGCCGGGGGCAGAGGGGCTGGTGTACCAGGGGAGGACGGGGCTGGTGTACCAGGGGTGGAGGGGCTGGTGTACCAGGAGAGGACGGGGCTGGTGTACCAGGGGCAGACGGGGCAGGGGACGGGGCTGGTGTACCAGGGGCGGACGGGGGCTGGTGTTACAGGGGCTGGTGTACCAGGGGCTGGTGACAGGATTGGAGGCTGGTGTACCAGGATTGGAGGGGCTGGTGTACCAGGAGAGGACGGGGCTGGTGTACCAGGGGCAGACGGGGCTGGTGTACCAGGATTGGCGGGGCTGGTGTGCTGGGGACAGAGGGGCTGGTGTGCCGGAGGCAGAGGGGCTGGTGTACCAGGAGAGGACGGGGCTGGTGTACCAGGGGTGGAGGGGCTGGTGTACCAGGAGAGGACGGGGCTGGTGTACCAGGGGCAGACGGGGCTGGTGTACCAGGGGTGGAGGGGCTGGTGTACCAGGGGCGGACGGGGCTGGTGTACCAGGATTGGAGGGGCTGGTGTGCTGGGGACAGAGGGGCTGGTGTGCCGGGGGCAGAGGGGCTGGTGTACCAGGGGTGGACGGGGCTGGTATATCAGGAGTGGATGGGGCTGGTACGCCAGAGTCTGGTACACCAGGGCTGAGTGCTTTTAGTTTTCCTGTGTGTGTTCCCAGCCCTGCCCTTGCCGGCTTGCCGTCTGGAATTCCCAGGACACAGCAGCTACAATGGAGAAACAGTCACAGCTCTGGTTCTGAAGTCAAGCTCCAGGAGCTGGAATCCTGGCTCCACCTCTGACACTGCCTGGCCTCAGGGAAGTCTTTGCTCCTTTCTGAGCCCCTCTCCTCAGCCACTCCGCATGGCCCTGGGGCTGTTTTTCTCTTGGGGGATGGGATTCCAAATGGAGATTATAAGTGGAGGTGGTTGTAAGCAGGGAGCATCATTTGCACTTGAGGGGCCATGCCTGTTTCTGTCCTCCAGCCCACAGGGGCAGCCAGATCAGTTAGGACCCCCGGTGTCCTAACTCCCTTTCTCTTGCTCCTGTTAGCGGATCACTTCAATAACCATCACTCCTCACTCACCTGCTTCACCAGTCCCCTCCCCTCCACTGGACCCTTCCCATTAGCTCTCACACAGGCAGAATGCCCCCACGTTTTAAAAAAGAAAGAGGCAAAAAGACCGTCTCTACCAAATGCAACTTGGTATCCTGGGAATTGGACTGGATCCTAGAACAGAAAAAGAACATTCATGGAAAGCCTGGTGAAACCTGAGTAACGCCTGTAGTCTGGTTCCTAGTCTGGTACCACTATCAGTGTCTTAGTCTTGACCAAAGAAGCGTGACTTTTTTTTTTTTTTTTTTTGGCCCCACCCCACAGCATGCGCGATCTTAGTTCCCTGACCAGAGATCGAACTCACGCCTCCTGCAATGGAAGCAAGGAATGCAACCCGACTGGGCTGCTGGAGTGAGGTGGGTGTCTCTGAAGTGTGGTTATGGGGAACCTTAGCACTCAGGGGAGCTGGATAAAGGGGATATGGGAACCCTCTGTAGTATCTTTGCAACTTCCCTATGAATTTAAAACTATTCCAAAAGAAAAAGGTTATTGAAAAAGAAACCTCTCTCTTGACCCAGACTCCATCCCATTTTTTTGCTATCTATTTTATCCAAATTCCCCAGAAGAAGAACAGTCTCACTGTCTGCCGTGCCGCTCCCCTCCTTGTTTCGTGAACTCGCGTGCCAGTCAGGTCTCTGTGCCACCCACACCCCTGTGGCCTTTGGACTGACTTCACTCTCTCCCCAGGCAGCCTCCTCCAGCTTCACAAGTTTAAACACCACCTACCTGCTGACAGCTCCCAAGTCCGCGTCCTCAGCTGGGACGGCGCCCCCCGCCCAGTGCCCACTCAGCACCTCCCCTCCGACTGCAACAGGCCCGCACCCTGAACCGCTCCCTAAGCCCGCCCTGCCCACGCCTGCTCCTCACTCATCTCTGCCATCGTCCTCACTGGCAGCTCCATCCTTCCTGTTGTTCTGGCCCCACACCTGGAATCTGCCCTTGACTTCCCTTTCTCGCATATCCCGTCTATCAGCAAATCCCACCGCTCTCTCTTAACAACACATCCACTGCTGCCCGCCGTCCAAGCCGCATCAGCTCTTACCTGGGTGAATTCCAGAACCTGCCCCCTCCAGGGTCTCCCCACCCTGCCCTTGCCCCTGTCCTCAAAACCACAGCCAGAAGACATTTTGAGAACGGGTCTGATCAGGCCAACCTCAAGTCCAAACTCTTCCATTTCCCGCATAGTAAGCGTCCTGGGTGTTCACTGGAAGGACTGATGTTGAAGCTGAAGCTCCAACACTTTGGCCACCTGATGCAAAGAGCTGACTCATTGGAAAAGACCCTGATGCTGGGAAAGATGGAGGGCAGGTGGAGAAGGGGACAACAGAGGATGAGGTGGTTGGATGGCATCACTGACTCGATGGACATGAGTTTGAATAAACTCCGGAAGTTGGTGATGGACAGGGAGGCCTAGTGTGCTGCAGTCCATGGGGTCGCAGAGTCGGACACGACTGAGCGACTGAACTGAACTGAACTGAAGAGTCCTTTCAATGGCCGTCACAGTCCTACTCCACCTGGTCCCCCATTTCTCGGCCCTCACCTCCCAGCACCACTTGCTTACTCTGCCGAGCCGCACTGGCCTTCTTCCTGTCCTTCAAATACACTGGATATGTTCCTGCCTCGGGCTTCCCAGTTGGCTCAGATGATAAAGAATCCGCCTGCAACACAAAAGATCTGGGTTTGACCCCTGGGTCGGGACAATCCCCTGGAGAAGGAAATGGCAACACATTCCAGGGTTCTTGCCTGGAGAATCTCATGGACAGAGGAACCTGGCGGGCTACAGTCCGTGGGGTTGCAAAGAGTCGGACATGACCGAGGTGACTTAGTGTGCAAGTTCCTGCCTCAGGGACTTTACACATGCCAGTCTGCCTGCCTGGAAAGCCCTCCCTCCTCACTTTCTTCAAGTCTCTGCTCAAAGGTCTCCTTCTCAGGGAGCCCTTCACTGCCTGCCTTTTGTAAAATAGTAACACTCCCTGTCTCTTCCCCAGTTTTGACTTTTCTGGAGGGCCAATCATCATGTGAATACTGTGTCTACTTGCTTGTTGATTGTCTGTTTCCTGGACTGGATATCAAGTCCAGAAGACAGGTACTTGATTTTGTTCTCTGCTAGATCCCTGGGATAGGACCTGGTGGGTAAGAGTTTATTTGTTTGCTTTTTAATTAACTATCCCTGGGGGCTCAGGTGGTAAAGAATTTGCCTGCAATGCAGGAGACCCAAGTTCGATCGCTGGGTTGGGAAGATCCCCTGGAGAAGGAAATGGCAACCCACTCCAGTCTTCTTGCCTGGAGAATCCCATGGACAGAGGAGCCTGGCGGGCTACATACAGTCCACAGGGTCGCAAAGAGACACGACTGAGCGACTAACAAGACATCATGACTTAAGCTGGAAAAAAATCCCCTGCAGAACTGAACCCGCCTGCAATGCAGGAGACTCTGGTTTGCTTCCTGGGTTGGGAAGATCCGCTGGAGAAGGGATAGGCTACCCACTCCAACATTCTTGGGCTTCGCTTGTGGCTCAGCTGGTCAAGAATCTGCCTGCGATGCGGAAGACCTGAATGCAGAACTGAAAAGTGTGTGAACCATCCTCTGCAGGTTCCGGAAGGCCTTTCCTGTGGCCACCAGGGCTAAGGTGGCCTGGCCGACTGGGCTTCGAGAGCCAGCATCTCCCTGTCCACCCGCATGAAGCCCCCTGCAGGCGAGCATGGACACTCAGGTGCGTGTGGCCGGCGTGCATACCGGGTACATAAGAGTGTGCTGCCCACTGGTGGCCCCAGGTCCAGGGATTCCTCACGGCTGCTCCGTGGGTCACTTATCTGCTCTCAGTGGCCCTGGGTGAGAGCAGGTCTGAGATGGAGGCCCACGGGTTTGGAGTCCAGGAGGCTGCAGCCTCCTCCTTCCCCTTCTCTCCCAGCCACTCAGCCCTCTGTCTGTCTGGCTGCAAAGTCCCGCAGGTGAGGTGTGGAGGGAAAAGTGTCCGAGTGTTAATAGGGCCCAGCTCTGCAGGGGAAGCTGGGGGACCCTGCTGGGGTGGGATGGGGCAGCCCCCAGTTAATGGTCTGGACCGACTGCCCCGTGCTTGGACCCTGGCCCTGGTTCCTAGCTGAGCGCTCTGTCTGACATGTCCCCCTCTGTCTGTCTCTCCTTCCTGCATCCTTTGTCTCTCTATGCTGCTCCCTGCTTTTTCTTTCTTCCTCCGCTCTTTTCTCTGCTGTTTCCTGCCTCTTCTCATAGCCTCACTTGCAGCCTTTCCCTCTGTCTCCATCTCCGGCTCTCTCTGCATCCCCTTTGCACGCGTCTCCCTTTGTTTCTGCCTTTCTGCCTCCTTCCTAGCCCCCATCACCCCGCGTCTCCCCCTCTCCCTTTCCTCTCTTCCCGCAGCCTCTCTGCCTGCTGTGTCTGTCTGTCCCTGTCCGCCGGTCCCTCCGTGGCGCCTAGCCCCGCTGCCTCCCGCTCTCCCCGCCGGCCTGTCCGCGTCGTCTCTTCCTCGCCCAGCCTCGCCTGTCTCCCCGTCACCCTGTCTGTCTCTCGCTCTGTTTTCCGGGAAGGCAGCCGTGATTTACGAGCTGCGGACAGGGCCAGCTGCGGGTGCGGGAGGCCCTGATTACAGTTTCCCGGAGGAAGCTGCCTGCTCGGGGATGGCAGGGTGACAGCGTTTACACAGAGCAGCCCCGGGCTCGGAGCTCGGCTGTCAGTCCTAGACGGATGGCGTGCCGGAGAAGGCCCATTACTTCATTCACACCTCTTCGGGCAAACAATAAAACACTTACACACGGCCTTGACGCGGGCGGGCGGGCGGGCTGCCCCCCCAGAAACATTCCCAGCCTGGCCCAGGGTCTGGGCCTTTCTGATGGGAAGGAGTGCGGCAGGGAGACAGGGGTGGTCCCTGCGGAGGCCCACCAGGCCCAAGCCCCAGAGAAAGCCCCACACCTGGCTCCCAAGCCTGGGCTTTGGCAATGCCCCAGGCCAACTGGTCTCTCTGAGCCTCAGTTTCCTCATCTGTGAAAGGGGCTGTAATGCTCACCCAAGATAATCGAACTAAAAGCTTGAATAAACTGTAGAGTGCTGCACAATGTCAGCAATATTATTAATATTCATTTAAAATAATATTCATATTATTCTGGGTAGAAAGCAAAGTACCCAGGATCCTAAATGTGGCCCTGCAGAAGAAAGTTTCCAAACGGGGCCTGGTGTGTAATCCAAAGCTGACCCTTGATGGGCAGGAAACGATAAGGTTGGCAATTACCCCCGCTTTGTGCCTATTTCTTGCAGAACCCCTTCACCCAGGCACCCAGTTCTAGCATCTTCATTTATGTAGAGGTGAAAGTGATCATCAGCAGCTACTGTGTAGCCCTCTTCCCTGCCTCAAACCCCTGCCCATGGGAAGCTACATTTTCTGAGAGCAAAGCTTTCCATTTGAAGGAAAGCTGCCCCAGTGAACTTCAGGCACCATCCGTGATGTGGAGAAAGGACTGGAGCCTGAGATGGGATGGTGTCACCGATGTGTGACTGACTCCATGTTTTTAGACAACGAAGAAAGTGAAAGAAAGTGAAATCGCTTGGTCGTATCCGACTCTTTGCAACCCCATGAACTGTAGCCCACCAGGCTCCTCCATCCATGGAATTTTTCAGGCAAGAGTACTGGAGTGGGTTGTCATGTCCTTCTCCAGGGGATCTTCCTGACCCAGGGATTGAACCTGGGTCTCCCGCATTGCAGGCAGACGCTTTACCCTCTGAGCCATCAAATATCAATTATGGCACCCTCACTGTGAGCTGGCCGTGTGAACCCCAACACCCAGGCCATTTGTGACACCCCCACATTGTGTCAGGCACAGGCCACCTTCTCTCCTCCTTGAGGGCCCCCAGAAACCCTGCCAGGTGGGAACCGGAGCCCACATCTCCAAGTGGAGAAAGCTGAGGCTCAGAGAGATGAAGCAGGTGGCCCAAGGTCACATGGCACATACCTAGTGGGACCGCGGGACTGGAATTCAGCTCCAAAGCCCAAGTTGTCCTCCAGGCGTGGAAGAGCTGCTGGTGGGTGGACTCCGGGGCTTGGGGCCCACCGCTGGCTTCACCACTTCCAAGCTGTGTGACTTTGGCCAAGTGGCTCAGCCTCTCCTGGGCTCAGCTTCCTCATCCACACAGTGGGGGAGAGGGGCAGGAACATCCCCTGAGATGACCTGAGGATTCACCAGGATGATGCTTGGCCAGAGCTGAGAGTAGGGCCAGGTGTACACAGGCCGCATCCAATAAATGCGAAGCCACGATTAGGACACGAAGTGTCCACGAACGTCAGGCCAGCTCCTGTGTTCTGCCCCTCCCTGCTCCTGGGATCCCCCTGCTGGTCTCAAAAAAGGTCTCCATTTAACACCTGGCCCTGTAAGAGGCAAGGCAGGAGCCCGAGGCGGGAACATAAGGGGTTGCCCACAAATAGACTAAATTTATAAAATAAAATCCACACCAACCCTCTCCCCAGTCTCTTCCTGTGCTCCACCCCTCTCCCCCACCAAAAACAAAAAAAAACAAAAAAAAAACCCTGCACAGACCTGCCTGGGGAAGGAGTGGGTAGCAGAAGCCAACAAACCAAAGTGTTAATCTGTTTCTTTCCTTATATTAAAGCAATCACCGGACATCATCACTCCCAGCCAGGCCCGCAGTCAAGAGCAGAGAGAACTGGGCTGGAATCAGGGTCCACACTGAGCTTGTAAATTAACCAACTCCTTTCACTTCTTGGAGCCTCAGTTTCCCACTTCCAAAATGGGACTGATTATAGCAACTGTGAAGGTGGTTTAAAGATTAAATAAGATGACACAGTCCCGGGGTCACTAATCAGTGATATTTATGGAGTGCTTACCGCTTGCCAGGCAGTGCCCTGGATCCTGAGGAGAGGGTGATGGACTAGATGAAGTGTCTGTCTTCCAGAAACTCCCATTCTGGTGGGGGAAATTGCAGATCATGGGGTGGGGGGAGGGTGGGAGTTGTGGAGAAGATAAAATGAAGAAGCAGGACATGGGGATAGGGGAGGGTCTATGGCCGGGGTGGTCAGGGAAGGCTCTTGGAGTGGGGTTACTCAGCAAAAGACTTGAAGAAGCTTCTAGTCTGTTCCTGTTCGTAGACACCCTGGCTACTCTGACTGCATGTCCCTTGTGGGGTGCTCACGTGCCAGAGCTCATGGTCCACGGTTCGGCCTGGGTGCTTCCGCTCTCGTCTACCTGGGAACACCTACCTCTCCTGCAAGGGTATCAGAGATGCATTCTTTCCCATAGCTTCCACATCCTCCCCGACTTCCTTTGGCAGAATCTGTGGCTCCACCATCTGAGGTCTAATGATCGCAGCTTATGTGAATTCCCCCTCTCTCTTACGTGGCAGATGTCATGTCGGTTGCATGCGTGCTAAGTCACTTCCCTCATGTCCAACTCTTTGCGACCCCATGGACTGCAGACTTCCAGACTCCTCTGTCCATGGGATTCTCCAAGCAAGAGTACTGGAGTGGGTTGCCATGCACTCCTCCAGGGGATCTTCCCGACCCAGGGATCGAACCCACGTCTTTTATGTCTCCTGCGTTGGCAGGCGGGTTCTTTACTGTGTACGTTAGAAGTCAGTAAACAATGGATATAAAGTGCTTATTTGGCACAGGGCCTGGCGCACAGTAGGACTGCAGTAATTGCTATTGGTGCCGATGCTGTCAATGGGCGCTCAGGACATCTTTGAATTAAGTGGGACTCAGTGGATACGTGCGAAAAAGAGGAAGCATGGACCTCGGGGCAGGGGAGAGAGTCTGGGTGAGTGGGGTGAGGGCCGGAAGCCTGTCCGAGGGCTGCCAGGACGGAGCAGGGAGACGGCATCCAGGGGGGCCTGGAGTGGTGTGAAGATCTGTGGATGTGGAGGCCTGATGGGGGAACTGAGGGGGCGGAGGGTGGAGGGAGGCTGTGTGATCCTTCATCCAGATGGATGGTTCCAGCAACAGCCCAGACAGGTAAACACTGGGGCTGGGGCCAGACGGCCCCCCGCCACCCCCCACTCGCTGACTCTGTGCTGGTGACAACTCCTGTCAAGGCTTGACGAGAGGCTGCTGGCTGCTTCTGCCCCCTTGGCCCAGCTTTTGGGAGTTCTTCCCAAAGTTGGGGGGCCAGGGACTATTCCAGTGACTCAGCTTCATGAGAAAGCTGACAGAGAGAGAGGAGAAGGGCCCTTGCTTTCTCTTCACCTCCCTGGAAACTCAGGAGGACACTGGTCTGCCAGGTCCTTGGGGTTGGTTAACGCCTCCCTCCTCTTGGAAGCCCTGCCTGACTGGTCTCTTTCACCCCCTCCTCAAATCACTCCCACCACCCCCACAGGAACGGACCCGTCCACTGAAGCCCCCAGCACCCACGGTCCATCTTACTTACTTGACGCTTGCACTAGTGTTTGTACAACCGAAGCCCAGCTCTGCCCTCGCTGGCTGCGTGGCCTGGGCCACTCTGAATGGCACTTTCTTCATCTGCTTCACGGGGACCTGAGACAGACGCTCTGAAAAGTAGATTCTGATTTTTGGATCTGCCGATTTCTGGATTTGAACCTCAGTTTCTGCGTCTGGGAACTGAGCGTCAGCACATCGCTTCCCTCATGGTGTGTGTATGTGAGGACACAGTGAAGTGCTGGCGGGCAGGGCTCCGTGCAGGGCACAGACAGGAGAGGACTATAATTACCTCTCCGTGGACAGATAACCGCAGGGGCTCAGAGAGGAATCCCCAGCACAGCCCGCTGGGCAGGGGCTCAGGACTCAGGGTCCTGTTCCCATCTCTCAGAGTCAGGGAAGGGATTCAGGAGGCAGGGGTCCAGGGGCCTGGCACGTGTCGCTAAAGAACTATTGACCCAAAGACCTGCTCACCCTCATCCCTGCTCTCTCCAGGGTATTTCATGTTGGTTGCACAATTTTATTCTTCGTGTGTTGAAGACTGTGTAGCTAATTAGTCTAAAGACATTCTGGCTGAATTAGGGGCTAATTAACAAGTGCAGTATTTCTTAACTATATGGTGTTTTGGTTGGGGGGGTGGGTTCCTTTGAAAATTTATTTAAATTACTTTGAAGCCTGTTAAGACAACACATCTAGTTCTTTTACAAAGATCTAGTCATCAACATACAATTTGGGGGTAATTGAATGTAAGTCACATTGTTGAGCTACATCTTCTGTTTTGTTTTCTTTCAAGGCAGCTGAAGACATAAAAAGCTGTCCTCCATCCCCAGAGCTGGAGCCACTGTCAGAGTTCCAGAGGGGCTGGGACTGTCTGGGCGTTTTACACAGAGGACCGAGCTGACTCCCACCCTCTGGAGGTTGATCTGTTTCATTCCTAAAGGAAGCTGTCAGGACATCCCTGAGGAGAAGGGAGACTGGGACCAAAGGGAAGGGCTGCTGCAGGCTCCCACTGTCCCTCTGCATCCTCATGGGGCTGGGAGTGAAAACTGGACATCCAGGTCACACAGGTGGTACAGGGAGGATGGAGTCTCAGCAGAACTGAAGCAGCATCCCTCCATCTCATCACTCCATCCATCCATCTATCCATTCACCTGCCTACCCATCCAGATTCACTTGTCCACCTGTCTACTTTTCCATCTATCCACCTATACAACACCTGCCCGCCTTCCTGATCACCTATTCATTCACCCGCCCACTGAATATCTATCTATTTACCCACCCATGTTAGTCATCCATTAATCCCTCCATCTCTCCATCCAGCCGTCTACCCCTGTAGCCACCCATCCACCCATCCAACCACCCACTCATCCATCTATCCAGTGAATAAATATTTTAAAAGAGGAAAATAGAAATAGCAGTAAGCTCCCTCGGGTGGGAAAGAATAGGGAGTCTGCGGACACACAAGAAGAACCACGGTGCTGACGGAGGTGGATGAAAAGGTCAGAAGAGAGATGCCTGAGGAAGCAGGCAGGGCCATGCTGGTCCCTATGGGCCACCATCCGTGTGAGTTTGGGGCCTGAGATTGGGCTGGTCATGGAGCAGAGGTGACAGGAAGGCAAAGGCCAGCAGGAACCCCAGACGCTGGGGGTCTCTCTGCCGGAACCCTGGTGCCGTCACCCCCGGTGACCAGCAGCCTCAGCAGAAGCAGGGGCTGGGGCTGTTAGAACAGAGTCAGATTTGGAAGAAAGCAACAAATCTGAGTCTAGATTGGGGTCTGCTTCCCACGGCTCCCATGACCTCCCTGGGCCTCTGTTTCCTCACTGGCAAAATGGACATAGTTTTTCTACCTCCTGGGTCGCTGGAGGAACAAATGAAATAATGCTAATAAAGAGCTGTGCACAGGTGAGGTTGCTGGAAGTGGAAGAAATCCAGGTGAGCTGGAAGCGGCTGGAACCAGGTGGGGGTGGGGGTCCAGCTCTCGGGTTGGAGGCTTATGACGGCAAGAGGCGGGCTGTCAGTCATGCTCAGAAGGGATATAGTCAGCTGATGGAATGGCTGAGCACAGGATGCTTTTATAAAGGTTTTCATCTGTCCCTCTGGAAGGAAAGTTATGACCAACCTAGACAGTATATTAAAAAGCAGAGACATTACTTTGCCAACAAAGGTTCATCTAGTCAAGGCTATGGTTTTTCCAGTAGTCATGTATGGATATGAGAGTTGGACTATAAAGAAAGCTGAGCACCAAAGAATTGATGCTTTTGAACTGTGGTGTTGGAGAAGACTCTTGAGAGTCCCTTGGACTGCAAGGAGATCCAACCAGTCCATCCTAAAGGAGATCAGTCCTGGGTATTCTTTGGAAGGACTGATGTTGAAGCTGAAACTCCAATACTTTGGCCACCTGATGCGAAGAGCTGATTCATTTGAAAAGACCCTGACACTGGGAAAGATTGAGGGCAGGGGGAGAAGGGGATGACAGAGGATGAGATGGTTGGATGACATCACTGACTCAATGGACATGGGTTTGGGTGGACTCTGGGAGTTGGTGATGGACAGGGAGGCCTGGCATGCTGCGGTTCATGGGGTCGCAAAGAGTCAGACATGACTGAGCAACTGAACTGAACTGAATCTGTCCTTCTGGCCTGCAGGCGGGGCCAGCGCCCAGGGACCCTCTTCTCTTGGATCCTCTTGTCGGGGAGCGTGAAGGTTGGACGAAGAGCCAGGATTCAGATCACACGCAGCTGCCTCTGAGCGTGTGATGCTGAACCAACAACTGCTAACCTCGCAGCAAACCAAGGACGGTTGGGCGTTTGCGAGCGAAAGAAAAAACATCCCCTGTCTCCCCCAGCCTTCCTCACTCTGTTCCAGAAAAGGATTCAAGGCGGATGTAAAATACCCGGCACACCACAAGGACTCATTTAACCAAAATCACGTTTGGAGCCGCCCCTCCGTGGCCAGACCTGTGCGCCCTGCCCCCCAGGGTCCAGCCAGAGAAGCCATCCCACCTCTCCCCTGGGTCCCTGTGGGCTTCGGGGAGAGCAGGAACAGCAGTCTGGGAGGAGGAGGCCAGGGGCGCGGGGGCCTGGCGGCTGCCAGGGATAACCTATGAGATGCAGGCTGGGCTGTGGAGGCGCGCTGGTTCAGGGCACCCTGGCATTCACACTTTCTGGGCACTCACTCACTCATCCACGCTGCTGACCACAGAGTTTGGCTTCCAGAGTGTTGGGTGGCGGGGAGGGGAGGGGGTGCTCCAACAGGCTTGGACCCAGGGTTCCCTGAGCTCAGGGCTGGGAAAGACGAGGTGGGGCTGGGTGGAGGGGTGGGCGGGCGGTGTTGTCACCAACAGACAGACAGACTGAGCCCCTAGAGTGTAGTCACAGCTTCAACTTTTCACGTTTGAACCCAGGACAGCCGATGTCAAACTCAGGCTCAGGCCCAGACTCCCAGCCCCTCCCTCCTCTTTCCGGGGGGGCTCCCTGCCCCCTCTACCCGGCCCCCACCCCCGCCCGGCATTTATGGATGGCTCCCAACCTCTCCCTGACACTGTGGGCTCCTCACTTCCTGTGTTTATGTTGGAGATGGATGGGTCTCTCCTCTCACCCATCCCGGGCGGCTCACAGGCCGCCCCACGCAGGTTATGGTGTGTGTGTGTGTGTGTGTGTGTGTGTGTGTGTGTGTGTGCACGCGGGTCTGTGTGAGTGCATGCACATGGGCACCCGGGTGCTGGTGTCTGGGGCGGTGTGTGCCTGGCTGTCCTGCCGGGATCTGCGTGTCCCCTAAGCAGGTCTGCGGGTGTGCGAGGGCTTAGCGCGTGGTCTCTGGGGACCTGAGTGTGTTTGGGGGAGCAGGCAGGCCCCCAAGGGACCCCAGGTACAGCTCTCTCTGGCCTCACCTCATCCTGTGTCTCCCCGCAGGAAGCCAGGAGAGGTGAGGCTCAGTGAGGGCACGTGGAGGAACAGTCACAGGGCGGCCAAGTGGGCAGAGGGGAGTTAGAACCCAAGCATCCTGGTTTTTTTCTTTCTTTAATAGCCACGGGGTTTTCCACCCCAATTGGAAACATAAAAAGTATAATGGAGAAAAAGAAAATAATCTGTAATTCAATAGGAGAGAACCATTGTTAACATTTTGTATGTATGCTCCTAGACTTTCTTTACGCACACACACATGTATGAAAGTGAAAGTGAAGTCGCTCAGTCATGTCCGACTCTTTGCAACCCCGTGGACTGTAGTCTACCAGGTTCTTCTGTCCATGGGATTTTCCAGGCAAGAGTACTGGAGTGGGTTGTCATTTCCTTCTCCAGGGGATCTTCCCAACTCAGGGATTGAACCCGGGTCTCCCACATTGTAGGCAGACGCTTTACCACCTGATCCACCAGGGAAGTCCGTACACGTACACATATAGAACTCACTTAACTTAAAAATGGGATTGTGTGAGCATACAGCTTCCTTCCCTCCTTCATGCCCACCTTCCTTGTTTCCTTTTTACTCTTTCTGATTAAAAAGTTCAGTGTATACTAGAGTAGAGAGAACAGCACAAACACTCGCCAAGGTGTGGGGGCACAGGGCTCAGGTAGTAAGTGGAGGTGAGCCGCTTGTCCGCTTGTCCGCTTTGTCGTTGGCCTGGATCATTTTCTCAGAGAATTGTCTGGACCAAGAGAGCATGAAGGGTGTGGAAGATCCGGCTCCTAACGCCCAGCGGCATCCTCAAAGAGCAAGGTTAACCGTCCACCACCCTCCGTCCACCTGCACCCCCGGGGAGGGTCTGGTTCCTTCCTCTTGGGGACACCAGAGGTCCTGCTCTGCAGCCCAGGAAGGGGTCCTCGGGTCCCTGAGTGGGGGCGGGGGGCGGGACTTGCACCGGGAGAACCCAGACCTCCCCCACCTCCCCTTATACATCCCTTTCCCATAGTTGCTCTGACTTTCCTAACGCTCGGATGCCCTCTCCTCCCATCCAGAGGAAAATGACAGACAGTGCACAGACTTCTGAAGACCAGTTTGATTTCCTGCGCTGTGGTGCTCACACACGGGGCACCCAAGGTTCCCGAAGGTGAGCAAGGCCCACGGGGGATGGAGTAGCCAAGGAGAGCTTGTGTGCATAAGGGGTGGTGTTAGCCAAGGCACAGCATTCACCTTGCTCAGCCTCAGTCTCCTCATCTGTGAACTGGGGACGATACTCATCCCAGGCTGGTTCGATTGCTATGAGCACTGAATGGGTTCACATGTGGAAAGCACTTTTACAAGCGACAAGAGCTAAATTTTGTTTGCTGTTACTGTTAAGGGAGCTGACGCCTGCTGCCAAGGAAGTGCATTGATGGCAGAGTGGGCCTCCTTACCCGGAGGAGCAACTCATAGGAAGGGAGCATCCTCAAGGAGCTTATAGCTAAATCATTAAAAAAAACCAACCATAAATTGTACCAAGTACCATTAGGAAGACAGACGACTGGACTGGACAGAAGAATGGATTGGGTTACCAGTTGGAGACTGCCCAGAGGCGGTGACATTTAATCAAAGACCTGAAAGATAAGAGGCCTTGGGAGTGGTGGGGAGAAGAGTGTGCCACGCAGAGGGAGTTACATGTGCAAAGGCCCTGGGGTTAGGGATGGAGGGTCAGCTTGTGAGTTTCAAGAAATGGAAAGGAAGCCAGAGTGGCTGGAGCAGTGAGCCGCAGAGAACCACCAGACAGGGCTGGGGCGGGGGGAGGGTAAGGCGCCCAGGGTCGTGCATCCCCATCCTGGCTGTTGTCTGACTGTGTGTATTAGTCACCTAGTCCTGTTCGACTCTGTGCGACCCCGTGGACTGTAGTCCTCTAGGCTCCTCTGACCGTGGGATCATCCAGGCAAGAATGCTGGAGTGGGTTGCCGTTGCCTTCTCCAGGGGATCTTCCCAACCCAGGGATCGAACCTGTGTCTCCTGCCTTCCAGGCAGATTTTGTACCATCCAAGTCACCAGGGTTGTCTGATTAGGCACCCCCTTAAATCCATCTTCCCAGCATGTGAGTCCACTTGCCCCTGGACAGGCCTTAGATCTCCATTTCCTTTTGCCTTCCCCCAGTACCTCTTCCAAGGCTTAGTGTCCAGGGCCCCTCAGGGCCGCAGACCCCTGGGTGGGCGGAGGCCTCCTCCAGGCCTCTCCAGACTGTGCAGCTCTGACTTGGCCTTGGCCAGAGTGTGTGGCGGGCCCAGGGCCAGGCCAGGGCTGTGGGAAGGCCGGTCTCCCTCCTGCTTTCATCTGCGGGTGAGATCTTTTTCTTCCAATCTGTTGTTTTTAGACCATGTGCTGGGCTGTGGACAGAGAGTGAAAGTTCGGGATCACACGCCCATAAATCTGCACAGAATAAGAGAAGGGTCCAAGCATCAGGGGTGTGCGACGCCCCCCGGGCCCTCTCCTCCCCCAGTTCCATCAAGGACTCTTTGGGGCCTGCCGTCCTGGGAAAAACTAAGAAAATGGAGGAACTGGGTAGGTAGCAGACAGATTGGAACCGGAGGGGAATCGATGCATGGAACCGGGACACGGGACCAGAGCTGGACCCAGGACCTGCCTGAGCACCTAGCGGGGGCCAGACACCAAGAGGGATGAACAACTGCTGTGAGACACGCCCAGGTGTGGGGGGCACAGCAGGCCAGAGTCGGAGCCTCTGGACCAGCTGGGTGACCTCGGGTGACCTTGACCAAGTTCATACCCCTCTGAGCCTGTTTTCCTCCTCTATAAAGGGTTTCTGCCTATAATGTTTGGGAGGGCTTGAAATCACATCAAACCAGAACAAGGGATTCTGCGAGCTGCGAATTGTTCTATCTACATAGGGCTGTTTATCTTTGTTTTATAGTTGTTTGTTATTGTTTAGCCAATCAGGACTTTACTCCATCCTTGCTGGTACGTTCTCTTACTGTCCAGCTTGGATTAAAGGTGGACAGCAAGAGCTGGAAATCAGAGTCACATGTGCTATTTAGCAAACAGCACAGGGCTGATCCAGCATCTGGCACCAACTTGCATATCTCCACTGACAGGCAGCTCACTACCGAACAAAGATGCCACGTTTCATGGTGGAACAGCTCTACTTGGTGCTTCTGACACTGAGTTGAAATCTGCTCCCCACACTGATGTCACTGGCTCTGGAAGAAATCCATTTACTCACCCATTTCCGTGGAAATCCTTTTAGAATCCCAAGGCCCTGTGTATGTTTCCCTGCCAGCTCCAAGAGGCCAGCCTGACTCTGATTTCTGGGGTCTTTCTCTTCTCTTTTCTGACTTTGCTACAATGAGGATGTGCTGCATTTTCCATTTTCAAAATTCATTTTAAATCATATTATTGTGGGAACCAAATAGTACAGGATATAAGAAGAGGAAATAGAAGTCTTCCCATTCCTCTCCCTCCAAACCCCCATTCTCCTTAAGGTCTAGAGGAGCATCCTCCCCAGCTTTCCTGTGCCTCTGGTCATGTGCGTACATAAACCTGGAACTGCGTAGAGAACACAGAGCAGGCTGCATGGGGGAGGGCTGCCCTCACCTGCAGCCTGCCCTTGAATCCCACTTCTTAACCTCAGTTTGCCCATCTGTAAAATGGGGTGACTGCAGTACCTATTGCATGGGATCATTATGAAAACTGAGTG
This sequence comes from Cervus canadensis, assembly GCF_019320065.1. Lineage (NCBI taxonomy): Eukaryota > Metazoa > Chordata > Mammalia > Artiodactyla > Cervidae > Cervus > Cervus canadensis. Next base: position 5,464,748 of record NC_057409.1, on the reverse strand, counting down.
AGTTAATGCACACAAAGCTCTTAGACCAGCCTGGGAGCTGGTGGAGGTGTTTATTTTTCCAGTAAAAAATAAATGGGGTCATATGTGCATTTCTTCTCACAACTTGCTTTTTCACAATGGACAGCTTTCCATGCAGGCACAGGTAACATCTTATCTTGTTAACAGCTGCGTGGTGGCATGTGTGTGACTGTACCCATGATCAGTTCATTTTTAATATCAGGAAAAGTCACTTTTTGGCAGAAGCCCCAGGGTGAGGCCCTTAGGCAGCCAGTTGCTACTGTGGGCATCATTCTTCCCCCCTTGGAAACCCTTTAGTTCTCTCCCATGGGGAGTAGGAGCCAGATTCTGAACGAGAAGGCAACTGGGCACCCACAGGATTTGGCCCTAGTGGTGACAATGGTCGGGAAAGTGTGGGTGCAAAAGAGAAGTGACCCCACGATGCTTGTGCTGTGGCCAGGGCCCCTCAGAGAGTGTCAGGTCTAGTCACGGAAGGCTTCCTGGAGGAGGCAGAATCTGAGTGGGGCCTTGAGGAGTAAGAGGGAGTTGGAAGGAGATATCTAGCAGATACAGATGAGGTTGAAGGAGGTGTGCTTGTGGCAGAGATGAGCCCATTTGGGACAGTGAGGATTTGGGGTGTCTAGAACTAAAAGGTCACACACAGGAAGAGGAAGACCATGAATACCAGGCTGCATGTGGGTGTCCCCTGCCAGCAATGGGGAGCCATTGAAGGTTCTGGAGAGGGAGAGTCTCTACTCTGACTGCCTGAGAAAAGCTCTAAGCCCCTCTAGGCCCCAGCATCCTGTGGGTCTGGAATAGACTTGGGGGAAGTATCGGGCGCTCCTTAGGGGCTGAGATTTGGGATATGGCCCTGCTTGCTCTAATCGAGGGGACCCAGAGAAGTGGGGGCCACGCCAGAGGTCAATCCCTGCCTTCAGATCCCTGCTTCAGAGAATTCAAACCGTTTCCTATCCTTTCAACCTGCCAGCTTTGCAGAGAAATCTGATTTTGCAAACATGTTTTCTTAGCCGAGGGGAAACGAGCGCTATGCAAACAATGAAGATAGCTGTGCGTGATAAGGGCCTCCGGGCTGTTCTGGCGGCCTGGCCGGAATGGAAAAGAGGGACCAGTCGCGTGGCCCTGGCTCCACTGGCTGCCAGAGGCTTGGAGAAGGCCCCGAGCTTCAGACTGTCCGAGCTGGAGGGGACCTTGGGCATTATGCTCCCCAGGGGAGGATAGGGACTGGCCCAGGGCACGCAGCAGGAGGGCTGGACCCTCAGCCGTGCTGCTCGCCACACTCAGCGGCAGGGCTGGCCAGACGCCCTTTGTCTGGAGCAGGCTGTGCTGTTTGACCCATGCTCGCATCCAGGGTCTGGCCGATGGTGGCTCTGGAAGGTCTGCTCTAGGCAGGGACTCATAAGGGGGCATGGGTACTTGGGGTTAAGGCAGGGGCATTGGGGTAAAGGTGTGGCTTCTGCCTGAGCACTGGGTTTAAGCCTTGGTAGAGAAAAGGGCAAGAGAAACTGCTCAAGCTGTTGTCATGGAGACCACAAAAGACCAGGGCCCGGTTCTAGTATGACACAGTGACGAATCCTGAGCTCGATTTGGCCTCAGCCGATCCTGCAGCCACCTCCCTGTGAGCCTCCCAGCAGCTCTGGCTCCTGCGCTCAGGTCGCCCAGGACAGGCAGTGGGCACATCTAGAGAGGCTTTTGCACAGGAGCACCTGTGGCTGTGTGGCAAGAAAGAGTCTGAGCAGACCTGTTACAGAACACGATGCTCAGAGCACCTCACTGGAAGGCGCTGGGAGCAGTGGCCTTCCAGGTGCAGGTGGGGAGGGGGTATGATGGGGAGATGCGATCTAAGAACCTTCTTCATCTGGGTGTTGATGTCAGTGTGATCTCCTGGGTACCTGAAGGCCTGCGAGGCCTGGAGACAGCTGGCTCCCAGTGAATGGTCACCATCCTTTGCTCTCCAGTGAGCCAAGGTGCTTAGGGTCTATTGGGTTGACCCTCTGTTCAGAATGAACGAGTCTCTTTTGCCCCCTGGGATGCCAGGCACTATGCCAAGAGCTTTCACACCCAGTGGGGGAGGTATTTGTTCCATTTCCCAGAAAAGGAAAGTGAAGTTCCTCAACCGCCCTGAAAGTCCCCCACCTCACCCCACTGCAGCATGTGCTTTTCCTAGGAGAAGCCGTAAACGGTGGAATTTCTGGCACTGCAATGGACTATAGGTGGGGGACATCGCTGGGCTATTTGCTCCTCTGGGGGCACCCGCAGCTTCAGCTGAGCACGGGGAAAGAGAACCAACCTCTGCAACCATCCCACCTCGTATCAGCACCTCCTGGTTCCACTTTGGGGACCAGGCGTGTGAGATGCACCATTTCGTCTTCCCGGGGACCCCTCCGCTCAGAACCTGCTGCCCCACAGAGAACCACAGACGCACCCACTGTCTTTGTTGGCCTGTTAGACGCCAAAGTCAGTTCAGCCTCTGTCTCACACACGTGACCAGCAAAAAGACTCAGCCTTAGCATGACTTAACTTTGGACAACAACACAAGCAGAGGGGCAGATGGTCCCAAAAGCTCCTGTCCTTTCCTGGAGCCCATATCCTTTGAGCACAATCTCTCTAGGCCTGTTTTCCCACCTGTAAAATGGAGAGAAACCTTGCCTCACAGACCTGCTGTCTCTCTCCGATGCCTAATAAGGACACTGAACAAACTTAGAGGCCAAACTTACCCACTCTCTATCCCACCCAGGGCTGGGTTCCCTGTTGGCTTTCCATCAAGCCAGGGCCCCCAACAGCCCACAGGAGGCCATGCCAGGTCCAAATCTGGGCACCTTTACTTTCCAGCCTTCTTCCCAGAGACCTTAGGCAAGTCCCCAAGCCTCTCTGAGCCTCTGTTTCCTCCTATCTAGAATGGGGACTACAGCAGCACCTCATTCACTGAGTTGTTTTGAGGATTAAATGAAACTTACCCCAGGGCTTAGGATGTAGTTTATACTCAGAAAGCATCAGTCCTGAATGCAGCTGAGAAGTGCAGTAAATATGGGGACTAGAAAGTGTTTCATCCCTAGAGAGGCCGCATCCATCTCGCTTTATTAGATCATAAGTGCTTTTAACAAGGCAAACAGCAGACAGCAGGCAGCCCGCCAGCAAGGGCCAAGAACCCAAGTCTAGTCCTTCAAGCCCCGGGACATCAAAAACAACAACAGAAAAGGCCAAACATCAAAGAATGAACAAGCAAGTCCAAACATTTCACTGCGCTCTTATCTTAATTAAAGCAAGTCATACGCAGGGATTTTGAAGACACAAGTCAAAAAGCCAGGGTCTGGTTTTATTGGCTCTTGCTGATACCTACAGAGAAGTCCGTGACTTGCCCAAGTTCACCCAACACCCTGGGGCCAGAGTTAGGGCCCAAACCCAGGCCTCAGATGCTGGAGCCAGGGTCTCTTCCATAACCCCTGTCTCCTGACCCCAGCCTGAGGAACCAGGATATAGGGCTGGAGTGTCAGGGGAGGCGCATTAGGTCATTCATTCATCAACATATTTAATAATATTAAATATATTTAATGTTATTATTAAATCTTTTTATAACATTTTACTAAATTATTAAATTTAATAAATCTTCTATCTTGCAGGCACTGTTCTAGGCTCTGGGCAAACAGCAATGAACAAGACAATGTGCTGGAGGGAGGAGAAGGGTCAGATGACAGTAAATAATAACAAATAACTATTTCATTGCAATTGTGTAAATGCTATACCCTATGTCCCTTTTCTGGGCTCTGGGATTGCTTGGTCAAAGGAATACAATAGAAGTGTTACTGCAACTCTTTGGAGGCCCAAGCCAACTTCCCAGTTCTTGGAACCAGGCCATGTGGTCTGGGGAAGCCCAGGCTGCCCCATGGAGAGGTCCCCATGAGGAAAAACCAACTCCCGGTCATGTGAGGGTCCCATCTTGGGAACAGATCTCCTGGACCCAGTCAACCAGATCCAGCGGTCCCTGCCAAGCCCTGCCCATATTGCACATTCACAAGCAAAACAGAAGATTGTTGCTGCATTTCAAGCCGTGAAGGTGTAGGGTGGTTTGTTACACGGCTACAAGCAACTAGAACATTACATTTCACCTTCATAGGGGTGGGGTAGATTCAGTGGTGATGCCATTTTATAGATGAAGAAACTGAGGCTCACAAAGGTAAAATGGCTTGCTCAACATCACACAGGCAATGAGTGGCAAAGCCAGATTCAATGACTTCAAATCCTATATTTTTCCATCTAACCCCATTACTGTCAGTTCAGCAGCATGGACACCAGAAGCACCTCCATTAATGCCTTCCTGACCCCACAGCAGTAAATTACAAAGGTGGGCTTTAGGCATGATAGAAAATAAATAAGGAAGACCATTTTTTGAGCAAGGAGGTTTCCAGCAATCTTAGAGCCCTTCTAAATGCGCCGTGTAGATGGGTGTCTGCTGGTTGTTTTGTAAAGAGACTCCAGGGCAGTGTTTGAGACAGCAGAGGCTCATTTCTCTGTTCTGGACCTTTCTTTCCCCATCTCCTGAAAGGGAATGAGAAAACCATCCCTTTTCTGTTCAAGCTGGAGCCGGAGATGAGCTTACAGATAACATACGCCGTCTTCCCCAGAGGCTCCTTGTCAGATGCGAGCATTCCATTTGGATAGAAATGAATAATAGCTAAGACTCCCACGATGAGAATTTTAATGCAAGGAAGTCCATGGTAGAGAGGGCAAAACCCACCCCTAAAAGCTTTGTAAGTAAAGCCCTCTGCAACATGTGTTGCTTCTGAGGCTGGAAGGAGCCTAGAAAGCGATAGGCTGGGAAACAGGGGCCCTGGGTTCTGATTCCGGCGTTGCCCCTGCTGTGTGACCTTGGCCAAGTCACCGTCCCTCTCTGGACCCTCACGTGTTCAATGAGGGGACGAGCCAGCTGCTTTGGAAGATCCTGGTGTGTCCAACAAACAGGCAGGATGACCAATCCCCCAAAAGCTTCGAGAAGCTTCCCAGAGCCCCTCCCCCAACCCCAGAAGCTCACTGAATTTAGCAACTGGCGAAGAAAAAATCCCTTGAGCTGTATCTAGAAGCAATGAGGTAGGTGAGCTCCACTAGGCAAATCCTTCTCCTCCTCCTCCTTCTCCTCCATTGTCATAGTTATTATTTATTTGACTTTTAGATGGGCCACCCAGAGTTCTTTTTAAAGATAAAAATATCATAACTCAAAGCTTCCACCAGCAAGCCAATCCCATCTGTATGATGGAGGGTTGCACTCAGTGGATGTATTCCCTCCAGCTCTGACCCTTTTAAGGTCTCATAAAATGAGAGCGTGCACTTTAAATGTCAGATGGAAGATAATGATGCCAACGCTGATGCTGGTGGTAGTGACTCCCCGGTGCCAGCATTCACTTTGTGCCAGGCACTGTGCCCATTTTATCTGCACCATCTCGTTAATGCTTCACAGTAGATCTACAGAGTAGTCAACTGTCATTCTTGCTCTTACAGCAAAGAAGAAACTGAGGCCTGGAGAGGGAAAGGAATCGTCCACGTGAAAGGAGTTAGCAGTCAGGATCCAGACCCAGGCCGTCTGCCTCCAGAACCTCAGTTCTGAAGAGTTAGGCTATTTCACTGTTTGCCAACAACAAGGACAGTTGCTATGACCACGACTGCTGCTGCTCCCTTTGCTGAGCACTTGCTATGTGCTTGTTATTATGCATAAGGGCAGGACTTTATATCTTGTTCTCCAAGCTCCATGCTGCAAAAGCAACGGACCCAAAACTTGATGTCTTAAAACAAGTGCTGTTATTTCTTTTGTTTATGGCTCTGCAATTTGGGTAGGGCTCAGTGGGGACAGCTCATCTCTGTCTCAGCTGGGATGCCAGCAACTCCTGGGACAGGAAGGGCTGGGGGCTGGCCAGACATCTCGCTCTCTCTTTGTCGAGGTTCAGGACCATGAGGTCTCTCTAGCTCAGCTCACCCAGGTTGGTCAGATTTCTTTCAGAATAATGGGGCTTTAGTGAGACCTAAGCGAAGCAGCCAGGCTCCTTCCGACCTGCTTCGGAAGGCTGTCCGTGTTACCCCTGCCACATTCTGTTGGCTACGAGCGAGCACCAAGTCCAATTCAGATTCTGGGTAGGAGCATTGAACCCCCACACCTCAGTGGGAGGAGGGTTGGAGGATGTGTGACCATCTTTAATCCACCATATTTATGCCCTTGAGTAAGGGTGTGGATGGGCTTCCCTGATGCTTCAGCAGCAAAGAATCTGCCTGCCAATTCAGGAGACACAGGTTCACTCCCTGGGCCAGGAAGAACCCCCTGGAGAAGGAAATGCAACCCACTCCAGTATTCTTGCCTGGGAAATACCATGGACAGAAGAGTCTGGTGGGCTACAGTCCATGGGGTCATAAAAGATTTGGACACGACTTTGCGACTAAAAACAGAAACAGCAAGGATGTGTACAACCAAAGAGGTTCATTTATTCACTCACATTTAAAGAGCACGTCCATTCAGACACTGTCGCAGGCCCTGGGAGACAGCACTCTGTGGAGATATTATTATACCCATTTTACAGATGAAGCAATGGAGATTCACAAAGGTTTAAGTGCCAATGAAAGGGCCCAGCACTGCACTTTCCCTCTTGACTCTTGCTGATTCTTTTTCCTTTGATAACTTGGATGCTCCAGGTCTTAGTTGTGGCATAGGGATCTAGTTCCCTGACCAGGGATTGAACCTGGGCCCCTTGCATCAGGAGTGTGGAGTCTTAGCCATTGGACCACCAGGGAAGACCCAGCTTGCTGATTCTTGGCAAGAGCATGAGGTAGGCACTGGGATCGCTGGCCTCGAAGTGGAGTTGCTGGATTCAAAACCTTGTCAGTGGGATTTGAAGGCCGGGCAGTAACCTAGCAGCCTGAGCTGCCTTGTCTTAGCAGGTTCTACATCTGAGCTTCGCTGTGATGCCAATACTGGGGGCCCACTGGACATGCGGGCACCCTTTGGGAAGAGCCTGGCTAACGGAGGAGAAGGCCGGTTGGTGGTGTTAAAAAGCCAACCCGGATGAGAGCTTGAGGGAGGGAAGGGCCGGATGGCCGATAATGGCCCAGCCTGAACCGGTCGCCACGGCAACCACAGGGGCTGTCTGGAGCCAGCAGCCTGCCAGGCCTTGGCCCCACAAAGCCCGGGAGGGAGGCGGAGGGGGCGGGCCTGGCGGGGCATAAATCAGGGAGTTCTATGCCCCTGACTCCGGGCAGACGATTTATGGGGCTGCTCACAACCCAGTGGATGCACTGGGGAGAGTGGAGAGGATCTCCCTGTTCCCACCGCCCCGGGGGCCCCGCTTGGTGCGGGCTGGGCAGGAAGAGGCCCCCGAGCCTGGAGCCCCTCCAGGCCACCCTCGCGCCGTGGGAGAGCCCTGCCCCCACCAGGCATGCCCCAGCCCCCCTGTGCCCACCTCACCAGTGTGCTGCCCCCGTGCTGACGGCGAAAGCTTCCGAAGTCATGTCCGATCCTAGCTGCTCAAGATGCAAGTCAATATTGTCCTTCCTATTCTGTTCCATCCCTTTTGTAACGTGCTGGTGACAGCCCACTGAATTGATGTCAGTATGCACTCACAGTTTGTGGCCTGCAATTAGATAAACGCTGAGCCAAAGGAAGCCAGAAGGGGAGACTGAGGCTCCCGCAGCCCTCTCCTCCCGCATACAGCTTGAACAGGTTTTGTCATCTTTGTCTCTTCTTCTCTCTTCCCTGGAAGCACCTGGGTCTGCCTCCAGGCCGCAAAACTCATTCCACTGTCGAACCAACCCAGATAATGATCCAAGATGGAACCAGCTTCCTTACGAGGTCTTGAGCCACCCCCAAACCCTGGAGTCATCCAAGCCAAAGTTGAACAAATCCTGGCTGTGGTAATTCATGGATCCCAGCCTTCTTCAGGGAGCCGGCAGGCCTAAGGTCTCTGCGTTGACCCTCGATGGCAGGCAGGCAGGCAGACGCTGCCCGCTGAGCCATAGATGGGATGGGAGAGACACTGGGCGCCAGGCTGAGCAGCTGGGGAGGGCTCAGAGCTTCAGGCAGGCTCAGAGAGACAGGAAAGCAAGCAGCGTGTCATTAAGAAGGTGATGGGGAGGGAGGTGGGAGGGAGGTTCAGGATGGGGGACACATGTACACCCATGGCTGATTCATAGCAATGTATAGCAAAAACCACTACAATATTGTAAATTAATTAGCCTCCAATTAAAACAAATATATAAATTAAAGGAATAAAAGGTGAGTGTGTTGGTAGGGGCCTGGCAGAGACAACAAGGGCAGCTGGGTGCATTAGGCTAGGGGCCTGGGCGCCCAGCCCCTTCCAGCCTGGCAGCCCTGTCAGACCTAAAGGTGGCTTGTGCCCCCCCAGCTGGTACCCTCCTACTGAACCATGCCTCTACCCACTTACCTCCCACCCCTAGAACCGTCTGCTCCTCTCAGCCCTCTGCCCTCTGAAGGCTGTTCCTCTTTCCAGGTCTTGCTAAGATGCTAAGACTTGCTGATGACAATATTTCAGCACAACAGAAAGGCCTCCTCCTCCAGATTCAGACGGCCCTGGGTCCCAGTCCCTGCTCTCTCACACGCCCGTTTGAGACCTTGAACAAAACACTCCACCTGTCCAAGCTGAGGTCTTTCGCCCGTAATTCACCCATAATTCCTACCTCAGGCTGACTAACAGCACAAAATGTCAAGATACCCACTGTACCTTAACTCCAAAGGGCAAATATGTTCCTGTATTTGTTAAAAACAAAAACCTGCAATTATATGTTTGCTGGGCACAGAAAAGTTTGGAAGGAAACACCCAAACATGTACCAGAGAGGCATTGGAGGGAGAGAGGTGGACACTTTTTATCTCATACTCTAAACAGTCCTAAATTTTTTAAAAAATTGAAACCAATAAGCCTGTATTAATTGTGCAATGAATAAATCAAAAATTTTAAAATCTGCTGCCCCCCCCCCCCCTTCATTTTTGCTGTGAGGATTAAGAGGGCAAATATACAAAGACGGCTTGGTCCAGCATCCACCCATCCCTCACTTCCTGTTCATTCTTTCTTCCAGGGTTTTTGTGCATTCTTATGGTTGTTGTTTTTTTTTAACTTTTTCTTTTACATTGGAGTATAGCTGATTAACAGTGTTGTGATCATTTCAGATGCACAGCAGAGCAACTCAGCCATACATATTCACGTATCCATTCTCCCCCGAACTCCCCTCCAGGGTTTTGTTTAAAAACTGATGAATTGAAGATATATAAGGATATATAAGAATGCTCTTCCAATGAATTGGACAACCAGTGACTCTCCTTCACCACAGAGAGTGCTTGTTGGCTGCGATCTGGCCCCAAAGGACTGAGATGGGGTTTTACGAGTATCAGGGTCCTCCTTTCCCTGCCTGGGAAAAGGAGCCTTTAAACTTCACACCAACCCTGTGAGGTAGACACGGTTATTGTCATTTTACAGAGAAGGAAAATGAGGCTCAGAGCTGAAGCTCATCCAAGGTTAAAGAGCTTGTGAAGGGTGGGGTCTGGGGGGCCTGGGTCCTTCCACCTGACTCCGTGCCTGGAGCCTCCCGGGGGTTTTCCCCTGGAACAGGAGTGGAATTTCCGCTCCGGTGATCGGAGGGCAGAACTAGGGAAAAAAACATGCGCTGCGGGAAGTGAGGCTCGTTACTGCCAGCCTCCTCGGCCCCAGGCCTGAGCCGAGTCCTTTTGCTGGTTTTATCCTCACAGCAGGCCGCCACCTCCTCAGGGCCTCCACACTGGCTGTTCCCTCTGCCTAGAATGCTGTTCCACCACATGTCTGAACTTCAGATTTTCTCAACATTGAGGTGTCCTCAGAGAGGCCTGCTCTGACCATTCAGGTTCAACAAGGGCTGCCCCATGACCCTGGCCAATCCCCATCACTGTGCACCCCTTCCTGCTTTATCGGGCATAAGGTTCACTGCTGTTTAATGGGACATACTGCTGTCTGGGTCCATCCTAGAGGGCCGGAGCTGGCCCACTGACTCAGGGGCTCCGTTCCATGCACTTGGAATGTTGCTCTGCACACACAGCGGGCATCTGGCGGGCAGCATTTGTGCCCCACCCACACCCCCCAGTATCCCCTCCCGGTGTGCCCTAACCCCAACACTTCCACCTCCCACCAGCTGCAGCTTTCATCCAGGGGCTCCTCTGGCTGTCTGAGCCTTCCCTGCCTGCACAGTGGCCAGGCCAGAGCGTCCCGCGTGGGGTGGGATGTCAGTGTCCCCGGGAAGCGGCCTTCTGACAAGGACAGATGACGCTGGTGGGTGGGCACCCCGCACCCCCTTCCCTTGGCTGGCTGGGGTTCCTTGGGCGCATGTTATCCACGGCCTCCCTGAGCTCCGCAGAGGACCCCGCTTCAGTTTCCCGACAGCAGCAATCTACTGAACAGCACACTGCTTTTTATTATTTCCTCCCCTTCCTATTTGTATTGTTAATAGTTTCTAAGGCTGTCATAGCAAAATCCCACAAACTGGGTGTCTTAAAGCAACAGCGGTGTATTGTCTCACAGCTCAGGAGGCCAGAAAAACAAAATCAAGATGTCAGCAGGGCTGGTTCCTCCTTGGGGACTCAGAGGGAGAATCGGTTCCAGGCCCCTCTCCTAGCTTCTGGTGGTTGCTGCCGATCCTTGGCATGCGGCAGCCTGACATCCCTGCCTCCGTCAGCGCGTGGCTCTCGCCCTGTGTGTGTCTGTGTCTTCACAGAGCTATCTTCCCTCAGTGTGTGTCCACGTGCCCACATGTCTCTCATCTCATAAGGACACCAATCACTGAATCAGAGGTTGCATTAGATCACTAATCTGATAGAGCTTCGTCTATACTTCATTACAACTGCAAAGACCCTGTTCCCAAAGACGGTCACTTTCACAGGCACTGGAGTCAGGACTTCAGCATTGCTTTCGGCGGGGACACAATTCAATCCACAGCACTTTCCCTGTCTCAGTCAACCCGACCCCTTCCTTGAGGTTTTCCCGGGGATCATTTCTCAACTGCTGGCATTCAAAGCCTTGTTTGAGTTTGCTTCTGGGGAAGCACAGGCTAAGATGAAATACTTGTTGAATGAATGAACGAATGACTTTTGACAGAAGAGGAAACTCACAGAGATAAGAGCCCTTGATCAGGGACTGATGCTGATGCTGGCAAGCACGGGCCTTTACCCCACGTCTGTCTGTCTTCTCAGCTCCCCCAGCAGAGAGGCCCTGCAGAGCTGCCTGTCAACAGCGTGGCTGCTTTTAAGGTAGTGAGCTCCCCATCCCTGGAAGGCTGCAGATACGCCAGCAAGGATCACTGCACAAGGCTGAGAGTTGGTTTGGGTGACCTCAAAGGCCCGACTAGCCCTGACATCTGAGTCTGTACATTTTAAAAGTGTGTGGTAAGAAATCCAGGCCTCAGGGTCAGAGAGCAGAGTAACCTTCCCCTGACCTCCCCAGAGCCTCACAACAAAGCCAAGTTTCTCCAGAATCAGCTTTAATTTGATGTCTCTTCTTCGCGTTTATTAAAGGGACACAAAAGAGAGAAAACCACTTGAATGGTCCCCCAGACGGGCTGGCTATAAATGTCTCCATAAAAGGGCCCAGCCCGGGCTCTCGTGCCCGGCAATTACAGCTGCCGTGAGACCCGCCCAGACGACCAGCCCAAGGCACCTCTTTGGTTTCCTCCCTGCCCGGGCAGGTCACTGCCAGGAAGAGTACCTCTTGGGGGGCAAGCTATGGACCCCCAAGGTTCCCCCAGGAACTCTATAAACACTCCCAGCTCCTGTCTGAGCACAGAGGTGACCTGGATCTGGGGGGCATGGGATCCCCAATTTCCTCCAGCTGGGACGGCACAGAGAAAGACAACCAGTCGTGGGCTCCTCAGGGAAACATCAGGTCTTTATGCTCCTCCCCCAGAGCTGTGATGGCTGAGCCTTGCCCAGTGAATAAAGCCCCAGGCCCCATTCTGTAGAGGCAGAAGGGTGTGTGTATGTGTGTGGGTGGGTGGGTGTTAGTCACTCAGTCATGTCTGACTCTTTGCAACCCCATGGACTGTAGCCCACCAGGCTCCTCCGTCCTTGGGATTCTCCAGGCAAGAGTACTGGACTGGGTTACCATTCCCTTCTCCAGGGGATCTTCCCAACCCAGGGATCAAACCTGGGTCTCCTGCACTGCAGGCGGATTCTTTACCATCTGGGCCATCATGGAAGCCCAGAAGCAGAGGGGCAGAGATGCTTAACAGAACAGCAGCTATGAGACTTCCCTGGCAGTCCAGTGGTTAAGACTCCCAGCTTCTACTGCAGAGGGCAAGGGTTCTATCCCTGGTTGCAGGATAGCCAACTCAGCTCAAGTCCCCGCTGCCCCCACTCACTAGCTGGGCAACTTCAGGCAAGTCGTTGAACCTCTCTGAGCTTCTAGGCCCTCATACATTAGGTGGGTTGAGAATCAAGACTCCTATTTCACAGGGTTGTTTTAATGCTTACATTTGGAGTCAACGCATGAAAAGCCCTCAGCATGGAGCCTGCCACTGGGAGCACTCAGTAAAAGCCACCTTTATTACCTGTTGAGTACTCTCGGTGTGGCCCGTACTACGTTGATTATCTCCTTTGATCATCACAAGCATCTCGTGAAGCAGACATGATCTTTGCCCTCATTTTACTGAAGGCACAGCAGATCTCGAGCAGTCAAGCGGACCCCCGTCCAACAGCGTCACAGAAAAAGGCGTGGAGATAGTATTTGAATGCTAGCTTCTCCCACTGCAGGACCTGGGGTCTTACAAGGCTCAGGGCAGTCCTTGGATAGTAAAGGAAGATCAGCGTCTGGCTCTCCCCCAGATCTGCCACAGATTCCTTCTTCCTTTTTCCCTGCCTTTATTTATTTAACACACGTGCTCAGGTCCTGCTGAAAACAAGTTTCACACCCTCAGGGGACTCATAACCTGTAGGCTTTCTCCCAAAACTATGGTTTTCAACTGTAGAGCTTTAGATTCTATTAATCCTTCCAGCCCAGCTCAGAGCCTTGCTCCAGAATGCCTGTCCGACCTACTCTCTCAGCTCAGTCATTACAGTTTATGTTTCCTGACATCAACTGTATGCCAGGCACGGTGCTGGGTGCCGTCCTGGGATGAGCCCATCAGTGCAATAGGATGCCCTGGCCTTTCTGACTGTTGAAGAAGGAGGCACACGGAGGTCCAGAGAGAATGCTGACCCGTAGCCTGTCCCCTCTCCTAGAGGCAGCCCTCAACCCCTACATGTTTGTAAAAGCCGAAATGCTTCCGATGGCTGAACCTGACCTGCCCCAACCATGACTTCATCTCCTACTGCTTGCTCCCTTGCTCACTCTGCTCCAGACACACTGGGGTCTGAAAGAGCTTATTCTTGTTCAGCTCAGTTCAGTTCAGTTCAGTTGCTCAGTCGTGTCTGACTCTTTGCGACCCCATGGACTGCAGCACGCCAGGCCTCCCTGTCCATCACCAACTCTCAGAGCTTACTTAGATTCATGTCCATTGAGTCGGTGATGCCATCCAACCATCTCATCCTCTGTCGTCCCCTTCTCCCCCCGCCTTCACTCTTTCCCAGCATCAGCGTCTTTTCAAATGAGTAAGTTCTTCACATCAGGTGGCCAAAGTATTGGAGTTTCAGCTTCAACAACAGGCCTTCCAATGAATATTCAGGACTGATTTCCTTTAGGACTGGATCCCCTTATTCTTAGGTAGGTTGACAAGGATACCAGGACCCTTGAGGAGGAGACAGGGACAGAAGTTGTTTTTTTCCAGTTCCTTTGTCTTAGTCACATAAGATGTTTTTGCCTTAAGCTCTGAGTTGTTATGGCAACAATCTATTTCTTCTGAAACTAACTTTCTTTAAGCCCAGAGCTAATGATTACACAACAAAACAACTTATCTTGCTTAAGGGTCTATTTTTCCTTAAACTCTGCACTAATGATTATATAACAACAATGAATCTTGCTCAAGGACATGTTTCTCCTTAAGATGTATATTGTGGGAGTAGGTCTGGTAAGACCCTTCTATTGTTAGTAACTTGATTGAAAAAGTATATAAGGCCTTGCTAAGACTAGAGGGTGAGGCACTCTCTGCCTCCTTCTGATGTCTATGTCAGAAGCTTTATCCCTTTCCACTTTTAATAAAACTTTTGCTGCACAAAACTCTGAGTGACTGAAGCCACATCTTTTGGCCCCAAAGCAAAATTTTCTCCTTTCAAGATCCTGAATCCAACACTGTTCACTGTAAGCTATCAGATCCTTGCCTTGTGATCTGCCAAGCACATCCCACCTCGGGACCTTTGCACATACCCTTCCTACTGTCTAGAAGTCCTTCTCCCAGACAGTGACATGCTTCACTTCTTCATTTCCTTCAGATTTCTCCTCAAATGTCACTGAGGCCTTCCCTGACCTCTCCATTTAAAACTGCAACCCCACCCCACCCCCACTCCCTGCCCCCCACCTTGCTTCTTTCCCCTTCATAGTACTTGTCATCACCTGACATATTAAATATTAAATTACTTGGTGGCATTTGCCTCCCCACCCACTGCTCCCCCCCACCAAGAACGTGATCTCTAAGAAGTCAGAACTTTTCTTGTCTGTTTCATGGACTGACATATTCCCAGACCTTTGCATATAGAGTATATGGCAGCCTGGTAGTTGCTGAAAAAGTGCTGGTTGACAGGGAACTCTACTCAATGAACTCTAACGACCTAAATGGACAGGAAATCTGAAAGAAGAGTGATATATGTACATGTATAACTGACTCACTTTGCGTACAGCAGCAAGTAAGTGTTGTAAAGCAATTATACTCCAATAAAAATTAATTTTAAAAAATGCTTGTGGCATGAACGAGTTAGTGTATCTCTGTACTTCCAAAAATGCTTTGTAAATGGTAGGCAACAGTTCATACACTGTAGCTGGGCAGTAAGTGAATATGGCTTTTTAAGTCAATCGTACTGGACTTCCCTGGTGGTCCAATGGTTAAGAATCCATTTGCCAATGCAGGCAACACTGGTTCGATTCCTGGTCCGGGAAGATCCCACATGCCAAGGGGCAGCTAAGCCCTCATGCCACAGCTGCTGAAGCCCGCACGCCTCGAGCCCCTGCTCTGCGACAACAGAAGCAACTGCAGTGAGAAGCCTGTGCACCCTAACTAGGGAGCAGCCCTCGCTCACCACAACTAGAGAAAAGCCGCGTGCAGCAACAAAGACCCGGGCAGCCAAAAATAATAAAGAAATGAATTTTAAAAAATTAAAACAAAATAAAGCAGCTGTATTGAGCTATAATAAGCTGCAGTTATTCAAAGTGTACCGTTTGATCAGCTTTTCGATCGGCACTTGTGAAACCAGCACTGCAGATGAGGTCATCACCTTGTGATTCCTCCTTCCCTGAACAACCAGGAAACCACGGATCTGTTTTCTGTCTCTAAAGAGTAGTCAGAATTTTCTAGAATTTTACGTAAATGGAGTCATAGAGTATGCATCCCTGGCTTTTGCACTCAGCATAATTATATTGAGATTGATTCATGCTGTCTCATATGTCAGTTTGTACCTTTTTATTGTTGAGTAATATTCCATTGAATGAATAGATCATAATTCGTTTATCAGTTCATCTGTTAATGGGTATTTGGCTATTCCCAGTTTGAGACTATTACACATAAGGTTGCTATGAATGTTTCTGTACGGGTTTTGTATGGGAATATGAGACTTTTGCCTTCTTTTCTTCATTTTCCTTCCTTACGTCTACCAGCCTGCTGATATTCAGTTGCTCTAGCACTATTTGAAACACAGACTTTCTCTCTCCATTGAATTGCCTTTGCAAAGTCAGTTGTCCATATATGTGTGTGTGTGTGTCTGAATTTTCTTTTCTACCCCATTGATCTATTTATCTATCTTTATGTCAAAACAACTCAGTGTTGGCTACTGCAACTTTATAAAAGTCTTAAAATCGGGTAGTGTAAGCCTCTCGCTTTTCAAAATTGTGCTAATTACTTTAGGTCATTTGCGTTTCCCTGTGAATCTTGGAATCAGCTTATCAATCTACACAAAAGCCTGCTGAGAATTTGACAGAGGTTGCACTGACTCTGTACATCAGTTGGGGGAGAATTGATATTGTAACAATTCTGAATTTTCTAACCAATGAATATAATATATTTTTCCATTTGTTTGGGTTTTCTTTAACTTTTAACATTTTCTCCTCAATGTTTTGTAGTTTTCAGAGTACAGGTCTTGCACATCATTTTTCAGTATTTTTAATTTTTCAGTGCTAGTGCAAATGTTATTTTAAAGTTTCAGTTTCTGCTTGTTCATGGATAATAAATAGAAATAACTTTTGTATATTGACTTTGTATCCTTCAATTGTGCTAAATTCAGTTACTAATTCTAGTGCATGGTTGGATTTCCTACATACAGTATTATGTCACCTGCAACAGTTTTACTTCTTCCATTCCAACCAGGTAGTCCATTAAAAAAAAAAAAAATCTTCCCTTATTGCACTGGCTAGAACTTCCAGTACAATGTTGAACAGAAGTGGTATAAGGAAATTCCCTTCTATTCCTACTTTGCTGAGAGTTTTTGTGAAGAATGGGTGTTGATTTTTGTCGAATGCTGTTTCTGCATCTTGTTGGGATGATCATAGAGTTCTTTTTTAGTTTGTTAATATTGTGAATTAAATGACTAATTTTCAAATCTTAAACCAACTTTGTATTCCTGGGATAAGCCCCACTTAATTATAATGTATCATCCTTTTTATACATTGTTGTTGTTATTCAGTCCCTCAGTTTTGTCCAACCCTTTGTGACCCCATGGACTGTGGCAAGGCAGGCTTCCCTGTCCTTCACTGTCTCCTGGAGCTTGCTCAAACTCACATCCATCGAGTCGGTGATGCCGTCCAACCACCTCGTCCTCTGTCGTCCCCTTCTCCTCCTGCCTTCAGTCTTGCCCAGCATCAGGGCTTTCTGTAATGAGTCAGCTCTTCACATCAAGTGGTCAAAGACAGGAGCTTCAGCTTCAGCATCAGTCCTTCCAATGAATAGCCAAAGTTGATTTCCTTTAGGATTGACTGGTTTGATCTCCTTGCACTCCAAGGGACTCTCAAGAGTCTTCTTCAACACCACAGTTCAAAAGCATCAATTCTTTGGCACTCAGCTTTCTTTATAGTCCAACTCTCACATCCATACACTACCACTGGAAAAACCATAGCTTCGGCTAGACGGACCTTTGTCGGCAAAGTAATGTCTCTACTTTTTAATACATTCTCTAGGTTTGTCATAGCTTTCCAAGAAGCAAGCATCTTTTAATTTCAAGGCTGAAGTCACCATCTGCAGCGGTTTTGGAGCCCAAGAAAATAAAGTCTGTCACTATTTCAATTGTTTCCCCCATCTATTTGCCATGAAGTGATGGGACCAGATTGGAGAAGGAAATGGCAACCCACTCTAGTATTCTTGCCTGGAGAATCCCAGGGACAGAGGAGGCTGGTGGGCTGCCGTCTATGGGGTCACACAGAGTCAGACATGACTGAAGCTACTTAGCAGCAGCAGCAGCAGATGGGACTAGATGCCATCATCTTAGTTTTTTGAATGTTGAGTTTTAAGCCAGCTTTTTCACTCTCCTCTTTCACCTTCATTAAAAAGCTCTTTAGTTCTTCTTTGCTTTTTGCCATAAGGGTGGTGTCATCTGCATATCTGAGGTTATTGATATTTTTCCTGGCAATCTTGATTCCAGCTTGTGCTTCATCTAGCCTAATAGTCAGATCCAATTTGGTAAAATTTTGCTAGGAATTTTTGCATCATTGGTCATGAAGGATATTAGCTGTAGCTTTCTTTTAATGTCATTTTCTGGTTTTGGCAGCAGAATAATGCTGGCTTCATAGCATGTGTAGAGGAGTATTCCTTCTTGTTCAATTTTCACAAAGAGTTTGTGTAGAATTGATGTTACTCTTCCTTAAATGTTTGGTAGAATGCACCAGTGAAGTCTGAGATTTTCTTTATGTGAAGGTTTCTAACTATACTGCAATTTTTTAATAGATGCAGGGCTACATTTATTTCTTATCTATCTCTTTTGGAGACACCTTTGGTAACTTGTGTCTTTCAAAGAACTTGTCCATTTCATCTAAGTCATTGATTTTATTGGCACAAAGTTATTAATAACATTCTCTTATTATTCTTTAAATATCTGTAGACTTTAGGTGTCATCTTTCTCATTCTTGTTATTGATAATTTGTGCCTTCTCTCTTTTCTTTTGGGTGTGACAAGAAGCTTATTAATTGTAATGATCTTCTCAATAACCAGTGTTTGGTTTTTATTAATGTTTCTCTTCTTTTCTGTTTTCTTATTTCCTCTCTTGTTTTTATTATTTTCTTTTTTTCTACTTACTTTGACTTTAATTTGTTCTTTCTTTTTTAGCTTCTTTAGATGAAAGCTGAGGTCATGGATTTCAGACCTATTTCCTTTTCTCATACAGATAATTAGTGCTACAAATTTCGACCCAAGGACTGCTTTAGCAATATCACACAAAGTTTTATATGCTATGCCTTCACTTTCATTGTTAAAAAATATTTTATAATTTCCTTTTTAATTTCTTCCTTGAGCTTTGGGTTCTTTAGAAGTGTGTTATTTAGTTTCAGATATTAGAGGGATTTTCCAGAGCTCTCTTATTGATTTCCAATTTAATTCCATTGTGGTCAGTGAGCATACTTTGTATGACTTAAATCATTTAAAAATTTTGAATTTGTTTCACGGCCCAGAATATACTCTATCTTATAACCTTCCTTGTACACTTGGAAAGAAGATGTATTCTGCTGTTTTGGGTGAAACAATCTATCAATGTCACTAAAGTCAAGTTGACTGAAAAAGTCCAAGGCTTCTATGTCCCGACTAACTTTTGTCCACTTGCTCTATCAATTATCAATAGAGAGGTATTAAAATATCTGATTATCATTGTAAATTTCTATTTCTCCTTGCAGCTCTATCAATTTTTGTTTCTTATTTCTTGAACATCTTTTATTAGGTGCAGAAACACTTAAAATTATGTCTTCTTGATGAATTGACCCTTTGTAATTATGAGATGAACTTCCTTATCCCTGATCAAATTCTTTGCTTAGAAATCTACTTTGATAATAATATAGCCACTCCAGCTTTCGTTAATTATTGTTACATGCTATACCTTTTTCTCCGAGAAGGCAATGTCACCCCACTCCAGTACTCTTGCCTGGAAAGTCCCATGGACGGAGGAGCCTGGTAGGCTGCAGCCCGTGAGGTCGCTAAGAGTTGGACACGACTGAGCGACTTCACTTTCACTTTTCACTTTCATGCATTGGAGAAGGAAATGGCAACCCACTCCAGTGTTCTTGCCTGGAGAATCCCAGGGACGGGGAGCCTGGTGGGCTGCCGTCTATGGGGTCGCAGAGAGTCGGACACGGCTGAAGTGACTTGGCGGCAGCAGCAGCAGACCTTTTTCTGTAATTTTACTCTTAATCTATTCGTGTCCTCATATCTCAAGTAGGTTTCTTGTAGGCAGCACATGGTTGGGTCCTGCTTTTTCATTTAGTTTAACAAGTCTGTCTTTTAATTGAGGTATTCAGATCATTTATATTTAATATAATTGTTGATATGGTTTACATCTACCATAATAGATTATAATTGTTCCATCTGTTATTTGTTGTCTTTCTCCTCTCTTTGTGCCTTCTTCTTCAACTAATTGATTTCATTTTATCTTCTTTGCTTATTTGCTAGAACTTTTGTTATTTTCATGGTTGTTTTAGGGTTTATAGTATACATATTAATATTTAACTTGTCATTCTATCTTCAAGCAGTAGTATACATTTCATGAACAGTGTAGGAAGCTGACACAGTATACCTGTATTTCTCTTCCTCTCCTGTTTTATTATTTTCTTTCTTCTACTTACTTTGGTTTTAATTTGATCTTCTCTTTCTAGTTTTCTTTGGGTGAAAGCTGAGGTCATGAATTTCAGAACTTTTTCCTTTTGTGGTACACATACTTAGTGCTACAAATTTCTGCCTAACTCCTACATTAGCAGCATCCCACATGTATATATAGATGTAAAATGTATTGCCTTTCAGACATTTTACATCTATATATGCTATAAATTCTCCATTGCTTTTCTATAATTTCTTATATGGTCAGTTAACTTTTAGAGAGTTAAATAATAAGAAAAAAATCTTGTATTTCAATCTTTTTCAGTGTTCTTATTTCCTTTGTTTAAATCCATATTCCATCTAGTATCATTTTCTTCTGCCTAAAGGACACTTTGAGATAGTTCATACTGTGTGGATCTGCTGGTAATGAATTATTTTGATTTGGTATATCTTAAAAAGTCTTTATTTCACCTTCATTTTTGAAAAGTATTTCTTTTCTTAGAACAGAATTCTAGATAGACAATTTGGGGGCTTGATTTTTTCAGTACTTTAAACACTTAGTTCCACTGACCTCTCATTTTCATTGTTTCTAACAAGAAATCTGCTGTCATCTTTATCTTTGCTACTTTGTACAGTATGTGCCTATTTTTCTGGCTACTTTTAAGATTGTCTCCTTATCATTGATTTTGAGCAATTTGATTTTGATGATGGTGAAGCTTTCTTCCCACTTCTTGTGCTTGGGGTTCTTTGGAAGTCCTGAAATTACACAGAGAAAGACCCCTGCATGCACACTTGTCATCTAGGATTTTCATCCTATTTTCCGTGGTTGTTTGTACTTCAGACATTGCATAACAAAGGTCAAGAGCCCACTCTCCAACCTGACATCTATTCTGAATTTTAAAAGCAAATCCAATGACAATGACATGAATCAGGGACACTGTATACCATAAGTGTACTTATAATAAGTATCTTATAATGAGATACTGTCCTTAGTGACTCATCTCATTCTTACATTTCTCACTATTCTATTAATACCATTATCAAACTTAACAGAAATCATTTATCAAGATATGGAGCCTATTTAGTGTAACAAAAATTTGTTCTTGGCAAAACCAGAAACAGAGTATGAATTTCCCCTGAAATGTCAGAAAATGCCCTGAGCTGAAATTCTTTTTAAACAAACAAAATTTTATACATGTAATGTGCTATATTGGTATTGATAGCATTTAATTCTGTTTAATGTTTTCATATACATAGTGCTTTAATGCATTGCCACATTAAAATGTACTAACTGTAAACAGATTCTTGAAGGAACCAGCTACCAGAAAGTAAGTTATGAGTCATCATCAGAGGAAAGAATTTTTATCACTCAAAGCTTTCCTGCTCCACCTTTCTTCTGCCCTTGTTTCTCTTCTCTCCCTACACTCTTCACTCTCCTTCTATGTCTTTCCTTGCCCTTCTCACCCTGCTTCTCCCACTTCCCCATGAAGTAGAAGTCTGTGACCTGGACTCACATCCCGGCCCCACACTGTCTTGGCGGGTGACCTTGGTTAAGCTGATTTCTTAACCTCTCAGAGCCTCAGTTTCTTAACCCATAAAAGAGGTGAATGAAATTTACCCACAATGAAATTTACCTAAGACAGTGGTCCTGAGGCTCAAATGAGATAATGTGCATAAAACACCTGGCACATAGTAGGTGCTTGGTCACAGAAGACATAACATCTTCCTTTGATGAACATGTATTGAGCACCTACTGTGTGCCAGGCCCTGTGGTAGGTGCTGGATACAGAAAGACAGGAATTTGATAAGGGAGACAGGTGAACAAACAAATTACATTAAACTAGAATGTGAGGTATTATAGAAGTCTGAATACGTTATTAAAGGACAGGGCTGCCTCCATGCTGGTGAACTCATTATCACTCGGCAGGGGGGGGGGTGTTGATGGAGAATGTGGGCCCCATTTTATAGGGATGAGAACACATTTATGGTCTATGTCCTGGTGTTTGAGATGAGGGTTGTAAAGAAGTTGTACCTACTCCCAGCTTGGAGTGGAAGTGGGGGCACGTGTGACTAAGCCTGGCCAACTGGAACATTACATCTTAAGATCTTATGTGGGACTTGAAGATAAGAGTCTGGAGCTGCTGACAACCATCTTGCCTCCTTATAATGTTGATAATGTGGCCACAATAGAGGGAGCAGAGCCAAGGGATGTTCTGACACCAGGCCTTGACAGCATGGTTGGAACGGCTGGATCCAGCCATAACTGACGCCAAACTCTCCTTAAACTTCACATCAACTGAGTCAGTTGATTTTTCCATCTAGATCAGTTTAGGTATGTTTTATATTTCTCATGGCCAAAAGAGTCCTATAATTGATAAACGAAGATGCTGAGATATTTAGTAAATGTTTGGTAGGGAGGAAAGAGAAAGGAGGAAAAGGATGACCTTTAAGAGACCTTCCGGCCAGAGAGACTCTGACTTGGGCATTGAAAGGGCTGAATTGGTGGTTGTTTGAGGGACAGAACACCAGAACGGGCAACGCAGTGCCCCTGCATTCCTCTGACTCCAGTTTCCATTCCGGGGCACTTCCTGGCCATTTAAATGCACCCCTCTGTGTGTGAGTGCCTTCAGGGTGTTTCAAAATAGCCTGAAATATAAACAGACTGGAAACCCACTCCTTCTCTTCCTCTGACTGCATTTCCTCTCTCCCTAGGGCAGAGGTGGGGGGCAGGGGCTGCAGAACCTCTACACGGAGGATTCAGAGAGCATTTCAAATTAGCTGTCCCTCTTTCTGGGCTAACTGGGGGGGCTTTTCCCCCTGAGTGCCAGGGCCCAGGTGTGTGGGCAGGAAAAAGTGGCCAACTGTGCCCCAGCTTCAAGTCCTTTGGGTCCCAGGACCTGATCCCCCCCTACCCTCGTACCCTTACCAGCCTCCAATTCCC
Source organism: Cervus canadensis (assembly GCF_019320065.1). Taxonomy (NCBI): domain Eukaryota; kingdom Metazoa; phylum Chordata; class Mammalia; order Artiodactyla; family Cervidae; genus Cervus; species Cervus canadensis. The sequence continues at coordinate 5,441,919 of NC_057409.1, read as the reverse complement.
AAGGAAAAGGGGTCTGCAGGGAACAAGGAGCCATGGAAAAGGCTGATCCCTGTCACTTTCCTATTGATAGAGCAGAAACTCCCCAACCCCCCATCACAATATAATTTAGCATAACAACAATTTATTAAGCAACTGGAACTTTCCTAGTGGTTCAGTGGCTAAGTCTCCATATACCCGATGCAGAGGGCCTGGGTTTGATCCCTGGTCAGAGAACTAGATCGCACGTGCCGCAAGTAAGAGTTCTCATGCTGCAACTAAAGACCCCACCCGCTGCCGCTAAAACATCCTGCGTGCTGCAATTAAGACCTGGTGCAGCCAAATAAAGGGCTTCCCTGATAACTCTGTTGGTGAAGAATCTGCCTGCAATGCCGGAGGCCCCGGTTCGATTCCTGGGTCAGGAAGATCTGCTGGAGAAGACATAGGCTTAAAAAACTTATTAAGCCACTACCTCTGTGCCAAGCCCCATGAGTGACCCAGGTTGGACAAAAAGAGAAGAGAAGGCACTTTCATCTGGGGTGCAGGAGATGCATGAGCTTGCCATGGGACTGGGATGGCTTATTTCCAAATGTCGTTCCCAACCTACCTTGTGGTATTCACACCCTGGAGTGGTCCCCTCCTCTGAATCTGTGCTGGCCTGTGACTCGCTTCTGATCCACAGAATACAGCAGAAGGGACACTGTGTGATTTCGGAGAGTAGGTCAAAAGAAACCTTGCAGCTTCCACCTGTGTCTCTCTGAACACTTGCTCTGGGGCTGCTCCCTCTTGGAATTCAGCCACCAAGCTGTGAGAAAGCCCAGCCACAGGGAAAGCCTGCAGAGAGTGTTATGATTTGAATTGTATCTCTCCCCACAATTCCTCTGGTAAAGTCCTAACTCAGAATTTCCTTATTTGGAAACAGGGTCAGTGCAGATGTAACCGGTTAAGATGTGTGTGTGTGCTCAGTCGCTCGCTTGTGTCCAACTCTGCGACCCCATGGACTGTAGTCCGTCAGGCTCCTCTGTCCATGGAATTTTCCAGGCAAGAGTACTTGAGCAGTATCTCCTCCTTCAGGGGAATCTTCCCCTGCTCTAGGGGATCTTCCTAACCCGGGGAATTAATCTGCATCTCTCGCGTCTCCTGCATTGACCGGCAGATTCCAATTGGTTCAGAGGGGGTCCTACTAAAGTGGGCTAGGCCCTAATCCAATACGATGGCTGTCCTTATAAAAAGGAGAAATTTGGACGCAGACACACACACAGGGAGAACACTGTGTGAAGATAAAGGCAGCGATCAGGGTGATGCTCTATAAGCCAAGGACACCAAAGATGGGCAGCAAACCGCCCGAAGCCAGGAGAGACACATGGAACATCTCCCTCGCACTTCACAGAAGGACTAGACCCTGCCAACAGCTTGATCTTGGACTTCCAGCCTCCAGAACTGAGACAATAAATTAGTGTGTTTAAGCTGCCCACTGTGTGTGTGTGTGTGTGCGCGCGTGTGTGTGTGTGTGTGTGTGGCAGGGAATCAAATAGATTTGGAGAAATGAAGGGAATTGGGGAGATGGGGGGTATCTACATGAAACCCCCCCGAAGGCCTGACCTGTGGGTCTCTGCTTTTGCACTGCTTTGGGGTAAGACTCAAGCAATTCAGGGGAAACCAGCTAAAACTGCCCATGAGCAGAACGTGAATCTAATTTGGGGACATGGGTCTGGCTCTAAGAGAACCCCCATTTCCTACCCTCAGAGGTGCCAAGAGGAGGGTCACAGGTCAGCAGAAGTCCCTCTGCCCCTCTGTGATCTTCACCCACCCCCACCCACAGGATGCAGGGCAGCGGACTCTGTTTGCTTACGAAGGACTTTGCATTTGTCATCTGTAAGAGTCTGGACACAGGCTCTGCCACCGAGACAAAACGGCCCTGACATACAGTGGTCCAGCAGGTAGGGGGCTTGCTTCTCTCTCATGTCCAAAGATAGACAAAGGTACAAGGGGTGTGGGCCCGCTCCCCAAGATTATCTCGGTTCCCAGACATCTTCTGTCTTGTTGCTCCTCCGTTTCCCAGGGAGTCACCCTCATCAACACAGTAAAAGCTGCCCACCATCATGAGCCTCCCACCAGCTTCCAGCCAGCAGGAAAGGGACGGGGAGCATGGCAGGCAGGCAGCTGGCATCCCGAGGTTGCCTGCCTCACTTCCGCTCGTATTTCAACGGCCTGACCTCACTACAAAGACCAGGAAATGTAGTCTTAGACATGCATATGTGCACTTGGCCAAATAGGGGAGTCTATTAATAAAGGGAAAAGAGTTGGGGAGTGGTGAGGAACAGCTAGTGGTCTCCTGCACAAATCTAACCATCAAGATGGTATCATCAATTTCACATTCTGGAAGAAAAGGGCTCAGAGAGGGGTAGTGTCTTGCCCAAACTTACCTAGCTAAGAAGCTGCAGAGCCACACAAAGTCAGGTCTGGCAGAGTGCCCTCCACACAGAATTCAGACCCTGCTACAGGGTCGCGGGTGGGCCCAGGGAGCTTTCTATGTCTCAGTCATCCATCCTGGGTCAGCCAGTCTCTGAGACTTTTACCCTCGGTCTTGAGCAAGTGGCTGAACTGCTCTAAACCTCAGTTTTGCCGTCTGCCTAATGGGGTCATAGCCATTGTTCATAAGGTCGTGGTGAAGACGAGATGAAACAGCACCTGTAAATGTTTTGGCACAGAGCAAGGAACAGGGAAAACAATCAATCCTTGATGATTATCGTTGTCAGCGGAGACACTTTGTGCACCCCCGCTGCCGCACCAGCTGTTTTAATGAATTTGCAATCTGGCCAGCCCACTGTGGTTTTGCCCTAATGCACCTCTGGAAGTTGTGTGAGTTGTCTGCTGCTACATTAACAAGAGTACCACAAACTTAGTGCCCTTAAAACAATAGGCATTTGTTAACTCAGAGTTTCTGTGGGTCAGAGTCTGGGCATGGCTCAGCTGGGTACCTTGGAGGGCTGCAGTCACCATGTGGGCTGGGCTGGGAGCTCATCACAGGGGAGGGATCCACTTGCAAATTCACGTGGTAGTTGGCAGGTTGCAGCTCCCTCTGGGCTGTCTTGCCAGCCGTGGAGCCCACCCTCAGCTCTCATCACACAGGCCTCTCTTTAGACAGCTCACAACACGGCAGCTGGCTCTGTCCAAGCTAGCAAGGCAGAGCATCTGGCAAGAAGCAAGCGAGGATCTCGTGTAACATAATCATGGAGGTGACTTCCCACCACGTCTTCTGTACTTGGTTGACTTGAAGCAAGTACATTCAAGGGGAGGGGAGGACGTGAGGCCTGAGAGCAAGAAGCAAGGATCACTGAGGCCACCTTGGTGCTTGCCCACCCTGAAGTCAAGGTCACAATCGACGAGTGGACAGCTGCCAGGGACCATGGTGTTTGAGGAAACGTAAAAAATCCTGAGCTGTCCAGAGACACAGAAAATGTTCGCCAGCATTTATTGAGCACCTACTAGGCACGAGGTACTGTCCTAGTGCTTTGGAAATACTCATTCAATCTTTTTTAAAACTTTTTTTGTTGACTTGTTTATTCTTGGTCTGTGCTGGGTCTTCACTCTCACGCGCAGGCTTTCTCTAGTTGCAGCGAGTGGGAGCTACTCTCTAGCTTCAGTGCACAGGCTTCTCATTGCAGTCCTTCCCTCGATGCAGAGCACGGGCTCAGAGCATGGACTCAGCGGTTGTGGCTCACGGGCTTAGCTGCTCCTTGGCACATGGGATCTTCCCAGGCCAGGGATCAAACCCAGTGTCCCCTGCATGGGCAGGTGGATTTTTAATCACCGGACAACCAGGGAAGTCCCTCATTTAATCTTTATAACAGCCCTTTGAGAAAGGGATTCTGAGGATCTCTTAGACTCAGAGAGATTCCACGACTTGCCCGAGGTCACACAACAGAGAGGCAGCCAAACTGAGATTCAAGCTCAGGCCACCTCACATCAAAGTCCTGGCTCTAAACTCTGATGATGCTTCATCTGTGTCAGCCAGTTTAAAAAAAAAAAAAAAAAAAAGGTTGGAATCAATGACTGCTGAATCTGGACTTTTCTCTAAAAATAAAAATAAAGGTCAGTCGTCGTCACACGAGGAAAGATGAAAGAATTGGGGGGGGGGGTGTGATGAGAGAAGAAAAGGAGGAAAGGGGTCACGGTTGCTGACTTCAGACCTCAGAGGGCTTGGCCGGGGGAGGAAGGACATGGTTTCTGATCGGCTCCAAGGCCTGATGTGGGAGGGGCAGACCCTGGAGAGTGAGGGGAGGACGTGATAGACCCCCTACCCCAGGCCAGTGTCATCCCCCTTTGTGTGGAAGGAAAGACTTTGTGAGCTTGTCTTTGCAGCTGAGCAAATATTTCTGCTTCCCCTTTGCAGGCTGGAGCCAGCCTCTTTTCCAGCCAGCTCCGCGGGCCTTCAGAGCGGCGGCCTCGAGCTGTGAGGCGGAGGTCATCCTGGCCACCCTGACCAGCTGGGACCACAGCAGAGGCTGCCTGGCGCAGGGCAGAGGGCACCACCAATACCCCATCTCCCTCTTCCGGGCCTCATCACCTGGACGACAGCTATGGGCTTCCGGGTCTCCCCTTGAGCCCACTCTCCCTGGAATAGCTGAGTGCTCTTTCTACCACTTAAAGCCAACCAGGTCACTGCCCTGCCCAAACCCTTCCACAGGCCCCTGCTGTCCTCGGGATAAATTTAACTCTTCAAGGTGTTACATGACCAGGCCCTGCAATGCTCCCAGGTCTGAACCCCAGACACTTCCCCCATCAGCTCCCATCTGACCTTCCAGGCCTCCTGAATAATATGTGGATCCCCACACCACACACACAATCCCAGACTTCCATGCTCACTCTGCCTGGACTGCCCTTCCACCCGGCGCACTCTTACACATCCTTCAAGAACCAATTCAACCCCCACCTCCTCTGAGAAGCCTCCCCGGGTTCCACTGCTCCGTGCCTCATAGAAGCAGACATTTCTTGAGCGCTCACTCAGGGCCAGACCCTGCGCTCAGTGATCTGCCTCCAGGAGCTTCCTAAGATTTTTCCACTTTTATCAGCTTTTTTTTTTCATCCCCATTTCCCAAAGGAAGAAACAGGCAGAGAAGTTAAGTAGTTTATTTCAAGACACACAACCAGGAAGCAGCAAGACCAGGACAGGAACTGTCTTTGTCTGACTTGGAATTAGTGCTCTTTGGGGTTTACTTGTATATGTGTTGAAACAAAGTAATTCATGCAAATAGGAACAAATATGTTAGTAGCAAAGAGTAAAGAAGGAAAAGAAGTAGTCTCTCCCTCTTAGCGGACCCCAGCTACATTATCCAGAAAACTTTTTTTGAAGTTGTGAGAGGCCAGATTTTGGATGGTTAAGAAGTGATTATAGCCCCTGGGGGTCAGACATCCTAGGATTTGGATTCAATATCCACCCTTTACAGTCACTTAACATTTCTGTGCCTCAGTCTCCCCCTCCACGAAATGAGGGTGACAATAACGGTGTCGGCCTTTAAAGATTCAGTGAATCCCTGCACATTTAGAACAACACCTGGTATGCGGTGAACACTCAGTGGGACTGATTATCATTCTTTCTTGTCTTAGTTCTCCTGGTCATTACATACCCACATATCGTACTTCTACTTCTTCATGTGTTAACTTTAGACAAGATCCCTTGACTCCTCAGCATTAAAGGTGAGACTTTCTCAGGAAAAACACATATTGTATATTAATGCACATGTGTATGGAATCTAGAAAAAAATGGTTCTGATGAACCTGTCTGCAGGGCAGGAATAGAAACGCAGACGTAGAGAACGGACTTGTGGACATGGAGGGAAAGAGAAACTGGGATGAACTGAGACAGTAGCACCGACGTATACACACTACCACATATAAAACCGATGCTAGTGGGAGGCTGCAGTATCACACAGGGAGCTCAGCTTGGTGCTCTGTGATGACAGAAAGGGTGGGATGGGGGTGGGAGGGAGGCTTTAGAGGGAGGGGATGTATGTGTACATATAGCTGATTCAAGTTGTTGTAACGGCAGAAAGTAACATCACATTGTAAAGCAATTATAATCCCATTAAAAATAAATAAACGGACTTCTCCGGCGGTCCAGTGGTTAAGGATCCACCTTGAAATTCAGGGGACATGGGTTTGATCCCTGGTTGGGGAACTAAGATCCCTCTTGCCACGGAGCACCTCCGCCCACCTGCTGCCACTACGAAGCCTGCAGGCCACAACGAGAGAATCCATGTGCCCCAAAGAAGGATCCCACATGTCGCAGTGAAGGTCCGTGTGCCACAGCTAAGACCCAACACAGTCAAACAAGTTAATAATATTGAATAAATAAGTCATCAAAAATAAAAGTATGTTGTGATTATTTTTAGATCCTAAAAAAAAAAAAAAGAAAAAGTGAGACCTTCTCTTAGAAAGTCCCATCTTCTCACCCTTCTTCAGGATGCTTGACAGTTACATCATATTCTTTGTCCTGTTCAAGTCCACAGCTGCACTCCACGTCACCGTCCTTGGCAGAGATCCATTTGCATGTCAGATTTCTGCTCCACGTGCCCCAAGTGGGGCATCTTTACATCCCAGCACCTCACACCGAACTTACAACAAGTCAAGAGGTCACCTCTGTTTCCCAAAGGTATAACTGGTTCAGACAGGAGAGTGGAAGTCCAGCAAGAGACAGCAGTTGGGATAAGGACAAGATGCTCAGATTTCCAGACCTTTTCACTCAATTCATGGAACAAATCCGGTTGTAGCCTCCTAAACTTTCAGTGATGCCCTAAAGTTTCAGCGACGTCAGTGCGATTTTCAGTGAGGTCCACCTCAACTCAGGTGGGCATAGGCAGGAACTTTTCTAACCCACCACCAGGAACCCCTCCCTGGCCACGATTTCTGGCCAAAGAGAGGGGAAAGGTGAGCTTTGAGGAAAACAGGCTCTACTGCTCTCCGTCAGTGAGGAGCTGCTGTCCAAATCTGCCTCCCCAAGACCAAACTGGGGAGAGGGGGGCCTCACCAGGCAGGGGTGGGTGAGAGTCCTTCCCTCCGCTAAGGTTCAGGGGGAGGTTCCTGACACGGGGCAGGGAGCAGAGCGCCGAGGGCCGAAGAGACGCTGGATCCAAGGAAGCTGCCCACACACCCTCACCAAAGGGCCTTCTTACAGAAAAAGCCCAGAACCCGGCTGCCCAGAGCGCTCAACCCCACAGCAGGGCAGCTGCCACCTGCTACTGCACGTGGTCAGATGTCAGATGGCCGGACGCCCCGAAATGGCTCAGAACACGAACATCAGTGAGGAATGGCTCCTCACATGATCCAGAGCAGATTGTGAGAGTTGGAACGTTCCAAGGAGGAGAACCGTGCTGGAGAGAGACTCTAGAACCAGCCAGGTACAGGTGAGTACAGTGCACAGATATTTTCAACCATTCCTTGAGCATCAAAAAGGGCCTCTGCTTTCCTTATGGAATATTGCAGTGGAATATGTAAAGTAGGCGGCAACAGTAACTAGTATGTTATGAAAGATACTATTCCCCACAGGCTAGTGCTTCAGCAAGCATTCTGCAGCACACACTCCTTCAGTCCTCACAGCAACTCTCTGAAGTGTCATCACTTCTATTTCACAGGTGGGAAACTGAGGCTCAGGAGAACTGAATGACTTGTTCAAGGTTACACAGCTCACAGGCCCTGGAGATAAGACTCAAACCCAGGCAGCATTGTTCCAGAGCCCATGCTTCTTAAATATTACCCCAGATAAAGCACAAAGAGTCAGACACAACTGAGCAACTGAACAACAATCGCAAAATAAAGCCACTCTGGTTAAAATAGGCATGGTGGCAGAGAGGGAAGGTGAACCCACGCACCCCGCTGCCCTCCAGCCTTTCCCTTGAGGTACCTCTACCGAGCATCAGTGCTCTCAGATACAGCTTGAAAACCACTGATGTCGGGCAGTTTGGTAGCGTTCTCAAAGAGCTGGTCATACCCTGTTCTCAGATGAATCCTGTGGCCTGGTTGGTCCTCCCCAAGGCACTCTGAAGGCCGCCAGCACTCAACACCAGGGTAACCAGGGGTCCCAGGAAGCAGGGTGGTGCCAGGTGCCAGCACCTTGACTCTGGAGACAGGCTCAAGGAGCAGTTCCACCACTGCCCAGAATTGGCCAGGCTCTGGCACGTCAGCTCAGGCTGATGGAAGCAGAGGGGAAAGGGGAAGGAGGACAGGTCACTCTGAGCCAACGGGAGGCTGGAGACGTGGGCTTGGGAGTGGCAGGCCCCTGGGCGGCTCAGGAAGGCTGGGGATGGGGGAGCCGGGACGCGCTGGCCACGAGCATCACTGTTCCCAGGGCCCCCAGCTCAGTGCCTGGTGCAGGGCGGTGCTCCCAGGATAGCCACAGGCTAAATAAATAAATGAGCACCTGCTTGCAGGCAGCAGCTGCTCAGGACGTGGCTACAACCGTGATACACAAGAAAGTCCCCGCCTGCGGCTGACTGGCTTGGAACCATTGCTCAGGGCTCACAGACTCAGAACACCGTCAGCTGGTCAGCTCAGGGCTGTGAGCTGCACTGGGGAGGGACAGGATAGTGGAGGCCCCTCTGCTCTGGGAGAGGGACTATCTCCCACTGCCACCTTCACCACCAGGATGACACGCAGAGGGCCAGGCCATTCGCCCCAAGGAATGCAGAGGTCAGACTCTGACAACCAACCCAACAAACGCCTGCTATAGCTGCCTAATCACCCAGGCAATGATCATCATACTGATGCTAGAACGTATGTTGAACATAATACATCCCAAGATGCTGCTAAGTACCTTCCATGTGCTATCCTACTGATTCTTCCTAACAGCTTTACAGTTATTACCCCTCATTTTACAGATGAGGAAACTGAGGCTCAGAAGGGACGGGGTTGACTAAGGTCATGGGGCCAGTGGGCGATGGTACCAAAACTCAGAATGTTGGATTCCGAAGCCGGGTTCCCAACTGCTATGGCATATTGCTTTCTCTGTCACCATGGGGCTGTGTGACCTTCAGCCAGTGACTCAGTCTCTCTGTTCTGTCCTCATTGGACGTCCTTGACGTGTTAAGGACAGGGCCTGGCACATCGCAGGCTTCTGGCACGTGGAGCCAAGCTGAGCAGCCCCTGACATTGCACCTCTTCTCAGCCCTCTGATGGGGTGACCAGAGACCTCAGCACAACACTCCCTGCCTGCCCGGTTGGCGCCTGGGCTCTGTCCCATGGTAAGGGTTTCGGCAAGTCGCCCTGCGGCCGGGGCCTCAGTCTCCTCATCTGTCAAAGGAGGGGGTGGCGGAGGCACTCTCCAAAGGCACCTGGGTGCTGACATCCGATTAGAAGCAGTGAAATAGCAGCGCTCAGCTCCGGAAGGCAGTCCATGTGGGTTTCACCATGTCTTCAGAACCGGCCAAATGAACGCTGTAAATTTCCCCTCCTCCGAGGACGTCTCTCCATCCACACCCTCCTTCTCGAAGGCTCACACTTTCTCTGCTTTCAGAGAGATGTTTTTCAAGCTTCCCGTGTGGGGGCCTCCGTGACAGCAGTGTGCAGAAGCCCAACCCCAGCGGTAATCCCGGGCGGAAAACGAGCGGGAAGAAACGCGCAGGATGGAGGCGCCAAAGAGGAGGCTCCAGTCCTGATTTTCCAGCCGTGCGCTGGGGGCGGAGGCCGAAGACGGGGTCTCCGGGGAGTCCAGCAGGTCCTCTGGGATGGCCTCACTGGGGCCATTCACAGCCCCGGATCCTCGCCGGAACCTGGCAGGCAGGCGGCCGGCACCAGAAGGGATCCTGTTTGTGGCCCAAACACTGGCTGAGTTGTTAAGGCTGTTCCTTCCACCCCCTCACGCAGCCTCAGACCAAACACCATTTATCTAGAAGCCCAAACGGGAGTCCAGGACCCAGAATGTGGTCTGTGAGCTGTGTGCCGGGAAACGAGCGCTGGATTTAGAGTGAGGGGTCGGGGGGTGTAGCTGCAGGATTGGGCCAGACGCTGAGCGGGACTGCCGTGCGGGGTGGTTCAGACTGTGCGGATCAAGCGCACCTGGGGTGATGAGGCGAATCCATCGTGTGCTCTGCTGACCAAGCAGCCTTCCCCCAGACGGGCACATGTTTCTAAGACACACACAAAGGTGCTCTACGAGCTCGCAGGGGTCCTGACCCCGAACCTGAGTTTCTGCCTCTGTCATGACCCACCCATTTTCTCCCTGTATACAGGAATATGGTGAGGACTTAGTCATATAACCTATGTGAATGCAATTAATCATTATTTTCAACAAATTATCATTATTTATTTATACAGCCTTTTTTAATATTTGTTTTCCTGCATCAGGTCTTAGTGGGAGCATGTGGAGTCTTCGCTGTCATGGGGAGCTTTCCCAGCAGCGCACAGACTCTCTAGCCTAGGCACACAGGCTCAGCTGTTCCATGGCCACATGGCATCTTAGTTCCCCAACCAGGGATCAAACCCACGTCCCTTGCCTCGAAAGGTGGATTCTTAACCACCAGGGAAGTCCCTATATGAAGTCTTCTTCAACAAAGACAAAATAGGAAATATTTTGTCATTAAATAGGATACATACATACATGCAATTTTATACACTGAACGAATGAGGGAAGGCAGAGATGAGGCATCTGCACCAGTCCGTCCCTTCCTGGCCCGAAGCAGACAACACTCATCAAGGCCATCCGTGATATGCATTGTCCATGTCCTGAGACTCAGGTTCTACCTTGGTACAAAGGAAAGGAGACACTTGGTTAGTGGAGGGTTGACACAATAGGTGCTCAATAAATAACTATTATAATTTGGAGCCAGTGGAGGGGAGCGGGGGCATGAAGCAGGATCGGGGAGCCCTGCACTGGTTTGCGTTACTGTTTCAGCCCCGAGCTTCACGGTGGGCGAAACAAAGAAGGGAACTCAGGCGCGCACTCAAATGCACACACACACGCAGCCAGTGTCTGTGATACAAAATGATACCAGTTCCTCAGGCTTCATGCAAATCGCCTACATGGAATTCTAAGTGAGTTCTTCCTGTGGTTCCTCATATGGGGCCCTGCAGTAAGTCAGGTAACATCCTCTGCGACAGCCTGGAATAAGCACAATGGCAGGTTTTGACGCACAACTGCACATAGGAAGCCCAGGACATGAAATCCAAGCCCAGTCTCACGACCGCACACGGGAGCCGGGTCCCCACCCACCCCCGGCCCGCGGGAAGCGTGTGGGAGTGAATGACAGGAGCCCACCCTCCTCCCCGCTGTCTGGGGTTGGGCTGTAGACCTTCAAATGGCCCTCAACCCCTTCTCTAGGTGAAGAGACCGTGGGAGGTCAGGAGGAGCCCCAGGTTCCCACCTCCCAGCCCGGGGGGTATTTCTGCTGCCCTCACTGCCTCCCGAGGGGCAAACCTGCGGGTCTCGCGGCTCACCGGCAGGCTGATGGTCCTCTCCAAGTCCCGGGGCCCCACCCCCCAAGCCACACCGACCTTCCCCACCGGAGGGCGAGGCTTTGGGCTCCATGGCCCCAGGGAACCCCCATGCGGATACAAGTATCCACAGGAGCTCAGATCCCAAATGTGCTCCTGAGGCTTGGCGGGGGAGCAGGCCACCGAGAAAGGGCCTTCCTGCCCCATAGCTTGGAGGGACAGACAAAGTATAAGTGCTTCCCTGGCGGCTCAGCTGGTAAAGAATCCGCCTGCAATGCGGGAGACCTGGGTTTGATCCTTGGCTTGGGAAGATCTCTTGGAGAAGGGAACAGCTACCCACTCCAGTATTCTGGCCGGGAGAATTCCATGGCCTGTAGAGTCCATGGGGTCTCAACAAGTTGGACACGACTCAGCGACTTTCACTTTCACTTTTCTGGGGATCAGGCAAACCGTGATTGAAATTCCCACCCTGCTGCTTGCGAGCTGTGTCCTTGGCAAAGTCATGTCGCCTCCTCTGAGCCTTACTCCTCCCACCTGCAAAGCCAGCGTTAGTACCTGAGCCCCTCATGGCATCCTCGGGAGGCCCGAAACCAGAAGCTTCACCCAGCTAGTGGTTTGTCGTCCACACCACTGTCACTACCAAGGGGAGCTGACTCCCAGGCGCTGGGCAGAGCTCTGGAGGTGCACAGGTCTGAGTCTGGATCCTGGCTCTGACATGACTGGCTAGTAACTTTCTGAGCCTGCTTCTCCATCCTTTAAGTGGGAGGTGGGATGATACTAAAGACCCACAGCTCATGGGAGTATGGTCCCGGTTTGGCCCTGCAGACTCTGGGAAGCCTGGGGGGAGCCTGAACCTCATCTGCAGGAAAGCTGGGGGCCTGAGAAGGCTGCAGGGCTCACCACCAGCTCTGCTCCAGGGCCTGAGCCCCGGGAATGTGGAGGAGGGAGGTCCGGGGAGGGGGCCCTGGAGCCGGGAGGAATAGCCTTGGCGGGCGGGCAGCAGCGGTGACCCGGGCGGGAGGGAGAGCTTGGCTCCAAGCTCATCACTCAGCGAGCTGTCTCCCCCAGGCCCGGAACCCCAGCGGCCTGTCCTCCCCACTTCCTGCGTGCTGGGTCAATATTGTGATTTCCCCCGTGCCGCCCGCCTGGGACGGCCTGGTCCTGCGCACCGCCCGGGGTCATGGGGCTGGGGGGAGACAGGGCTACGGAGAGGTCACACGCTGCCTGGAAGATGACTCAGGGCCTGAAGCGGCAGGCGGCGCGGCTGAGAGCCAGGAGCCCCGGCGCAGCCTCACCGCCGGCATCCACGGGGACGTCGGCCGGCGCTGCAGCTGCCGGAGACCCAGGCGCCAACCCAAGTCAGAACTGGGACGACACCTTATCCAGACCGGTATGTGGGCTCCTCCCGTATAGATGGAGGAGTCCGCTGAGGCCCGCAGAGGGGCGGGATCACATGGCCAAGGTCACGCGGTGTTTGGGGCCGAAGTAGGATCTGAAGATCGTCTCTGAACTTCAAATCCAGATTCAGCCACGTGTCCTGGACTCCCTTCCCAGGTCCGTCGACGTCCTGTCCTTCTCATCAACACTCGGGGCATCTTTCCTCCACACCTCTGAGGAGCAAAGAGGGAGAACAAGACCCATTTCGACACAAGGATGTTGGTGCGAGGCTTCCCCAGTGGTCAGAGGCTGTAAGAGGGTGCTGTTCACGACCCCCACACATGCTTAGGTCTTCCCTGGTGGCTCAGAAGGTAAGAGTCTGCCTGGATTGTGGGAGACCTAGGTTTGATTCCTGGGTCGGGAAGACCCCCTTGGAGAAAGGACTGGTGACCCACTCCAGTATTCTTGCCTGGAGAATTCCATGGACAGAGGAGCCTGGCAGGCTACCGCCCAAGGGGTCTCAAGAGTTGGACACGACTGAGCAACGAACACTTCCACTTTGGCACACGGGTGGTTCTGGAGATGGTGGTTAGAGGCTCCTGCTCTGAGAACCGGGGGTCTGTGGTCTGGCTTCCACCTGTGAGCTCGTCCCATCAAGACTCAGCGTGGACGGCACCTCCTCCCCCAGCCCCTCACCATCCTCCCACCAAGCAAGCTGCTGCCTGACCACCACCTCCCGCAGTCCCCACCTACCACCCCAGCACAGTGGGAATTCCTGCAGGAAGGGGCCGTGGCTGCTCACCCAGCCTGGTGCCATGGTCATCCTTGGTGTTCAGTTGGCACCAGCTAAGTGAAGGAAGGAACAGACAAATGGATGGTTTCATGCCCATATTCCCACATCACGTGACCTCCGTGGGACAGAAACTCCACTCTTCCCAGTATCACCTCTCCTGGGACATCTTATTCTTCCCCTGGCTACCTCCCAGTCTTCCTTTAGCTCTCCACTTAGCTATCACTTCCTCCTGGAAGCCCACCCTGACCACCCAGCCAAAACTACATTAGCTGGCCCTCTCCTGAGTACCCTCATCTCCCCTACAGATGCTCTGAACCCAGGGAAATATAAGGGCTCATTTAATGCTCTTCCCCTCTAGGCTGAACTTGAGAAAAGAAACACTTGTCTCATCATTGTATCTCTAGCTCAGGGCTTGGCAAACAGTTGATACATGATAATAAATGAATGGGTGAGTGAATGGATTCCTCATGGAACCTGGCCCACACATGGACTCAGTCAATACTGCAGATGGTGATGGTAGTGGTGGCTGAGGTGGGTATTGCTTGCTCTTTTCTGTCCAACAGCCCCCATATCACATCCTCTGTCCCATATCAGCCACCTCATCTCCCCTGGGAAGTTGCCCTTCCTCCAACATGACTTCATCAATCAATAAAACCGCACAACCCCGACTTGGTCAATGACTATACCCCATTTCCCAGACAGCACTGATTGGTCCAAGAGTGGACACATGACCCAAACAAGACCAGTCAAAGTCCTTCCTTGGGACTGACACAGATCCCGGAGAAGACAGCTCTCTTGCTTTGGGTCAGGGTTGCCAAACATGGCAGCTTCTGGCCAAGTACATAGAAAGAAGAAAGAAAGAAAGTGAAGTTGCTCAGTCGTGTCCGACTCTTTGCAACCCCATGGACTGTAGCCCACCAGGCTCCTCCATCCATGGAATTCTCCAGGCAAAAGTACTGGAGTGGGTTGCCATTTCCTTCTCCAGGGGATCTTCCCAACCCAGGGATCAAACCCGGGTCTCCCGCATTGCAAGCAGATGCTTTCCCATCTGAGCCACCAGGGAAGCCCCTTAGAAAGGAGAGGATGAGGCCAACTCTGAAGGGAGCAGAGGCAAGCAGAAGTGAGTGATGGACACAGAGAATCCGGGTACCCTGAGGCCTGGTTCTGGAACCCCAGGCCACTTACCAAGCCATCAAGCTCCCTTTCCACTCAAGCTGGTATGATATGGGGCCCTCTCACTTGTAATGGAAAGAATTTCAAATCACATTAAACCAAGGAGAAAACAGTGAGAGGAGGAGGGTGGGTCCAAGTGGAGACACACATGCTGAGCAACAACTGGTCTGTTGACTCAGGGAGGTGAAGGGATCTCGTGCTGAGGGCAGGCCAGAGAGACCCACTGCAGGGAAGGATGAAGGACAAGCAAAAAGAAGGACTTGGGGTGGGTTTGCTGCCCTTTCACTGCAAATGACAGAAAGCCAATTGACACTGCCTTAGCAAGCAGGAAGGAGAGTCCACGTAACTAAAATGTCCATGGGTCCCTGGCTTCACGTGTGGCTGGATGCAGGTGCCCACCTGCTGCTGGCAGGAATCTGTCTCTCCTCAAACGATGGCAGCTGTAGGCTTCCATCCTTGCAGCAATCTCAGCTGAAAGAGGGCACCTCTGTCCTCAGCATCGCAGCAGAAATCCCAGCACTTAATCAGGTTGGCCTTGTTTCAGTCTCAGGTCCCACACCCCTAAGAAAATCCTCAGACGAGGCGAATGTGGAGTTCTCAGTAGCCAGGCGTCCACCCCAGGTAACCCCTCCCCCAAACCAGTGACCCTAAAGTGGAGGGGGAGAGGCTCCCTGAGGTGCTGGTGGGGAAAGGTGGGAGTCTATGCTGGGCAGGCAGATCTCGGAAAGAGGTCTTCAGCTGGAAACTGTTCCGCACAGGAAGAAAGGCCTGAGGGAGAGGACAGGAACGCTGTGGGGGAAAGCCAGAGCTCCCCTTGGCTGGGTTGGCCTTTGGAGGAGGTGGGGGGTGGGGAACATCCCCCCTGAAGGCGAGAGGATGGATGGGAGGACCCCTCGGTTACTCCCATCCCTGGAAGTCTCCGTTGGGTTTGCAGCCGTGACGCCAATTGTCTGCAGCCAGACACATTCCTGGACTTGGCTGGAAGGGCGGAGATGAGAGTCAGGCATCTACGAGCACCTCTGATTCCCACATCTGTCTGCGACTCCTCACGCAGGAGGGGGCCATCCTGTGCATGCTTGGAGATGATCACAGCCTGAACTGCCCAGGACTCCTGGGTTTGGCAGTTTTAAAGAGAAAAAGAGAGAGAGAGAACCAGTGGCTCCCAGGTGGTCAGAAGAAGGCAACATCCCAGAGCCAGGACTCTGGGGGTGGTACCTAGCGCCCCCTCGGATAGGGGGGAGCTGCAGATGGGAGGCTCAGAAACCCACTGCCCTCTGCTTGGAGAAAAACAGCGAACAGCTCAGCTGTCCCTTTAAAGCTGCCAGTGTCCCCTTACATCACCGTAACGACCCTGCCTCCCCCTCACGTCACTCGGTACCCCAGCCTGGCTTCCCGTGGCCGGGGACACCCCTGTAACTCTCTGCTGACCCTCTCTCCTCTGTCCGTATAGCCAAGAACGGACGCATCATCGAGAGCTACGCATTCCTCATGGCTGAGCCTCAGTGTTTCCTCAACTGTACAAGGGGGGCAGACCTTCCCTGCCAGCCTCTCGGGGACGCTAAGTTGATCAAATAGACTAGAGCCATGACAAGGCTTCGGACACAACAAAGCATCTATCCGGGGTGCAGTGTACTGACCCGACCGCCCCCCGCCCCCAGCGAGTGGACACCTGCGGGAGATTTGGGATCCCCCAGCGCATCCTCTCTTGGAGGTGGGGTTTGGGGAAAAGGGATGAGCCTGCCTGGTCTGGAGGCAGGAAGATGGACAAGAAGATATTTCAAAACCCTTCCATGCCTTCAGTTGTCTGTGATCAGACTAACTTCCCAGAGGACTGGTCCCCCAGGCCCTTGTCATCTCTCCAACATGTGCTGAGCATATAATAAAAACTCAGAAAACACCTGCCCAGGGAACTGAAGGTCACAAGGAACACTGCCTCTTACAGTCCCGTCTAATCCATCAGCTGGTCCTGTGGACTCTCCTCCACGATGGCTCTTGGATCCAGCCCCTTCACACCACATCCATGGCTACTGGCCTGGACCAAGCCACCCTTCCTCCTCGGATGACTGTCCAGTCTCCTCTGTCTGCCTGCATTTATTCCTGCTGCTCTGGCATGCTTACTCCTCAGAGCAGCCAGAATGATTCAACAAAGCAAATAAACAAGTTATATATATATACGTGTGTATATGTATAATTATATATATAATCATTATAGTAATCCCTTTCAGGGGCTTCTCATTACTCTTAGAAAAATATCCAAATTCTTGACCAAGGAGAAAAGATGATCTTACATTTTGGATTTTTTTTCAATTGTGGTAAAATCCACGTAACATAATCTCAGATGGTAAAGAATCTGCCTGCAATGCAGGAAACCCAGGTTCAACTGCTGGGTTGGGAAGCTCCCCTGGAGAAGGGAATGGCTACCCACTCCAATATTCTTGCCTGGAGAATTCCAGGGACAGAGGACCCTGGTGGGCTACAGTCCATGGGGTCTCAAAGAGTCGGACACCACTTAGTGACTAAATACCAACAATGCTGGTAAACATGAGGTGGGAGTCTAGTCTTGGGGAGGACATATCAGTGTTATGTGGGATTCCTGTGTTACTGGACAGTTATTATCCCTCCTGGTACTAAACGCTGGTGACGTGGCCCTCAATTCTGTGACATCCAAAAGTACACTCCGTGGGGTAGGAGGTAGGCCCCAGCTGAGAATCCTCAGCCCTGCTCAACCTCCCAGCCTCCTCTCACATAGCACGCCCCCTTGCCCACCACCCCCGTCACTCTGGCCTCCCTTCTGCTCCTCAGTCCTGCCAACCTCGGGCTCACCCCGGGGCCTTGGCACCTGCCATCCCTTCTGCTTCACACACTCTTCTTCCCAATCCTCCCATGACGAGCCCCCTCCTCCAGCTCTCAGTCAACGTCCTCTGAATGAATGCATGGCCAGCTTGCATGTAGCGTTAGAACGGAAGTGAGCCCCATCCCCAGGAGGGAAAACACAAGGCCCAGAAATGGGCCAAATGGAAGGGTCTTGACAGAGGTCACAGGAGGTCCAAGCCGGGGTCAGCCTCTGGTTTGGTGATCTCAGCCTGGTGCTCTCTCCCCTGTGCTGAGGCTGGGGCCCATGCAGGGATGACCACGGATGCTTGGTCCGCCTCGGGGGCAGCACATCATCTCCAGCCAACAGGTTTTGTCTTCTGTGTGGTTTGTTCTTTCTTTGGCCACCAGAAGAACTAGTTAGCTTGTTTGGAGGCTGGGTAGTGTGAAAATCCAGTGTCTTTACACGGCAGGACCACTGCTTGAGGGCCTTGTAAAAAGGAGGCTGCCTGCAGACCTGCTGATGCTTTCCGGCCCAACTCACAAAGTTGATAGCAGGACCGCTGCAGAGTGGTCCTCCATGTGGATTTACCCCATCTATCTATTTATCATCTATCTACCATCTTAGCAGTCCTGAAGGAGTGTACCTGAACTTAGGCACACGAGCTGCCCAATGGCTGTGCCTCCTTCTCTTGAGAAAGGCCAGGGCTGCCCCCACGCGCTCTCCCTTAGCCCTGCTCCAACTCCAATCCGCCGAATGAGCCTTTGGCCTCCTTGGCAGAGGGAGCCCTCAGTCAGCATAACGCTGACGTGGGCTGGAAAGTATTTCTCCAGCTCAGCGTAGAGTCAGGCTGACCTGGGTTCAAATCCCAGCTCCGTCCCTTGGGAGTCAGATCCAGGTTACCATCCCCCGAGTCAGGGGGTTCTTTATCTGCAGGGTGGGGCTCTTTCAGGGGTGTTGGGAGGATTGTATGAGATAATAAGGCTCATAAAAGACTTAGCACCATCCTGGCAGGCAGCTGAGGCTTTGCTTAGTCACCGCTCCTGGTCAGCAGTTGGAAAGACTGCAGAACCCTCTCCTCACTCGCAAGTCTTGCCCAAGCTTCCCTGGGAAGTTCCTCCCACTTCCATTTCCGGAAGACTGGACAAGACTCAATGGCCAGTGAGTCAAGAGGGACAAAGAAATAAAAATAAAATAAATGTGATAATTTATTATCATATATTATTAAAAATATGATGCTTATGATGCTTACCTGATGCTGGGAAAGATTGAAGGCAAAAGGAGAAGAAGGTGGCAGAGGATGAGATGGTTGGATGGCGTCACCAACTCAATGGGCATGAACTTGGGCAAACTCCGAGAGAGAGTGAGGGAAGGGAGGCCTGGCGTACTGCAGTCCATGGAGTCGCAAAGGGCTGGACATGATTTAGAAACTGAAAAACAGCAAAATGTGATCACGCTGATCACGATTGCAGACCCATTTCTGGCACACCAAGGACTCGCCAGGTGCTATCCTGAGCCTATGCAAGTGAGAACAGAGGGAATACCCACAGCCACCCTGGAAGCAGGTACCATTTTATTCCCATTTTACAGATGAAGAAACTGAGGCAAAGAAAGGCTAATCAAATTGTCCATGTTGTCATGGTTAAAAGGTGCCTGGGCCAGGCAGCCTGGAGACAAAGAGAATGGGTGGTCAAAGACCATGAGATGTGGCTTGGAGGAGGCGGGGGAGAGGGGGAATGCCCCACCCAGGCAGCAGGGTCAGACTGGCTTTGCTCCCAAATCCCAAGCAGTGGTTGAAGGAGAAACGCTCTGCTCCAGATACTTTCTCAACGAGGACCCCAACTGACCACCCCCCTAAAACAACAGTCTCTGCCCCAGCCTCCCTTTGCCCAGCTTTATTCTTCTCATAATGGTGGCCCACTGGTAAAGAATCCGCCTGCCAGTACAGAAGACTCGGGTTCGATCCCTGGGTAGGGAAGATCCCCTGCAGAAAGAAATGGCAACCCACTCCAGAATTCTTACCTGGAAAAATCTCAAGAAGAGAGGAGCCTGGTGGGCTACAGTCCCTGGGGTTGAAAAAAAGTCAGACACGACTGAGTGACTAAACAACAACTCTTCTCCCAGCACAGAGCCATAATCTGGCAAAGATTTACGGTCCCAGAGAAATGGATCCAGGCCAACTGGGAAGGGCCCAGTAAGGTGGGATGAAATGTTGAGACTTTATGCTTGGGTCCCTGAAAGAGAGGGGAAGATAATTGGGTAGGCAGCCTCCACAACACGCACACATAGCTTGCCTCCCAAACGAGGACTTTGAAAGTTATCTAAAAGGGCAGCCTTCAATCGATCTGGGCAGGGTCCAATCCTCTGGGCCAGGCTGTGGCTGGGCCATAGGGACAGTAAGACAAAAGCAGCAGGAGCCTGCCCTCGGGGTGTCCATTCCTCCGGGGGCACAGGCGGGTGAGTTCACACCTGGAATGGCTTTTCATAAACAATGCGACTTGTCCACCAGTGACCCCAGACTTGGGCCTGCCTGCCTGCCTCTGCTTACGCTGTCCCTGCTTTCTGAAAGGCTGTCCACCCATCCAGACATATTTATTGATCTCCTACTGTATACTAGGCATTGGGGAAAAAAGGAAATCCAAAGCAGACACGGTTCCTACCTTCCCAGAGCCCTGGTATACCCAGAAAACTTCTATTCATTCCTCAAAACCCTACTCTGATGCCCTCTGCTCAACACGAAGTCTTCCCTGACTCCCCCAAGCAGGAGCCCTGCTTCTTTTCCAGGGCTCTCCTGGCATCCTGTGACTTTATTGTAGAGAAAAGAAAAAGGAAAGAAAAATCAACCAACCACTAAAAAAAAAAAAGACTCAGCATGCACCAGACCCTGGGCTGGGTAATTCACAAGGAAATGTCCGGCTCCAGGCTCCCAGTCACCCTTTTCACAGATGAGAAAACGGGCCCAGAGAGGTTAAGTCTGTCGCCCAAGGTCACACAGTCAGCTGACAAGTAAGAATGCAGAGACAGGAGACCAAGCTCCACTCCAGGGTTGGCCGCCGTCCACACTGTGAGCACCGCGAAGACTGGGGAGCTGGGTCAGCGGACATCACGCTCTGTCCTCAGGCTCCAGCACAGGCCGGGCGCACAGTGGGGCCCCGGGCAGGCCCAGCACAGGCCGGGCGGACAGTGGGGCCCTGGGCAGGCGGGCAGGCACCTGGAGGGAGCCCAGCTGGGCCCGCACTGCCCTCCTCGTGGCCTAGGTGGCGATCTGAACACTCCATCCCTCTGGCCCTTGCAGGCATTCACATTCGCCCAGAAAGGCTTTTCTCTCCCTCTCCCAGCCTCCTCTGCCTGCCAGTCTCTTGGACCAGGTCAGCCTCTGTTCCCCTGAATGGGATCACCACCATGGGACCTCAGGAAGGGCCAGTTCTTCGGCAAAGTGTTTGTAGAGGGGACGGAAGGACTCACTCACTCGCGTCCACAGTCAGAACCTGGGAGCACTAACGTAGGCACCTGGGACTGCTGGGACCCACCTCTGCCGGGATTCCCCTCCCCGTTGCTCTGGTTGCAGGGGGCGGGTGGCCTCCCCACACCCCACCAGGCTGAGTCACCATCTACAGAGCTCCAAAGACCAAGAGAGAATGTGTCAGCGGAGACAAAGACCAAGAGAGGGTCAGGAGCAGGATGTTGTCCGAAGCACCCCACGTCAGGTGGGAGCTGGGTGGAATCTCATCGACTTCAGCAATTGCCAGCACAGTTTGAAGCTGTTTCTCCAGGGCTCCAGCTTGGTTGGAGGATGTGGGGAGCGGTGGTGCTCGGGGGCTGGCAACGGAGAAAAATGCAGTCCAACCAGTTATCTGATGGAGTAATAATAAAAATAACAACAACTCCCATTTCTGTCGAGCTTTCAGCCTTTTACCTGCATTACCTCATCCGTCCTCACGCCTCCAGGGGGAGGAAGGTTCACTGTCCCGAGAGGAGAGAGGGGTTGACCCCAGTCCCCAAGGTGCTGGGACCGGGTCCCAGCCCCCAGGCCCACAGAGCTTCCTGTTAGGAATGAGGGACAGGCAGCGGGGTGAGGGGCTGGGAAGCCTGAGATTTCTGGATGCAGGGGCAGCCAAGATGGGAGGGGCATCTCCTCCTCCCTGGCTGGTCTCACCCGATCCCCCTAAACCTCTTTCCACAGCCGCAGCCCTGTCCTGGGCCAGGCCACCTCTCCTCCCTCTCTCTCCTCCTCAACTCTACCCCCGTTTGGGCCTCTACCGACCATCAGATCAGGTTCTCACCACCTGCCCTTAGGCACGTTCCTCCCCCATCTAAGACTCAGTTTCTCCATCTATATAGCAAGAGAGCTGAGCGTTGAGTTCGGGCTTCCAGCACTCCTGGTCTGATCTCTCAGGGAAAAGGCGAGATCAACACAGGAATGACTCTGTCTGTGGCCTTGACTAAGGGCCAGACACTAAGCCCCAGCTTCTCTGCTGGCGACACAGAGCAGCCAAAGGCAGACAACGCCCCAGAGGCTGGGGCCAGTGGATGCTGCTTCCCCTACTTTCTGTGCCTCGGTTTCCGATCTGTCTAACGGGGACGATAAACCTGCCCAGCAGGGTTTTGGGAAAGCCCACTGCGATACCTTACGTAAGGTGCTTCACAGCATCCATCACACAAAAGTATCATCATTGTCATCATCACCATCTAATCCCTCCTCTTGGTCTGGTCCAGCCCTCCGCAGGGCTCAGCCTTCAAAGAAATCTCCTGACCTGGCATCAGAAAAGCCTGGGTTCTACCTTCAGCTCTGTCACTAGCTTGCCAAGTCACCCAAGCCTCAGTTTCTTCATCTGCAAAATGGGACCAATAAGCTTTGTGTGGAAATGTATCATGGGCATATGAAGCAAGATTCCTCATGGAAAAGGGTCTGGGACAGTCGTGGTCGATGGAAGATGCCGGTGAGCATTGTCTCCTTCTCTGTGGACCCAAAATGACATTTTATGACAGCAGAGCAAACACACGACAATGCTACAGCTAATATTTAATGAGCACCTACTATGTGCCCGACACTGGGCTAAGGATTTTGCTTATTGAACTCACTTAAGCCTCGTAAACTATGCTATGCAGTGGACAGAAACATGATGTCCATTTTACAGAGAGGAAAACTGAGCCACAAAGACCGAAACCCAGCTATGGGTAACACCTCCACCTGGACCAGACCCCGCCTGGAGTCTGGCACTCCCATGAGGTCTCAGCAGCACCCAGGGGTGCAGGCCAGAGCTCCACAGCTTCATGAGGTTGTGAGGTGGTGAGTGTTCACATCTGCAGCCCTCAAGGAGCTGGGGCGGGGGGGCAGGTCTCAGGTGAGGCAAGGCGACCCTCTCTCGGGAGGGCACACATGCTTCCCTGGCCTCACCACCATGCCAGAGGGGGTAGGGAACAGGTGCACGGTCGCCTAGCCCTGGGCTAGGTAAGGGAGAGACGCACTTGGCAGCCGGAGCCCCGCGTGAACAAGAAGAAACCCAGCCTAGAGCCCCTTGGCCTTGGCAGGGGATTAACAAAACAAATACCCGAGCAATCTCAATTTCAACACTTGGGGAGGGGGCCAAGTGTCAGGGCACAGGGGGCGGGTGGGAAACGCCAAGACATTTTACCACCTAAATAACTTTCCCTCTGTTTAGTTTCACACGAATGTATACCCTCAAGTGCTCTCGCTCGCGCTCTCTCTCTTTTTTTCAGGTTTTTATTTTATTTTTACAAATGCTCAAACTTTCCTGCCACAAATTATTCTTGGCCAGGTTACAAGTAGAAAGGCCGTGTGGATCCTTGACTTGACAAAAAGGGGGTGGGGTTGGGGGCAGCGTTCTTGTGAAATATTTTGGTTGTGCATTTGAGGGGGGGTTTCTTGCTTCGTTTTCCCGGCTGCGCCTTCACCCACAAGCCGTCTCCAGGTGGTCTCAGGCCTGCAGCTGTCCTTCCCTCCGGCGGTCTCTGGCTCGGCTTCCACCAAGCAGACCCAGAAGGGCATTTGCCAAGGGCAAGTTGGAGCTGGCACGGTATGGCGGCCCTCACCCTGGCCCTGCAGGTCCTGTCTGGAAGCCTGGGGTCCCGGATACAGGTTCCTGGATTCCCAGATGGACTTGCCCGGCTCTAGTCAGGAGCCAGTGAACGGGCTGGCTCTAGGACCTTCCCACTGGTGCAGAAGGAGGTGACGCAGCCAGTTCACCTCAATGCTGCTCTATCCCCTGCCCGCCCCCCAAACCCATCTCTCTGCTCTGCCTCACCCCACTCCAGCTGCATCACTTCACAAATACACCAGGCTCTTCCCACCTCAGGGCCTTGGCCACTGCTTTTCCTCTTCCTGGAATCCCCGCCCTCCACTCTTCCCGTGGTACCCTCCTGGTTATCGTCCAGGTCTCAGCTGGATTGTCACCTCCCCAGGAAGACTTTCCGAATGACCTCATCACAAGGAGGGACCCCGTTATTTGCCATCTCAGCCCCTTTGTGGTTTTTTTTTTCATAATACTTAGGTAATTTATTCCAGTTTTGTTTGTCTGTGTTCTTGCCTTTTTTTTTTTTTTTTGGTCTTACCCAACTAGAGTAAATAAATAAATGAGGGTGTGAATAAGTAAATGAATGAATGAGTAAATGAATGAGTGAATAAGTCAATAAATGTATGAGTAAACAAGTCAATGAATGAGTGAATGAATAAGTCAATGAATGAATGAGTGAATGACTAAGTCAATGAATGAATGAGTGAATGAATAAATAACCAAATGAGTGGACACATGAATGAGTGAAGGAATGAATGAGGGGAGTCCTGAAGGTTGGACTAATTTTCGATTCCTCACACTGATAGCAACTCTGGGCATCCGTGGCTGCCTTAGTGAAGGCCGCTTCTCCCAAGCTGGTTAGAAGGGAACACAGCGGTGCTGGACTAAAGGCGCCTGGTGTCCGTCAGTCCGGTGGGGGTTTCTGTCCCCAGCAGGGAGGATCCAGGCCCTCTTGGGGCCTAACGACATCCCCAAGAAGGTTTCATAGCATTTCTTAGAAAAGCGAGATCACGCGGTCACAGCCACGTGGCCCAGGGCCCGCCCTGAGCCCAGCACACTTGAGTCAGGCCACGGTCATTTAATGTGGGTCAGACAGAATTGACGCGACCGTGTGTTTTACGTAGACAGGCTCACTTTTCAACGTGAGCTCACACTCTCAGAGGCGCCATCGAGGCAGAGGTTCAGGATCCCATTCAACAGATGAGGAAGTGGAGGCCGGGTGGGGGGGATGGGAGGTGCATAAGGCCACTTCTGGGACCTCATCTTTGCCCTGGGGGACCCCTGCTGGGCCCGTTTTGCTCTGATCTGTGTTGGCTGTGGTGGTCCGTCTGGGCCCGGACGGAGCAGACCCTCAGAACGATCCCTGATGCCTCCCTCCCCGCCAAACCGCCGTCCAAACGGCCCCGAGTCCCGTGGGTTCCACCTCCCCACCGTCTCGCGGCTCCTCACGCGCAATAAACATGCTCTGGGGTGACTGTTATCAGCCTCGACTTGCGCAACCGCAGAGCAACGGGCGAAACCACGACCCTGCCGCTGCCTGAGGAGCTGTGTCATTTTATTAGCGTGATGAGTGAGTTTATGGAGCTCTGTGGTGTATAATTACACACTCATTTTATTGATTAGCAGCTTGAGGCTGGAACTTTCTTATCCCTTAATAGAAACCCTGCCGCTCCCCTCCAACAATTACAATGGAAATTAATGGCTACTGACACAGGATTGAGCTCCTGAGCCGTCATTGGGGAGCCAATTACATGTGAGTCATGAGGAATGAACTGTATCTCTCAGACGGGGTGTCTGTTGCCCTTGTTAGGTCTTAGTGAGCTGCTTGGTGGTTCTGGGTGGAGGGAGGGGACAGGGGGTACTGTCCTTCTAGCCTCCCCCCCAGTCCTACACTCCAGCTCTGAGCCCCACAGGTGCCCAACATGTCTTTGCTGAGCAGATTCCATCATCATTTTTTTTTCCCAGCCATCCCTGGTTAAGAAGGAGAGAGGTTGGTGGAGTGCTAAGGAGAAGCGATTCCAGCAAGAAGGTATGGGGTGAGGACAGATGAGGTGACACTTCCTCTGCTCAGCATCCTCTCGGTCCTGAGTCTCGGAGGACTGGGCACACACTGGGGTCACCTTCAGTGTATGTGTGATGCACACCTTCCAGGCACCAGACACGCAGCTAGGGTCATGGCGTGGTATAGGATGGACAGGAACCCTTGGCTTCAAGGAGCTTCTGTTTTGGTGGGAGAGGACAGACGACTGGTAAACCTGTAACAACTGGTAAACCTCGGAGTGTTGGCTCAGGAACTGACAAAAAAGATCAGTGGGACAGAATGAAGCATGGTCAAGCCTCGAGAAGAGACTTGTGAGCGCTAAGAAGCAGCAGCGTTATGATCTTGGATAGGGAAGCCCTTCCTTAGCAAGTGACCAAACCTTACAGGAGAAAACTGAATTTAAATACGTTAACATTCACCCTTGAGGGCTTCCCTGAGAGCTCAGATGGTAAAGAATCTGCCTGCAATGCAGGATACCCCGGTTTGATTCCTGGGTTGGGAAGATCCACCAGAGAAGGAATGGGCTACCCACTCCAGTGTTCTTGGGCTTTCTTTGTGGCTCAGCTGGTAAAGAATCTGCTTGCAATGTGGGAGACCTGGGTTTGATCCCTGGATTGGGAAGATTCCCTGGAGAAGGGAACGGCTACCCACTCTAGTATTCTGGTCTAGAGAATTCCATGGACTGTCAGACATGACTGAGTGCCTTTCCCTTTCACTTTTCAGCCTTGAGGAGCCTGGAGCAGGAGAGGGGGCAAAGGGTGTGGAGGGGTGAAGCAATGGCCACCAGACCACAGCCAGTTGGTGCCCCGGGGCCTGTGAGGCCCCTGGACACGGGATGAACAGACGGGGCCCTGTCACACCTTGCTCACTCCATCACTGCCCCGGCCACTCCTGTCTCCTCTGTATAACCTGCCCTGTCCCCCAGCGCCTGCCTGAAAACCAGGCTTCTTCACCCCATGAAATCAGAGGAAAAGGTGAGCTTGTTGGGGTTCCCGGGTCCTTAACACACCTGGAACGGGTCTAGGCATGTCAGGCAGGGGGAGGAGAGAAGAAGCCTGTGGGTCAAGGCATAAAGAGGACAAAGAAATGGGAGAGCTGACCCAGAATCATGGAGGCAAAAGCTGGGGCCGGGAGGCCGCTGGGTGCCCTGGAGCCTGCCCTGCTCCTTTGGGCAGGGGAGCCAGCCCAGTTAGACATGGACTGGGAAACAAGGCCAGCAAGGCCACACAAGAGAGAAAGAAGCTTCCTACGGCATCCCAGTGTTAGCAAACCCCACAGCCCCAGACCAGCTGGAAGCCCCCCCTCCAGGCCTGCGGCTACAGCCCCCAGGGGTGGAGGAGGGAGTCTCTCCAGGGAAGCAAGGAGATCAAAAGGAGGAGGAGCTGATAAATCACTAGCATGAGCCTCCCTCTCTGCCCGCCACGCACCAGGGAGCCTTCCCATAGCCGCTCCGATGTGGTTCAAGGACCCCCAGGAGGTCCCATCCCAGCCTGGCTCCCTGAAGCCGCCCCCGCCGCCAGGCTCAGACTTTCATCCACACAAGTCTGGACGACCCCTCCCGCCCCAACAACACACACGTGGGCACAGGCGATCATACACAGAAGACGCACGTGCAACGGGGTGAGGGGCTGCCCGCACCCTCCGCGGGTGAGAGTTCAGCTTTGCCCATCTCCAGCATCCTTGCCCAAGCTAAGGCATCTCAGAGGCCCTGTGCCTGGGGTCTTGTGCTCCATGGGACGGTCTCTCCACATCCTCTCCCTGGGAGCCGGCACGTGTTCTGCAGAAATCAGAGTGAAATGAGCTCCAGGGCCCTGCCGAAGGGGGATGGGGGGATATCACGAGGCCATACGGGCTGCGGGCGTCACACCTCTAGGCAGAGCTTCCTGGGTACATGGCAACCTGAAGACAAGGTGGGGAGCAGGGCACAGAGTCGGGTCCAGAGAAAGCCTCCCCATTGCTGTGCACCCTTGAGGAAGTCACTTAACCTCTCTGAGCCTCAATTGCCCCACTCATCAATCATAGATGGATCTAGGCACCTAGGAAACATCACTTTTTCAGCCCCAACCAAAGGAAGAAACTGCGTCATCCAAAAGGACTCTGGTCACACCTTGGGGTTAGCCAGCATGCAAACGGTGGGGACGGTGCCTAGTCCAGACTCTGTACGTACACCGACTCATTCGTAGCTCCCCCTCCAGGGAGCTACTGTTATTATTTACACTTTGCCGACAAGAGGATGCAGCTCAGAGTTTGAAGCTGACCTTGGTTGTCCAAGGTCACACCAAGATGCAAACCCAGGTGTCTGACACCAATACCCATATACCCTTAATCACCCCCCAGAACTGGTCCCTTAACCCCATGCCGCCTGTGTTCACCCCATCCTTTATGCCTCCACTGGGGCCCGGCCTGTCCCTGGGACACTTTGCTTCAGTCCTCCGGCTACGTCAGGGCACGTGCACACATGAACACACCCGAGCAAATGCCCAGTGTGGCTCCGGGTGAGCTTGGCTCCAAGTGCTCTCTGAATAATAAATCTGCATCTCCAACCCCAGGCTTCAGTGATCACATCCCTGAGGTCCAATAATTATATCAAATGCAACGTCTCTACCAATCTCCAGTAGTATATTGGGCACCTACTGACCTGGGGAGTTCATCTTTCAGTGTCCTATCTTATTGCCTTTTCATACTGTTCATGTGGTTCTCAAGGCAAGAATGCTGAAGTGGTTTGCCATTCCTTTCTGCAGTGGACCACGTTTTGTCATAACCCTCCACCATGACCCATCCGTCTTGGGTGGCCCCACACGACATGGCTCATAGTCTCCTTGAGTTAGACAAGGCTGTGGTCTGCATGATCAGTTTTGTTAGTTTTCTGTGACTGTGGTTTTCATTCTGTCTGCCTCTGATGGAGAAGGATAAGAGGCTCATGAAAGCTTCCTGATGGGAGAGACCGACTGAGGGGGAAACTGGGTTTTGTTCTGATGGGCGGGGCCATGTCAGTAAATCTTTAATTCTCAGTAAATATTCATTGGAAGGACTGATGCTAAAACTGAAACTCCAATACTTTGGCCACCTGATGCAAAGAACTGACTCATTAGAAAAGACGTTGATGCTGGGAAAGATTGAAAGCGGGAGGAAAAGGGGCCGAGAGAGGATAAGATGGTTGGATGGCATCACTGACTCAATAGACATGAGTTTGAGTAAGCTCCGGGAGTTGGTGATGGACAGGGAGGCCTGGCGTGCTGCAGTCCATGGGGTCGCAAAGAGTCGGACATGACTGAGCGACTGAACTGAACTGAACTGAAAAACATCTCTAAAAGTGGGGCTTCTCCCGCCTCCCCTGCTCCCAGTGGATTCTTGCAGCAGTCTCCTCACTGGGCCCCCTGCCTCCCTCCCCCGGAATCCCGAGTGAGCCTGCTTAAAGTCCTGCAGGGGGTCCGCTGTCCCCCAGAGCAGGAGCCAGAGCCCCCGCCGCACGTCCCTGTGGCTTCGCTGACTCCCCTCCCCGCTCCTCCGGCCACACTGGCCGCTTTGCTGGCCCGAGCACCCCCCGAGCATGCTCCCACCTCAAGGCCTTTGCACATGCTGTGCCCCCAGCCCGGGCAGTCGCACTGTCCAGCCTGCCTCTCGTCCCCCAGGTCTCTCTCAAATATCCTATCCCCAGGGCCCTCCCTGAACCAACCATCTGAAACAACCCTTGCAGCCTCACAGCACCTTTCCCCTCAGCCCGTTTAATTTTTCCCTTGCGCTGGTCACCATCTGACATGTTACTGATTTCCTTATTTGTTTAACGTCTGTCTCATCGCAGGAGGGTATGCACTTCTGTGAGATCCGGAATCTCTTCTGTTTTGTTCATCTGCCGTCCACCTTTGGGGCCTAGAACAGTGCCCGGCTCATGGTGGACCCTCAATAAATACTTTTGGAAGGAAGAAGGCGGGCTGCTTAACATAGAGGTGGCGCTGAGGATAAGGGGAGAGGAAGGGAAAGCGGAGGAAAGCGACATGCGGAGGAGCAGACGTGAAATAGACAGAGACGGACGTGTCAGACCACACAGATATGCGCACAGGGGTGCTGAAACCCAAGGCCACACACACACACACAGACACGCTCACCTACAGAACACGCACCCACACCCTTGCACACGTGCCCACCTACACAGAGCCCCTCACCAGCACTCTGCTCTGCCCTGCACCCCCACTCCACACCCCTCCCCGGGCAGGGAGAGGAGCTCTTCCAGGTGACCTCGCTGAGTGGGGAGGGAGACTCCACCAGCTCTTTTTCAAAGCTGATTTGGCTCCAGTCTCCCTTGTAATCTGCTCCCGGATCAGTGCTCACAGGGGCGCTGGCCCCGGCCCGAGGTCAGGACCTCTCGCCTTCTCCCAGGAAGTCCCACTCAGTGCCCCCCGCCCAGCTCCCCACTCGGCTGCGGCTCTTCCCCTGACCAGTATAACCTGCTGAGCTGAATTCTTGCTGAGCATTTTCAAACAATTCCAGTTATCTTGGGGGAAGGGTGATACTGTGACTCTCAGGAGGGGCAGAAGGGACCCCCTTCAGGGTGGGGCAGTCTCTGACTATTTTGCAACCGAGAGTCCCTGCCCTTCCTCCTCCACACGTACACATGCACACACCTCCCACCTCAGTTCTCTAAAAACACTGCAAATTCTCAAACCTCCAGGCCTTTGAACCTGCAGTGCCCTCTGCCTCCAGGGCCCTCTCTTCACTTCCCCAAGCGCACTCCTGTGAGATCAGGAATCATGTCTGTTTCATTCAAGGCCCACAGCGAACTCCTCCACATCCCTCAAGGCCTCAGTCAGAAATCCCCAACACCTCTTGGCCGGGGCTCCCACCACCTTCTGCCTGAACTCATCTCCCTGTTATCCTTGTCACTTTCGGTATCTGCCTCCCCATCCAGACAGGGGTCTTGGAGGGCAGAAAGCCTGATGATGCATCTGTACCCACTTCAGACCCTCCCCCAGCACCCGGCACAGAGAACAGACCCAGGAAACATGCTCACGGATGTGAGATAGGGAAGGGAGGGTGCACAGAGGCTGGGACAGGTGCCAGAAGCCCTGGGTCACACTTGTGACTCCAGCCGGTCCCCCACCCTCTCCGGTTGGCCATTCCTGAGAGCCTGAACTCACTGCAGCCCGTGATGGGCTGTCAGGTGACCCTGACCCCAAGCAGAGGGGGTGTCGCCTTGAGGGAGCTGTCGTGGGCAGAGGTGAGCCAGGTGCTGCCCGAGAGGTTGAGGCAGAGGCCAGACAGAAACCGAAGGGAGACAGGGAGGGCGGGTGTGTCACACCTCTTCACTCGGGCATCAGTGCCGCCGTCACTTCATGAGACCAGCATCACTGCCTCCCAGACCACCATCCTCACAAACACCGCTGTCCCTCCCCATCACTGCTCCAGCTCCATCAGCACCGTCACGGTCATCAACACTCCTGTCCGCTCATCACCCACACGACTTTGACATACTCTCTGCTCCCCTGTGTATGCATGCATGCACGTGCACACACACAGACAGGATTCTGTTCTCCTCCCATGAAGACCCATATCTTCTTCCTCTCTGGACCCTACTCTCTAACACAGAGAGCCTGGCACATTCTAGAAGCTCCATGTTGAAGGAAGGAATTGGCTTAGTGAATGATGGTGTGGCTCCATGGTTTGGTCCCACTTAAGATGATCTAAGAGGGCTTCCCTGGTGGTTCAGATGGTAAAGAATCTGCCTGCCAATGCAGGAGACACGGGTTCGATCCCTGGGTTGGGCAGGTCCCCTGGAGAAGGGATAGGCTACCCAGTCCAGTATTCTTGCCTGGAGAATTCCATGGACAGAGGAGCCTGGCGGGCTACGGTCCAATGGGTTGATAAGAGTCAGACACGACTGAGCGACTCAGCACTGCACACATTGAGATGGTGTAGCCAACAGAGAAAGCTGGAACAGAACTGACTCAAGGTTGTGGATGACCCCAGGGACCTTCCTCCAGCCCTGGCTACCCCGGACCAACAGGGCCACCACGTGACTGATGGGGATCTCACTAAGTCCCCACATGTTCTATGGCAGCCGCGCTGAACCTCCATCCTGGACTCTCAGGACTCACGGAGCAGTCATGTAAAGGTGAGAACTCGGAGGGCAAAGCCCCCTCACTCTTTGGAACTGAAGCCTCAGTTTCCCTGTCTGTAAAATGGGCGTCATGTCCCTGACTTTCAGGACTGTTGGAGGGATGAAGTGAGCAACAGCAGGGGAGGTGGCTGGCCCAGGGCCTGGCCTCTGGCAGGGGGGCAGCCCCTCAAGCCTGCCAGCCCCCCATCCCCAGCACTGCATGGCTACTGGAGGTAGGACGGGAGGAAGGCAGTGTTTTTCCAGGGCTGGGGCTCCAGAGGGCCGGACGCTAAACCTAAGATTGCCTTATTCTGGACCTACACATGTTCCCTGGACTATCTCATTGGCCCCTCACGCCAGCCCTGTGAAGAAGGGTCTGTATTCCCCATTTTGTGCTGTCACTTCAGTCATGTCTGACTCTTTGCAACCCATGGACTGTAACCACCCCCCCACCCCCACCCCAGGCTCCTCTGTCCACAGGATTCTCCAGGCAACTGGAGCGGGATGCCATGCCGTCCCATTTTACAGATAAGCAAATGGGAACTCACCCGAGGTTACCCAGCCAAGAGCAAAGACCCCACTGCACTTTGCCCTCATGGCCCCCTCGGCAGGGGAGGGGCCCAAAAGGGTTTCGTGAAGCCCTTGCACCTGGTCCGACTGGGTGCCTGGACCCAGTACCACCACCCTCCTGTTCAGCCAGAGACCAGAGCCCCAGAGCAGCCAGGTTGGAAGCCTGCTACGAAAGACGTCTGCTCGGTTCCTTTGATCTGTGGGCCTGAGGTTTTTATTTTTTTCATTGTTCATCCTCGGTCAGGACTCAGGCAACTGTGTTTTGTGGGGATCATCCCTGTGCCCCACCCCCTACACTCATTAGGAAGACTGGCGGTTGGTGACCCAAACCAGGCCCCATCCTCTGGACCACTTCCTCTGGAAGATGAAAGGAGCTGGGTCTCCCGAACGCCTGCCCATCCCACTGTCCATGCAGGAGCAGCTTCCTGTTTGCAGGGCTGGGCGCCTGTTGCTATGGTGGCAGCGGGAGGTGGCCCCTCCAGGTGACTGATACCAGGCCCCCCGTTCCTCCCTGGGCCTGCCCCCTGCCGCTGCAGCTGCTTCTCCCACCACTGAGCCGGCAGAACCATCTGGTCTGCGATCAAAGTGGCTGGGCAGTGCAACCCTTATCTCTCCCAGGCCCGGGAAATTTCCAGACTCAGGGCACCAGGAGCCCAGTGGGGCAGGAGGGGCAGGCCACAAAGCGTGGGAACAGATACTCCCTGGAGTGGAGGAAGGGATGTGAAACTTGCCAGGAATGAGGGTTGAGACTGGAGACAGTCAGGAGCAGGGGTGGGGGGTGGTCAGTGTTTCATCCTTAGGCGTCTCTAACCCACGCATCCCTCCTCTTGCCTGGGCCCAGGCAGCTGTGTGAACCAGACCTCAGCACTCCTCTTCTCTGAGCCTCCGTCAGCTCTGCTGCCAAGTGGGCATCAACGCCCTGGTGGTAACGATCCAGCTGGGCAAGACCCATAGCACCCTAGGAGACAGTTGTGATTCTCAAAATGTTAGTGACCATTTATTAATTCAAGCCCTCAGCATGCATTCTTCTCACTTAATTCACAAGGCAACCTGAGAGGTGGGCCCACTGTTACCCACAGGTCATAGTAGAAAACCCTGATGTTCACAGAGAGGAGGACACGGACCCAGACATCACAGCTTGTAAGTGGCCAGTAGATGCTAGCCGCTAACCCTATTTTCCTCCTGTTATATTTTGGCTGAGTTCACAACAGCCCTAACTGGTCCCTGACTCCAACCTCTCCCCACAGTCCATCCTGCCAGGCCACCAGCACT
The DNA here is from genome assembly GCF_019320065.1 of Cervus canadensis. Classification (NCBI taxonomy): domain Eukaryota; kingdom Metazoa; phylum Chordata; class Mammalia; order Artiodactyla; family Cervidae; genus Cervus; species Cervus canadensis. The sequence goes on along the minus strand of NC_057409.1, from coordinate 5,408,349 downwards.
ATCTTCATCCATTGGTTCCTTTTTGTATTCACCTGATAATTATTACGAATAGCAAGTATTAGTGAATGGGCTTCCCAAGTGGCTCAGTGGTAAAGAATTCGCCTGCCAATGCAGGAGACACAGGTTCAGTCCCTGGGTGGGGAAAATCCCCTGGAGAAGGAAAAGGCAACCCACTACAGAATGCTTGCCTGGGAAATCCCACGGACAGAGGAACCTGAAGGGCTACAGTCCATGGGGTCACAAAGAGTCAGATGTGACTGAACAAGCACACACACAATATTTATTAGCCCTTGCTTGTAACCAGCAAGTGCTGAGCCTAAGCACTGAATCAAGTGTTCCGTCATCTCTGTGACAGCCCTGTGAGGCCAGAACCATAACAGGAATGAGGAAGTGGAGGCCCAGAGAGGGGCACGCACACACGCACACACACACACACACACACACACACACACACAGAGCAAGCACACACACGTGATGCTCCAACCCAGATGGACTGAACTTGCGCCTCCGGAAACATACTTGTTTCTGTCTCACCTCTTGGTCTTTGCCATGTTGTCCTCCCCACCTGAAATAACTCATCCTTTTGAAGCTGGTGTCTAGGCTGGAATGTGGGTTCCTGGAGGACAAGGGTGATGTCTTTCCAAGTACAGAACCCAAATAGAGGAGGTTTGTGTGTTCAGAAACAATCCAGGACTTAATTAATAAAGGAATAATTACTCTGAATCTTATCCATATCAACTTCAGTTCAATTCAGTCGCTCCGTCATCTCCAACTCTTTGTGACCCCATGGACTGCAGCACGCAAGGCTTCCCTGTCCATCACCAACTCCCGGAGCTTACTCAAACTCATGTCCATCGAGTCACCGATGCCATCCAACCATCTCATCCTCTGTCATCCCCTTATCCTCCCACCTTCAATCTTTCCCAGCATCAGGGTCTTTTCAAATGAGTCAGTTCTTTGCATCAGGTGGCCAAAATATTGGAGTTTCAGCTTCAGCACCAGTCCTTCCAATGAATATTTAGAACTGATTTCCTTTAAGATGGACTGGTTGGATCTCCTTGCAGTCCAAGGGACTCTCAAGAGTCTTCTCCAACACCACAGTTCAAAAGCATCAATTCTTTGGTGCTCAGCTTTCTTTATAGTCCAACTCTCACATGCATACATGACTAATGGAAAAACCATAGCTTTGACTAGATGGACCTTTGTTGGCAAAGTAATGTCTCTGCTTTTTAATATGCTGTCTAGGTTGGTCATAACTTTCCTTCCAAGGAGCAAGCATCTTTTAATTTCATGGCTGCAGTCATCATCTGCAGTGATTTTGGAGCCCGAAAAATGAAGTCTGTCACTGTTCCCCCATCTATTTGCCATGAAGTGATGGGACCAGATGCCATATCAACTTGACAGAGCCTAAAAGATAATAACCAAACTCTAACATTTTTCCAGACTCTCTCCTGGTAGAACAATCTCCATTCCTGTAGCATGTCCATGTTAGAATTCTTAGAGCCCTGAATTTCCAGTAGAAGAGTCAATAAATCAGTGAAAAAGTGACTGGATGCATTCTTCTGTGAGCCGGTAGTGAGCAAATAAGTCAGTGAGCTAGAACATGAATCAGAGATTCATTGAAACAATGAAATCAGTAGTCAAATAGACAGAGGAGTGAGTGACTAGATGGGAAGGGAGGAAGAAAAGGAAATGAAAGAACAAACCAGCCAGCTGGTGGGGCACCTCCCGAGGGTCAAGTACATGTGAGCAAGTCAGAGGCCTCCAATCCACAAGCCCCACCCATAGGCCCCAAAACCATCGGCTCCAAAAGATTGACCCACGGCTTGTCTTTGTAAATAGTTTTACTGGGACTTCCTTGGTGGTCCAGTAGTTAGGACTCCATGCTCCCAATGTGGGGGACCTGGGTTATCCCTGGTCAAGGAACTAGGTCTCCCATGCTGCAACTAAAAATAAAGATGGTTCATGCCATAAACGTGTTAGTTGCTCAGTCATGTCCGACTCTTTGTGACCCCATGGACTGCAGCCCACCAGGCTCCTCTCTCTGTGGGGATTCTCCAGACCAGAATACTGAAGTGGGTTGCCATTCCCTTCTCCAGGGGATCTTCCCAACCCAGGGATGGAACCTGAGTCTCCTGCATTACAGGCAGATTCTTTACTGTCTGCGTCACCAGGGAAGCCCCTCATGCCTTGAGGTTTAGCCAAAGATAAATAAATGATTAAATGTTTTAAAATTAAAGCTTTATTGGCACAGCTACATGCTAAAGTTGCTTCAGTCATGTCCGACTCATTGTGACCCCATGGACTGTATCACGCCAGGCTCCTCTGTCCATGGGATTCTCCAGGCAGGAACACTGGAGTGGTTGGCCATGCCCTCCTCCAGGGGGTCTTCCCAACCCAGGGATCAAACCGGGTTTGATCTTCTTCTGTCTTCTGCCTTGGCAGGCGGGTTCTTTACCACTAGCACCAACTGGGAAGCCTTTGCGAGTTGTCTGTGGCTGCTTTCACACCACAGAGTGGACGGGCAGAGGGGCAGAGGGGCAGAGTTGAGTAGTAGGATCCAGGACCATGTGGCCTGTAAAATCTAAACTATTTTCCCCGTGGTCCTTTACAGGGGAAGTTTGCCCATCTTTCCAAAAGGGCCCTTTGCTGAAGAACCTGAGCTGGCATCCTGCCTGGGATCCTCCTGATGCTGACTGGAGTTCTCCAGCCTTCAGAGGATCCTCGGGGCCTCACTTGAACCTCAGGGCCCAGACCCGCCCCTGTCTCTTCAAGAAGCTCCTCTGGCCCTCGGGCCTTCGAGAACTCTTCTTTCTGCCTAAGGGGAATATTCTGTCTGCCTTCCCATCCTTACCCCTCCTCTCAACCTCCTGCCTTGACCGCGAGTGTTTACCCCGACCTCTCCCCCATGTCTCATCGTCCATCAGCCAGGATGGCTCAGGCCTGGCTGGATCCCTTTCTCAACCAGGGAGGCAAGTGAGTCAGCGAGTCCAGAGAGGGGACATCTGCTGGGCTCCAGCCCTCAGCTAGCTCTGAGAGAGGCCCCGGCCACCCCTGCTGCTTCTTGTTTGCACTTGGGCCTGGCGTGGAAGCTGGCGGCTAGAGAGGAGAGTCACTCGCCCAAAACTGTAGGGTGTTTGGACCCCAAGTGTTTATTTCATGTTTGCTCCTGGAATGATTTCCCAGAAGAGCTGGGGAAGTCTGGCCCGACTGGGCCTGCACACTCAAAGGCAGGGCTGTTCTCATTTGACCCCCATGCAGATTCCTGGACCCACTTTGCAGAAGAATACACACGGGTTATCCAGCTACCCATCCAGCATGCCTGCTTCTTGTTGCCATTCTCATTCTGAAAGCTTCTGGAAAGATCGGAAGATCACATAAGCTTCAGTGGGTTGCTGTCCCTGGTTGGGGATCTAAGATTCCCACATACCCCAAACCCAAAATATAAAACTGTAGCAATATTGTCACAAATTCAATAAAGACTTTGGATTTCCTCGTAGCTCAGTCGGGTAAAGAATCTGCCTCTAATGCAGGAGACCTGGGTTCATTTCCTGGGTTCGGAAGATCCCCTGGAGAAGGAAATGGCAACCCACTCCAGTATTCTTGCCTGGGAAATCCTATGGACAGTGGAGCCTAGAGGGCTACCGTCCGTAGGATAGCAAGAGTCAGACAGGACTTAGCGACTGAACCACCACTTCCCTCTGTGTTCTGTGGGCTCCTTAGCCCCATTTCACAGATGGAAAGACTGACACACCTCTGATGAGCTGGGGCCAGGGATTCACATTTCAGGTTGGTCAATGGACAGAGGATAGGAGGAGAGAGAAGCAAGCTGGTGGTTCCGAAGCTGGAGGCCTGAATTCCTGAGCCCAGTGGTAGGGAGGGAGGGCAGGCCAGGCCAGAAACAACATGGGCCCAGGTGTGGCATCAGATTCTAAGGTTCTAAGGTTCTTTTTTTCTCTGTGGGACAGGAGAGGAGGAGAAAGGAAGAGAAATATTGGGTTGGCCGAAAAGTTTGTTTGGGTTTTCCATAATACAGTACAGGAGACTCAAACGAACTTCTTGGCCAACCCAATAAATGAGGAACGCACAGCATTGAACACGGGCTCTAGGGTCAGGCTGCCTGGGTGCAAGCCTGGCACTCTCCCCCTCCTAGCAGAGCCCCACTTTCCTCTCCTGTCCAGGAAGGCCCGTAACGCTGAGCTCACGGCTCGTGGAGGGTGAAATGAGGTAATTCGTGTCCAACGCCGGGCCGGGGGTCTGGCACGAGCCACGTGCCTGGCTCCAGGTTTACCTTCCACACGGACTCAGCGTGCCCCTCATCACTCACTTTGGGGATCCAGAGCTGATCTTGAGCCCCTGGGGTAAGGTTACATCTAATCGTCATCAGGGTGAGCCCTCTGGCGTTGCCAGTCCGGACCGGCGAGGGCCGGGGGGGGGCCATGCTGCCACGGGAGCATACCTGGCCTGCCTCTGCCCCCATGGCGTCACCTGCGCACATTAATGAAAACTTCACGGCGCGGAGCACCGCCGGGCCAGTCCAGGAAATTGCAAAGTCTCGGACGCCTTACCTCAGCCCCACTGCACACTCTCTGCTTTTATAGCTCCACGTGTAATAACATAAAAGCATAATTTATTAAAGTATCACTTTAAGTGGGGATGGCAGAAGGGGGTCCATGCCCAGGGGGCCGTGAGTGCCATGTTGACCAGAGGTGCCGAAGGAGGGACAGGGCCGTCCCTGCGAGCACCGGCCTGCAGGTCATAGGTCAGGATGCAACGGCTGGAGCAGCGGGGAAGTGCCCAGGAGTGATGCCAAGCTACAGCAGAGCTGAGCTGAGCTGGGCAGGTTGGAATCCTGGCTGTGTGACCCTGAACAGGTCAGACCCCTTCTCTGAGCAGCCGCTTCCTCATTGGTCAATGGGAGGAACTCCTGAGAGATCCCCAGTCCCCTGTTAGTGGCTCTTGCCCTAAACCCGTTCCTCCCAGAGTGAAAGAGACTTCCAGGCACTGAGCTGTGTCAGGAAATGGGCCTGGGATTGCCTCATTAAACACGGAGGGGTATTTACACTGGGAGAAACAAATATTTATCTCTGGACTGAGAAGGAGGAAGGTCTTTGGAACCCCAGTCTGAATCTGGCTCAGCCCAGCCTGGAGGGAGGGGGGGTCAGTTGGGAAGGGGAAGGAGGAAGAGGTGGGGGGAGAGAGAGGGCAGGGGCAGGGTGGGGAGTCAAGCAAGCCTGGCTTCAGATCCCAGCTCTGCCACCTCCCAACACGGTGACTCTGAGCACGGGTCCTCACGCCTCTGTGTCCTCTCAGGAAACGTGGTGCTAAGAACACTGCAAGCTCTTGGGGTGGATGGACATTTCAATGAGATAATGTGTGCCTGAGATAGGGCAGGTGTTCATTTATTACTGACTCTGTGCCAGGCACCTGTCCCAGCTCTCAAGATCCTGCAGGGAAGAAGGCAAACAAGGAGCAAGTGTTTTTCTTTTTAGGTGGGGGGAGAATGCGGTAGGGGGAGAAAGGTCTCACATAGTGACCTGCAACACTCTAAGAAGCTAGAAGCACCAGGATGGGACCATTGAGCACAGACCTGCACAGAGTTTTTAGAAATCGGTGAATACACCCCAAACGACACAGCCCTCTACTGGCTTTCATTGGCCCATCCACCCCAAGGGAATAATGGGGGGGGGATCCTCACAAGGGCCAGATGCAAATTTTCAGAACCTAAATTCAAGATCACTGACTCAATGGACATGAATCTGTGCAAACTCCGGGAGATAGTATGGGACAGGGAAGGCTGGGGTGCCGCAGTCCACAGGTCACTAAGGGTCAGACACGACAGAGTGACTGACCAACAACAAATTCAAGAGCTTTAGTTTGGCCTACACGTTGTACGATGCCTGCCGTATGGGGTCTGGTGGCTGAAACTCCTGGTTCTCACCACCTGCATTGCTGCCACCCTGGTCCAGGCCTGCCTGTACTATCCTGGACTATCCTGTCATCCTCACCTGCCTGGACTATCCTGGCTGGTCCCCCTGCCTCTGCCCTGAATTTCTGCAATCTTTTCATAGCAACCAGTGTGTTTTTGCCCTTTGCAAGTGGTTGGAGGTGGCTGGGATTCACTAAGAAGAAAGTTACTAAAGGACCAAATGAGGAGAAATGGACGCAAAGTGGGAGAGGATACGGCAGGATGTGAGAATTTCCCAATGACAGGAAGGAATACTTGGAAGTGGCCCTGGAAGAAGCTACACAATCTCCCGTGCTTCCAGTCCCACTGGAATGGGTGTGCAGAGGGAAGCTGGTAATCAGTCTCTCAGTGGAGCCAAAGCACAGGATGGGGTCTGAAGATCCCAGGGAGTTGTGCACACCAGAACCAGGGCAAGCTGACCATGTAACTAGACCTGACTTGGGGTACAGGAGCAAGGGTCTCCCCAAAGCTCCTGGAGTGAGCAGCTGCCCCCCAGTCAGATCTTATTTGTTTAGCGTTGAGGCTGTTGAGTTTGGTGTTTGTTGAGATGACTCTGAGGCTCCGCTCCTGTGAGCTCCAGGCCCCCACTATGGACTTGAAAGTGACATTCCTCAGCCCAGCTAAGCAGAGGGCAGGAACCCAAGTTAGGAGAGAGAGAGAAGGGCAGGACAGCTGGGGAGATACACAGCAGGACCCCAGCAGGAAAGAGACTCCCAGAAAAGGGACTTTGGGAGGAGAGGGTGGAGTTCAGGGAAGCTGTCCAAGGGATGCTGCGACACCCGAAGACTGGCAACAGTGGGGAGCCGTTAAACTCCCTCCCAAAGGGCAAACAGACAGGAGGGAGCGGGCTTCAGACAGAGCTGCATAGAACGGCAGCCAGCCCAAAGCACTCGGCAGAGTGGAGCCAGCTTTTGCCCCTACCCTGCCATTGGGGGGACCCAACCAGGAAAGGAGGAGGACAGAGGACAGAGTCGGTGGGGCGGGGGGAGGCTTTCAGACCCAGGGTTTCTCCTTCTGCAGGGTAGAGCTCAACCACAGCCTACAATGGCTGTGAAATTCCTCCTTAACCTTGGCTCAAAGTTCAGGGGTCTCCCCAAGACCCCTGGCCACATGTAGTGGGGGATAGGGAAGGGCTCCAAGCCCCTCTCTTGTGGCAGATAAGAAGTCCTGGAGCCCTATTATGCAGAGTGAAGTAAGTCAGAAGGAAAAACACCAATACAGTATATTAACGCATATATATGGAATTTAGAAAGATGGTAACGATGACCCTCTATGCGAGACAGCAAAAGAGACACAGATATAAAGAAGAGACTTTTGGACTCTGTGGGGGAAGGCGAGGGTGGGATGATTTGAGAGAATAGCATTGAAACATGTATATTATCATATGTGAAACAGATCGCCAGTCCAGGTTCGATGCATGAGGCAGGGTGCTCAGGGCTGGTGCACTGGGAAGACCCTGAGGGATGGGATGGGGAGGGAGGTGGGAAGGGGTTCAGGATGGGGAACACATGTACACCGATGGCTGATTCATGTCAATGTATGGCAATAACCACCACAATATTGTAAAGTAATGAGCCTCCAATTAAAATAAATAAATTAATTTTTTTTTAAGTGCAGGAGAGAAGAATACCCTTGCCTCTCTCTGTTTTTGCTTAGCCCTCCCCCCTCCAGGTTTCCCGTCTCCCCTCTGCTCCCTGGGGAAGCCTGTTCCTCTGGGAAGACCCATCCAATATCATCACTGTTCTCGGACAAGGACAGTGATTTACTCAAACCAAATATGTGCTGGGATGAGATAGTTGGACAGCATTGCTGACCGAATGGACACAAGTTTGAGCAAGCTCAGGGAGACGGTGAAGGACAGGGAAGCCTGGCATGTCGCAGTCCACGTAAAGAGTCAGACACGACTGAGCAACTGAACAACTATGTGCTGGGACCAAGCTTAATGGTGAAGATCATCTGAAGTCAGCCCTGGATCTGCCCTTCCGCACTGTGTGGGTTCAGGCAAGAACTCGCGGGGAGGCCTCCCGAGCTTCCATTTCTTTATGCGAAATCGCCCCTGACTCCCTCGGGGCGGCTGTGAGGATGCAAGAAGGCCTGATGCACTGGACTCAGGCTGGAGGGATAGGAAAGTCTCAGGACTGGTTGACTGTTGCTCACTTTCCTCACAGGAAAGAAACCAAGACTCAGAAAGAGCCTGTGACTCACCCAGGACACACAGGCCAAGGGACAAAACAGGGACCCAAGCCCCAGTCTCACCCCAAGGTTGGCCTTCTGCATGCAGCCCTCCTAGGTAGCGCAGGTGAGAAGAAATTGCTCCAACTTGAATGTGACTTCTCTTCCCTTTTTTTTTTCTTTTTATATTTATTTATGTATTTGGCTGTGCTGGGTCTTAGTTGTGGCACGTAGGAGCTCTAGTTACGGCGTGCGACCTCTTAGCTGTGACAGGTGGGATCCAACTCCCGGACCAGGGATCGAGCCTGCTTTGGAAGTGCGGAATCTCAGCCACTGCACCACCAGGGAAGTCCGTTGGATGTGATTTCTATAATTAGGAGAACAGCCGTGACGCATGGAGTCTCACTACGCCGGGCATCTAAGCTTGAGTTCACTTTGTCTTCATAACTCCTGTCTAAGGTCATCCCCACTCAGGAGGAATCTGGGGCCCAGAAAGGTTAAGCATCATAACCACATGGATCAATATTTGAACTTAGGCATTAGCCTGGCTCTCCAGAATCTTTCTGCTTGAGCTCAGCCCAGATCTGCCCCCTTTCAGGTCTGCTCTGAGGCACTCATTTCCTGACTACACCAGGAAGGAAGCTACCTAAGGTCACCCCAGCCAAGCATCATCTGTCTTCCTCCAAGCTCAAGTGGAGGGCCTTTCTTGGATATGGTCAGGTTAAGACCTGCTTGTTAGTGGAAAGCTGATGGGGAACCGCAGCGAGTGGTGAGAAAGGCCAGAGTTGGGGTCACCTCTGCCTGGCAACCCTGTCTCCCCACCTCATCAGACACACTCCTCCTGCCCAACTGGGGCACGCGCCTCCGTGGTGGTCACCACCACCACCACCCCCCAGAAGCCAGGTTCTCCCTCTGAAACACAGATCTGCACCTGCCCCACCCGACCAGGCCCAGGCCCTCTAACTCCTGCTCCCCCAGGAACACAGCACCCTCCCCAGCCTGGCACTGTGGGCCCCCACGATGAGGCTCCATCTGCTTCCCATTGCTGTTCCCCCCACTCACCATATATGCAAATACCTGCCCCTTCCCAAGACGCCCTCGCGTATTCTACTGCGTTTCTAGAAGCATCTCCAGGCCAGAAATGGTTCTATCCATCCAACCACGCTCCACCCCTTCACCTGACCCAATACCTGACCAACAGCAAGCACTTAACAATTGTTAGCTGAATCAGAATCAGAAAAGCAGAGACATCACTTTGCCAACAAAGGTCCATCTAGTCAAAGCTATGGTTTTTCCAGTAGTCATGTATGGATGTGAGTGTTGGACCATAAAGAAGGCTGAGCACCAAAGAATTGATGCTTTCAAACTGTGGTGCTGGAGAAGATTCTTTAGAGTCCCTGGGACAGCAAGGAGATCAAACCAGTCAACCCTAAAGGAAATCAACCCTGAATTTTCATTGGAAGAACTGATGCTGAAGCTGACGCTCCAACACTTTGGCCACCTGATGCAAAGGACTGACTCATTGGAAAAGACCCTGATGCTGCGAAAGATTGAGGGCAGGAGGAGAGAGGGATGACAGAGGATGAGATGGTTGGAAGGCATCACTGACTCAATGGGCATAAATTTGAGCAAACTCTGGGAGATAATGAAGGACAGGGAAGCCTAGCATGCTACAGTCCATGGGGTCACAAAGAGTTAGACACAACTTAGTGACTTAACATCAACAACAAGCCTGGGAGATCTGAGTTCTGGTCCCAACCTGATCTCGTAATTTAATCAGACACATCCCTTCTCTACCTCCAAGTCTCAGTTTCTCCATTTATACAAGAAAGGGTATGAATGGCAAGCTCTTTGGGGGGCTTGGACACTGTTGAACTCTCTTTCACACACATGCACACAGTCTGGAAGGCCTGTGCCAGCCCCTCCCCGGGACACTGAACTTCTCCCTGGATTGAATCACCAACATTTCATTGGTGGGAGGAAGGGAGGCGGGGCGGAGAAGGAGTCGTGAATTCCGCTCACCCAGTCTGTTCCCGCCAGGCCTGGACTGAATGCCATGGCGTGTCTGTGCCCATCTGCCTCTGGGTAGGGGACGGGAGGGGAGTGGAGGTTCAGACAGGGATGCTGCAGCTGCTGCTGCTAAGTCACTTCAGTTGTGTCCAACTCTGTGTGACACCATAGACGGCAGCCCACCAGGCTCCCCCGTCCCCCGGATTCTCCAGGCAAGAACACTGGAGTGGGTTGCCATTTCCTTCTCCAATGCAAGAAAGTGAAAAGTGAAAATGAAGTTGCTCAGTCATGTCCGACTCTTAGCAACCCCATGGACTGCAGCCTACTAGGCTCCTCTGTCCATGGGATTTTCCAGGCAAGAGTACTGGAGTTGGGTGCCATTTAGGATCCCCAAAACCAGAGTGCCAGAGAAAAGACACCCAAGGAAAATCACACAGACTCACACACTGTTCTGTCCTCTCAGACACAACTGCACACCCATGCAATCACATGTGTGTACACACACGCTTAAACACACGCATGTGTCCTGCACACACTTTTACACACGTGTGTGACACTCTCTTTTATTAAACATTCACGGAGCCAGTCTGCTATGAAAGCCTCACTCTCCATCTCTCACTGTGTTGGTCACATCCTTACACAAATACACACACACACACACACACACACACACCCCGATCACCCACATAAACTCACACAGCCCAAGGCTTACACTGCAGGCTTCTTCCCAGGCTCTGAAAGGGCCTAGCAAGGTGTTCACTCCCATGATGCCGAAGCCAAGAACTACCGGTAGGAAAATCCGCACTACAGAAGTGAGCCAGGAAGTTAATAATACAAATATTGTAACATTTTTCTGGACTTGGTCCCACTTGCGGTGTTTGTCAGCTTTAAAGGCTGTGTCCTTTGTTGTGGTTTCTTTCTCATTTTGAAGACTCTTTGGAATTACTCCTTTTGCATTTTGTGTCAAAAAGGAGGTCCCCCAAATTGAATTCATTTTTAACTTCTCCATGCCTGAACCTGCCCCTACAAACACCCAGAGGTTCCACCAAACAATCGCCCCCACTTTCTCTCACATTCACACTGTTTCACACACAGCCACACCGCCTACTTAGTCCTGTGAGTCAAAGGCAGCTTCACACACTCCAGGGACAGATGACCTCTCCTCCTGCCCACCCGTGCTCACTTCAGCTGGGCACCACCTACCTCCTGCCTCAGGGCAAACCCCCCACTCCTTCACTCCCAGAGTGAGCTCCGGGATGCTCTACACCCCAGGACCGCAAGGAACCGCCTGCTGGACTTGCCTTGAAGATCTTCTCATTGGCTCAGGGTGGCTGGCTTTGACAAGAGGACATGAGAATTGGAATTATATACAGTCCTTTCTGGGTTCAAATCCTGTCTCTAACAAAAACCTGTTCCGTGTTCATGGGCCAGAGAGGAAACACCCTGGGGCCTCAGTTTCCCCATCTGTAAAATGGGGGTGACCATCTTACCTCATAGACGTGTGGTGAGGGTTAACTGGGCAGACACCAGCACGGCAGAGGGACAACCCAGGGCCTGTGACATTCTATCTTCCCTCCTCGGCTGCAGGAAGGCGGGCCGGGAGCCCTGTGCGCTCTGGACCGGCCCCCCCTCCAGCCCTCGGCCCCCTCGAGCCCCCGCCCCCTCCTGCTGCCTCAGCCACATCACCCTCTCGGCCACCCGAGTGTTGGGATCACCAGCGCACCTGCTTCCAAGGGCTCTAATTTCCTGTAAGTGTAAGAATTCAGGTCAGACACGGCCCGCGGCCCGCGGCCCCCCTCCCGGCGGAAACCCATAAATAACCCGGCTCAGGCTGCCCGGCCTGGGCACGAGACTCTCCCCTCTCACTCCGCGGGACGCTGGGCCCCTGCACCGCCCTACAAGGCAGGTCCTGCCCCTTCCATGTCCGCACGGGGCGGGGGACAGAGGCTGCAGGGCGAAATCTGGGTTCAAGAGCCGGACCTGAGCTCTGGAAAGAACCTCCTTTAAGATAGGCCTTTCCCACCCCACCCCCTCCCCCAAATGAGAGGGTCCTTCCATCAGTTCCCACCTCCCATCCTCCCACACCCCCACCATCCTCACCCCCGCCAACCACTCCCCAGCCCCAGCCCATGACTTAGGCCTGAAATCCATCCCTTAGCGCAAACTCTTCCTGTAAAGGGCCAGATAGAGAATATTTTAGGGGTTGACGTCTAGACAGCGTCGCAGCTCCTCGTCTGTTGATGCAGCCACGGACAAGCTGTAAGCAGACGGACGTGAGTGTGTGCCAGTGACACTTTCTGATGAACACAGGCGACAGGCCAGCTTGGCCACCTTTTGCCTACCCCTGCCTGGGTGCCCCAGGTCCCACCACCACGCGGCGCAGGAATTGCGTCTAGAATCCTGGCTTATGAGAACTCGACAGATCCCGGGCGTGAGGAGAGTTCAGCTCAGCACTGACCGGAGGATGAACCCAAGGCCCAAGGCGGGGACCCAGCCTGCCCCAGTTTCCCCAGCCGCCCCGAGCCGGCAGGCCCAGCGCCCTGCTCCGCATCACAGGTCCGACCTCCAAGCTCCAGATTCAGCCTGCCTGCTCCGGGGACCAAGATCGCACTGGGTCCTTGTCTGTCTCCTGTACTAAACCTGGGGCTTCTGAGCACAAGGGCTGGGCCCCAGACGTCTCCAGTGTCTGGTCCAAAGGGTCCCCTGGTGAGACAGTTGCCCTCTGCTCTTGCCCCAGCCACAGCTGGGAGACCAGCGCTGGGCCCTCGGCGGCCTCAGTCTCCACAGCCCGGGATGGGTCCATGCCATCAGCTGCAGCTTGGGCTGCTGGGGGAGGGGGGTGGGGACGAGGGAGGGGGGTCCAGGAGGAGGAATGCGACCACAGCTGCAGGGTCCAAAAGTGCTGAGGAGACACGAAGACATCTCCCTGTGAGTCAGGAGCCAGGAATGCGTCGCCCAGAGTGGCCATGAGCCAGAGCCCCCCACACGCCAACCCCCCCCTCACCCCGTCCACCCCCTAGAGGACCTGCCTTTTATTAGAACAGAAAAGGCAGCAGGTGCCAGGTCTCTGCAAGCCCATTAAGGACCCAATAAACTCCAGGAGGGCCAGGGAGGCGGCCACTGGGTGGGGGGCCCTGAGAAGGAGCACCCCAGCCCCCTACTCTGCCTGGGAGAAGGAGCACGGGTCGCCCTGAGATGCAAACCAGGGTACCACCTCCAGCATCGCTCCATCCCAGCCCTGGCCCTGCCTCCTCAGCTGGCCGTTTCAGCTCTCTGAGCTGCAGTTCCTTCTTTTTAAAATTATTGGGGTTTTTTTCTTTATCTTTAAGTGTTAGTCATTTCAGTAGTGTTCGACTCTTTGCGACCCCATGATCTGTAGTCCGCCAGTCTCCTCTGTCCGTGGGATTCTCCGGGCAAGAATACTGAATGGGTTGCCATTTCCTTTCTCCAGAGGATCTTCCTGACCCAGGGATCAAATCCAGGTCTTCCGCATGGCAGGCAAATTCTTCACCAGGGGCTTCCCTGGTGGCTTTTTAGCTTTATTTAATTGATTTTTTATTGCTATATTATCTTTTAATTTTTTTATTTTTAATTGGAGGACAACTGCTCTACAATGTTGAGCTGGCTTCTGCCATACATTAACATGGATCAGTCACAGGTATATGTTGATCCGCTCTCTCTTGAACATGCCTCCCACCTCCCACCACTCTAGGTTGTCTCAGAGCAGCACCTGAGCTCTCTGTCATAGAGTGAGTTCCCACGGGCTATCTGTTTCACACGTGCTCACGTAGAGGTTTCAATGCTACTGTCTCAACTGGTCCCCCCTCTCCTTCCCCCGCTGTGGCCACAATTCTTTTCTCTATGCCTGTATCTCTATCGCTGCCCTTTAAACAGGTTCATCAGTACCATTTTTCTAGATGCCATACATATGTGTTAATATATGATATTCGTTTCTTTCTTTCTGACTTACATCAATCTGTATAACAAGTTCCAGGTTCATCCAGCTCACTAGAACTGACCCAAATTCGTTCCTTTTTATGACTGAGTGATGATCGGTTTTTATCATTTCAATTTGTTCTTGTGGGCTTCCGTGGTGGCTCAGCTGGTAAAGAATCTGCCTGCAATGCGCAAGACTTGGGTTCGATCCCTGGGTTGGGAAGATCCCCTGGAGAAGGCAAAGGCTACCCAGCCCAGTGTTCTGGCCTGGAGAACTCCACGGACTGTTTAGACCATGGGGTCGCAAAGAGTCGGTCACGACTGGGAGACTTTGACTCTCACTTGTGCTTGTAGGAAAGCCCAGCACACCACAGGCTAAAACCGTACAGGGCAGGGACCATCTCTGTGCTCTCCTTTATTATGTGTAACCAAGGCAAAGGGCTGCCCAAGAGGTCTCTGTGGGCCTCAGTTTTCCCATCTGGGAAAGGGGGTCACCCATGTGTCTTGCTCTAAGACCACAGGTTCCCTTCCGATTCTCCTCCCCCACCATCCAGCTCCCTGGCTTTGGACAATCCCAGGAAGTCCATCCTTCTATACCCACATCGCCTCCCTCCATCTCATCCTCAGGGCTCTGTCAGCAACTCCTTGAGTTCCCCAGAGGCCCCACCTCCAGCAATCTAGTGCCCCAATACCTCCTCTTGATCCTGCTACCACAAGATCCCATCTGGACTCTATCTTAGAACAGCATGGGAAGTCACACCTCCTCCAGGAAGCCTACCTGGATGGCTCATTTCCAGCACAACTCAAGCAGGAACTGCAAAAAGCTTCTCCATGGACTCTTGCCCTTAGCTGGGGCATCATCCATGTGCCTGGTGTCAGTTTGGGTTCTTTGCAAACTCTACCTCCTTTAATCCCCATATCACAACCATGAGGCAGGAACTATTCTCCCCATGTTCCAGATGTGGACCCTGAGGCTCGGTATGGTGCAGTGACTTGCTCACAATTCCTGCATTTCCCAAAGTTTCAGAAGGCCTGATTTAAATATTTCAAAAGTTCGTGTGTACTGTAGAAACTTACAGATTTTTCACATTATTCTTTTGAGTTAGAAATGTTTCTTAGCACTGCATCGAACACTTCGTGAAGCTAAGTAGATTAGATATAAAGAAACTATACATTGACGATAGATAGGATTGATATGGATTCAGCTGAAATAAGCACCTTGTACACACACACACACACACACATCTGAGATAATGTGGTCCAGAGACAACCTGAGGAACTTGAATAAAGTCAGGTTCCTCTCCTGACACTGTCTTCCCCGTACCTCTGGACCTTGAGTTGTATCTTCAGCCTCCTTCCTGTACCAAGTCCCAGAGCTAACACTTCATTGACTAATCATTGGGGAACTTTTCTTTTTAAAACCTCTGGGGGAGAGGAAAGGTCATTGTGGGGCCTCTGGACCGACTCCAGGGCCACAAGGCAGGAGACCTGAGCCCCGGAACTGCCTCTGCGGGAGGTACTGGGGTCTCAGTTCTAAGGCCCCTCCCCGGGGAAGCCCCCGCTTCCCACAGAACACATGGCCCTCGGCCTTTGAGCCGCTCCTCTCTCAGAGCTGCAGACCTTCCTCAACATTAGGTGCTCAAGGCACTGTCCTCCGTTTATTTCATTTAATGCAGGAGCCTCATCCCAACACTTTCACGGATGAAGCAGGGGTTCCAGAAGTGTTTTGCCGTACGTCTGGGGCATGGGGCCTGGGTAGAGTGGACAGCCTGGGAGCTTCTCCCATCTGCCCCCACTCCAGGTCTTGCCCAGGGTAGATCCTGTCTCGCCTTCTTCCCAGAAGCCTTGGCTCAGCAGGGCTGAGTGCTAGAGTGTGCCCAAGGAAGCTTTTCCTGGGGTGTGGACCCTGCCAGGAGAGGCAGCCAGCACCTGCCCAGCAGGCTGCCAGGGAGAGGCAGGAGCCCAGCTGACCTCGCGGGCTCCCATGCCCACGCTCACACTCTCATTCTCTGCCCCTAGCAGGCACTGTCCCCCAGACAGCAGCCTCACTGCAGCAGGGTGGGTCCTGGCGGAAAAACCAGGGCAGACGGGCTATCACTGTTTCCATGGCCTCAGATCAAGGCCAGCCCTTAGGCCTGCCTGTGACAGTCGTGACCTCCAGGGACCTCTGCTGACCCTCCTAGTCTCCCTCCCCCGCCCCATGCCCCTCCTTTGGGCTTGCTCTGGGGTCATATATGCCTTCTGGATCACTCTAGTGATAGTAATAATCCCAACACTGCTATTGCCGGGGACCCAAGCAGCTTCCCTTTCAAATATTAGTTTCTTCATCATCCCTTCCTATAATCCAGAACATTTGAATCCTTTTTATTTTAGATCCCTAGAAAGTTAGAATCCTTCCTTTAATCTGAGAATATTGGAACCATCCCCCTCTTCCCTAGAAGTTTAAAGCATGAGACTTCTCTTCTATCTCCAAAAAGACAGAAGCCCAGAACTGGATAGGACCTGAGGTCTCCAAGTGATGCAGCTGAGGAAACCATGGGCCAGAGAGGGCGAGCGACTTGCCCGAAGGTCACACAGTGAGGCGGCAGCAGATTTGGGACCAGAACCCAGCCGTGCGGTTCCTCTCTCCATGCCTGTGGCCCTGGAGCCTCCTGAGCAAAAAAATATTCCTCTGGGTCATAGGCCCCGCTGCCAGAGCTTCCAACGGAGTGCCACCAGGAGGGTGCCCGCCCCCGTAGCCTCGCCCCAGTCCTCAGGAATGGCCGGTGGGCCAGGGCCTCCATCCCAAGCCTACAGCAGGGGCAGGAGACACCTCCTCCCCCAGTCAGCCTGCTTGGGCCTCCGGTGCCACCCCCGAAATAGCCCAGCTCTCCGGCCCGCAGCGCAGATCGGGTTGCAGCCTCCCTGTCCAGATGGGGCACCTGGCCGGGTGGGAGGCACTTCACCCCCTGCGTTGCCTCCTGCGTTGCCTCCACCTGCTCCCCCGTCTCAGGTCCAGAGGTAAGAGCCAGCTCAGAGATTTTGTGCAGTCATGGATCTGCTGTGTGATCTTGCGAGAGTCACTCGCCCTCTCTGGACCTCAGCTGTCCCATCTGGAAAACGCAGAAAGTGCTTGGGCCTGTCCAGGCAGGTTGTGATACGGCAGTGAACAGAAAAAGTCCTTGTCTTCAAGGAGTCTGCCGTCCATGGTCGGCAAACCCTGGCCCAGGCAGTCAGGTTCCAGGGCCCATGTTTGTAGCCCGTGTGCTATATATATGTCAATGGGTACTGGGGAGCCAGGAAGAAGGGGCTGTGCTGTTTTATTGAGGGTGATCCAAGAAAGACCTCTGAGGATTTCAGAAGAGATCCCTACCCTGGACCAGAGAGGTGGAGGTCATGGGTGGGGCCAGAGAAACCACACCCCCTCCCCAAACCAGAGCTCTAGGAGTAGAATTGAGTTTTCTGTTGCCAGCCCCTAACTGAACTCAGAATAACAGCAACTCCATTATTCCCCTCAGCAGTTCCTGGACCCTGCAATTCAGGGGGACGCAGCTAGAAGGGTCTGGAGAGACCAAGGTCCAAGGGCCTGGACCGCCCAGGAGTCCTGGCTCCAGCGCTCACACAACATAAAGCATCTGGAACCACAGGTGACTTCTCGCCTGGGCCTGGGGAGGGAGGAAGGGCCGTGACATGAAGACCGCCAGCCTCGAAGCTGCGCTACAGGGTTGGGAGCCTGGAGCTTCTGGGGTTCAGGCATCTGTGGTGGGTGGTCCCAAGGTGAAGGGCTCCTTCCTACTGGGGACCACGCCCCAGTACTCCAGGGGCCCCCGCTACCCCACTAACACTCAGAGGGAATTCCCTCGTGGTCCAGTGGCTAGGACTCTGTGCTTCCATTGCAGGGGGCAAGGGTTCGATTCCTGATTGGGAAAACCAAGATCCCACATGCCATGCAGTGTGGTCAAAATAAATACATAACAAAAATTAATAGGGACTTCCCTGGCAATCCAGTGGTTAAGACTTCACCTTCAAAAGTGGGGGGTTCAGGCTCAGTCCTTATTCAGGGAGCGAGGATCCTGCATGCCTGGCGGCCAAAAAACCAAAACATTAAACAGAAACAATATTATAACAAACCCAACAAAGACTAAAAATGATCCACATCAAAAAAATCTTAAAAAAAAAAAAAAGAATGAAATAACACTCAGAACTCTATGGGCATATGCCAAATTCAATCCTCTCTTCAATCCTGTGACTTGATGGATGGGGGCTGACTCAGGCAGGCTAAGTGACTTGCCCAAGGTCACACATCTGGGAAACAGTAGAGGCAGCTATCTGAGTCCACAACTTACTGCTTTGTTTTTTTAGGGGGAAAAAAAGATGAATGCAATCTTCAAAATCTTATCCTTGGGATTGGTTGCCTTTGTTGTTGAAACAGTTGCTTATTTAACCTCTTTGTTATCTGAAGGTTCTCTTACTTGCTTTTTCAAAACACAGAGCAACTGAGGCATCTCAAAACAAGTGACCCAGGGTGATGCGAGATGTATGAAGACCAGTTAGTCATCTCACACCTCTACCCGCCCCCCACCACGCTAGCAGGCTGTGCATCTCCTTCCACGCCTTTCTCCAGGCCCTGCACCCTTCTAAGCCTCAGGCACCACTGCTTTCTAAATGGCTCTTTCCATCTTCCGTAAGGGAACATTTCCTAAAGAGCCTGCTGTGTGCCAAGCTTTGTCGGGAGCGCTGGGTGGGCTTGGAGCAAAGCCCCACCTTTCTGGAGACTGTGAGGACAAACCACGGAGAGATGAGCACTGTCTGGTCAGCTCCAGGCAGGACAGGAAATTTGGGTCTGCTTGTTCCCGGGTGTACCCCCAGGCACCTGCTGCAGGACGCGCTGCATAGTAGCTGCTCAATAAATATTTGAATGAATGAGTTCGCTGACATGGAGAACCCAGGGTGTGGTGCCAATTTAGGCGGACTCGATATTGAACTTGAGATCCCTAAGGGCTACCGGAAGGAGGGGGCAGGTCAGGTGTCCGCAGGGTTACACGCCAGAATCTGGAGCAGGGAGAAGGGTCTGTCTGCCTCAAACTCTGCCGCCCTTCCTCCTCCCACGGGAGCTGCCCTCTTCCTCTTGCCCCCACACCTCCCGTCCCAAGGAGTCGGCGCGGGGGCGGGGGGGGTTGCTCTGAATGCCACCCCGCCTTGTGGAGCCCCCTCCCCGGCCCCAGACTGGCCGGCCCTGCCTCCCTTCCCCTCTGCTAAGCTGCCCCAACAAAAGCTGCCCTTGTGGGACCCAGAAGCGTCGTAATTAAAAAGGAAACATAATCAAGCCTCACTCTGAGGCCAAATCCCCGTCTCTAAAGCGGCCGCCCCGCCCGCCCCACGCTGCCCAGGGAGGACACACGGCGCTTTTGTGAGCCCCGGACGGACGGGAGAGGGCGGCGACTCCCGCACCGCACCCCTAGCCCGGCTGGCCACGGCCCTCCCTTCCCGCCCTGCCCACGCACCTGACTCCTGACGGCCCTGGCCCCCTGGCTAAGAGAGCCCGGCCTCTTCTTTTCACAGGCAGAAACAGAGGCTCCAAGAGGCAGAGCCTCAACCCCAGCCTGCCGACCGCCCGCCCAGCACGTGGGCTCCATGGCCCAGGGCAGGGGGCCCACGTGAATGATTCGGAACTGGAGTCAAGGAGCCTTCCTCACAAGCCAAGCCCAGGGGACCCTGGCACTTGAGTGCCCCCCACCCATCAAGCCATGGGATGCTGAAGCCCAGAGAGGGGTGACCTGCCCGAGGTCACACACAGCGGGGACCAAACTCCAGGGCTCCTGAGCCAGCCTGAGGGCATCTGCAGCGCGCGGCCGGCTCGTCTTGAGCCCTGAGGTGGGGTGAGCCCGGCTCCAGGCCCCGACATCTGGTCTCTGTGGTTGAAGACGTTGAGAGACGAGGAGAGTCTTCTTCTGTGTCTGGAGTCCAGACTCCTGCAGGGCAATGAGCACTTCCGGGCCTTCCAGCGCGGTGGGATGGGCCTCTCTCCACCAACAGCAGTGAGCTTTCAGTGAGGACCACCCTGGCGTCATCCCTCTGAACCTCCGAAAGCGAAGAAGCCCCCACCCGGCCCAGCCCAGCATCCTCTCCCAAAGCTGCCAACCCCAGGCACCCTGGCCAGAGGCAGAGGTCAGAGCCACCCCGACCTTCGGCCTTATCCCAAGGGGTCTTTCTCCCGTCACCCCGGGCCCCAGCTGGGAACAGCCCACAGTGCAATTGTGGGGCTGGTGGAGGTTGTCTGGGGTCCTCCCCGCCTCTTCCCTCATCCTGCCCCCATCTGCTTCACCCTCCTAACAACCCCTCTCAGCACGCAGACACACATCCTCCTGGCAAAGACCCAGAGGGACCCCAGGGAGACACCGCAGCCTTCGGAAGACCAGGGAATAAGCCCCGTCCTCAATGGCTCGACGTTAGTGGATCTTTGGGCTCTGGAGCAGCACCACCAGGCACATATGGGGACACCCAGAAGGGTGCCTGCCTGAGCTGTGGGCGTCGGTGGGTGTGCAGAGAGGCAGGCTGTGCCCGGCATAACTGTTTAATGAAAACAAACCACCACCCTTTATTGAGCATTGACTCCAAGAACTCTGTCTTGCATTTAAGCCTCCCTTCCCTTGGGGGAGAAAACACTCTCTTTATTCCCATTTGAGAGGAAAGGAAAAGGACCAAGGTCAAGGGGCCATCAAGAGGTGAAATTCTGTATTCAAAGCCAAATCTAACTGCCTGCCCGGCAGGGATACCCAAAGAGTTTGTGCACCAGTCCATCCAAAGCAGGCTGGTGTCATCGGTCCTGCCCTTTGCACGGCTGAGCCCTTCAGAGCTAAGTGTGAGCGGGTTACAGAGGAGCTAGTCACCCACCAGTTCTATTCCTGCCAGCCAACCCCAAGAACCCCGCGAAGTGTAAGAGTGAAGGTCAGTGTGTGTGCGTGTGTGTCCACGTGTGTATTCAGGGAGCTGCCGGCCAGGTGTGGTTCTTGGGGCCATCCGCGGTCATCCCTACCCACCTCTCCCCACGGTCCAGCCCCCCTCAGCCACCCCTGGGCACCCAGGGCAGAGAGTAGCTGGGAGGGGGGCTGCGTGGGCCCTGCCCGCTCCTGCCCACCAGCCCCCCCCCCCCCCCGCCCAGGAGCCAGCCGGGGCGGGCAGGGATTAGACAGATAATGCTTCTTGTAAGAACAAGGGATTGTTGCAAATGGGAAGCGAGACTGTGGGGCTGGGGGTCCAGTTCAGATTTCTCCCGGGATGAAAACTGAGCCCGCCGGGAGGAGGCACTCCGCCTGCCAGGCCCTAATCCCCGGCGTTCTCACCAAAACCCCAAAGAAGAGGCTGTTCACCAGCGGCAGATTCCTGGGATTCATTAATTCAGGATTTGCGGGGGGCTGCCCAACCTCCTGCAGGCGGCAGCCTGTACAGGACGTCAGGTGCGGGCGGCAGGGACAGGCTGAGCGCCCAGGGAAGGGCGGCCTGACCTCGAGACTTTTCGGTCAGAGCTGGGGCGTCTTGGGCTCCAGGGGGCCCAAGGATCTGCCCCAGGCTTTACCTGGGGAGCAGGATCCGCCCCCCTCCTCGGCCTCACCCTAGAACTGTGTTGCTTTTTACCAGGTCCCAGCTACTGAAGCTTTCCCCCTTCTTTTTATGAGCTATAATTTACCTGCTGTAAAATGCACAGATCTTAAATGGACATTTTGATGGGCTCTGATGGGTATCTACACCCGAGGAAGCTCCATCATGAAGACAGAGAACATTTTCCTCCCCCGGAAGCGTCCCTCATCCCCTCTTCCCGTGACCCCATCGCCCAGGCACCCAGCCTCCTGCCTCTACTCCGGAGCAGCTCTCCAAACGCACAAGTTGCTCTCCTTCTAGGCGCCTCAGTGTCTCCCCGTCGCCCGCACGAGAAGGTCTGAGCTTCTTGGCCGACATTCTAGGCCTTCAGGGACCCGGCCCTCACCATCGCTAAAGCTCGTCTATTAACATCTCCCGCTGCACTCTGGGCTCCCACCCACGGAACCCCTGCAGGTGACAAAGCTGTTGTGTTCCCTCTGCCTCCTTCTCTTTCCAATGCCCCTGCTCACCCTGTTCCCTCGCCCAGAACACCCTTCCTCCGGAGCTGCTGCCCTGCAGTCCCAGGAAGCCTGCCTTGAACTCTCTCGCCCTGGCTGGGTCAGGCTCCCCCTCCACCCCTGCCCCTCCCACCAGGCCTCCCCCATCAGCCCCTCCCCAACCTTGATGTCCAGCTTCCAGGGACGGTGTCTTGTTCGGATCCGGGTCCTGGGGACCAGGTCAGGGTTGGCACGTACATAAATCTCAGCCAGGTCTTGCCACTGCAGCTCCCCTTACCCTCCGCAGCTCTGGCCTGGCACGTACCTGGGCGCAGAGAAACTGGATGGAATGGGGTTGAATCCGCAAATGTGGCCCTGGGGCAAACTCAGACCCAACGTGGCAGGAGAGGCGGGAAGGAGACGGTCACGTCCGTTTCCTCCAAGCCCCAGACAGAGCAGGGTTCAAACCCTGCCCCAGCAGTTGCATGACCTGGCCAAATCACTTCAACACCCTGAGCTTCAGTTTCCTCATCTGTAAACTGGGCACGCACGTAGAATCCACTTCATTGTTTGTTTTTCTGTTTGAGGATCTGTTGACATTCTGTGTTCAGAGGTCTTGGCATAACGTTGCCTCCAACAGTCACTACCAAGTGGATGGGTGGGCGGAGGACAAGAGGGAAGGGAGGTGAGTGCAAATGGTAACAGGTGGGGAAGACAGAAGGGTCCCCACCCCTTAAGGCCAACGACTTCTTCCCGTCAGCTTCCAGAATCCCATTCAGATATTGAGTTCCCACTGTCTGATTAACCTCTAACACTGGCCTTCCTGCCTTGGACTTGGTGGAGATGTCAGAGGCTGCAATGGTCCTGAGGAAGAATCAGGTAGAAGAAGGTATGACACGAATGTTCCCTGCAGCACCATCTACATACAATAGCCAAAAGAAGGAAGCAACACAAATATCCACCAATAGATGAACAGATAAACAAAACATGGAATATCCACATAATAGTCATAAAAAGGAAGAAGACACTGACATTTGGTGTAACATGGATGAAGCCAGAACACATTATCCTCGATGAAAGAAGCCAGTCACAGAGGACCACATGTTATATAACGTCACTTCCACAAAATGTCCAGAACAGGAAAGTCTAGAGAGAGAGAAAGTAAATTAGTAGTTGCTTAGGAAATGCAGGGTGGGGAGAGGGGTGTATAATATGATGGAGGAGGGTAGTGAAAGGGTCTGGAGTCTCTATGGGGATGAAAATGTTCTAAAGTTGGCCATAAGGATGATTGTGCTACCAGTGAACACACTAAAAGCCATTCGGTTGTATACCTTAAACAAGTAAATGTGACAGAATGTGAACCACAGTTCAATAAAGCTTTTTTGAAAAGAGCAAATGAGGAAGTAAGATTTAAGCTGAGAGAGAAAAAGACACGGTCAGGGTCTCAGTGGGAAAACCAAGCCCTAAATTTCACAATATCTTATTTTGTTCGCTCTCCTCTTTGTCTATGGTTTTTCCAGTAGTTATGTATGGGTGTGAGAACTGGGCCATAAAGAAGGCTGAGCACCGAAGAAATGATGCTTTTGAACTGTGGTGTTGGAGAAGACTCTTGAGAGTCCCTTGGACAGAAAGGAGATCAAACCAGTCAATCCTAAAGGAAATCAATTCTGAATATTCTTTGGAAGGACTTATGCTGAGGCTGAAACTCCAATACTTTGGCCACCTGATGCGAAGAGCTGACTCATTGGAAAACACCCTGATGCTAGGAAAGATTGAGGGCAGGGGGAGAGGGGGTGACAGAGGATGAGATAGCTGGTGACATCATTGATTCAATGGACAGGAATTTGAGAAAAGTCTGGGAGATAGTGAAGGACAGGGAGACCTGGCTGCTGCAGTCCATGGGATTGCAAAGAGTCGGACATGAATGAGCGACTGAACAACTGTTTTGGTCTCTCACACACGTCTCCACCAGACAGGGATTGTCATCATACCCTTTTTGCCAAGGGGACAGTTGGGGTTCAGAAGAGGCCCCCTGAAATCACACACGCACCTGAGATCACAGCCTGGAACCTGGGATTTGGAATGAGAGAGACAGGCCCAGCCCAGGCCTGCCCACCTTGCCACGCCCCGGGCTTCCCCGACGCTCCAAGAATGTGAGTGTGGCATGCGAGCCTGGCATGGGCTGCCCTGCGATAGGCTGGAGGGGAGAGGGAGCGGCCACCGTGCTGGCTCCAGGCCCAGACAGATCAACACAGGTGTGGGCACCCCAGCTGGGCCCGCAGAGCTGCTGCCCAGCCCTGCACCCCAGGCCAGGGCCGCGTCCCCACCCCGGGGCAAGCCCGAGCAGCTGGAGACGCTGCCCCTCCTGACAGAACCAGCTCGGTCGCCCGGGGAGCCCTGGGCCCTTCAAGGGTGGCCGTCAAGGAGAGGGGTACCGGGCCTGTGACCTGAGAGGCGGGACCCCGGCCGTGTATGTGAGCATCAGGAGGGTGTTTGTATATGCACACCCCTGTGTCACTCAGGGTGTGGTCGCAAGAGTGTGTGTGACCGTGTAGGAGAGAAAACGCGAGTGTGGGTGAGGACGGGTATGTCAGCCTGCAGGTGGGAGTATTTCAGGGTGTGTCCCACGCCTGGAGAAAAGAAAGGAAGGGATGGACGTGAACACCCATGCGTGTGCAAGGTGTGAGTGCGGGACGTCGAGTGTGATGGGTGAGGGGTGGGGGACGGCAGCGCACCTGGAAGGCTCAGGGCACCCTCAGTGACCACGACCGTGAGACCGTGAGCCAGAGACAGGTGAGCAGGCGAGGGGCTGCGACCGCCTGCTGAGTCAAGGGTGTGTACGTGGGCTCGGCCCGGCCGGGCACCGGGGGCCTGCACGGTCTCTCGTGCCCCCCTCACCCTCCCGCATTTGTTTTCCTCTGCCTCCCAATGTCCCCCGTGTCTCAGCAGTAAAGAACCCACCTGCCAGTGCAGGAGATGCAGGAGACGCGGGTTCGATCTCTGGGCGGGGAAGATCCCCCAGGGGAGGGCAGGGCAACCCGCTGCAGTTTTCTTGCCTGGAAAATCTCACGGACAGAGGAGCCTGGCGGGCTACAGTCCACAGGGCCGCAGAGTCGGACACGACCGAAGCGAGCAAGCACAGCACACGCACACCTCTTGACTGGCGCTCAGAGGATAGATGCGTCCCTCTGGCCCACTGACAGAGTGCTTGCCGTTTGAGCCTCAGTTTGTACGGCTGCACAATGGGGGTAAAATAGCTCCTTCCCCGGGAGGTTGCCGGCAGACATCAACAAGAGCCAACAGCAAAACGCAGGTGAAGAATTCAGACCGAACCGAAGGGCTACTCAGGAGCCCTCTGCTTGCCCTGGGTTTGCCCTGGCCACACCTGTTCAGCCGAAGCCCGGGAAAGCTTGGGGCTCCAGCTTTCTCCCTGTGGCGACAGCTCAGGAAAGAGGGGGTCATCTGGGGCCAGGACCCACCCTCGTGGGTGGGCAAAAGCAGGCCCTGTGGGGCCTGGGCTCCTGGGGAAGCAAAGCCAGGAGCCCCAGGTACTCTGCCCTGATGGTGACAAGTGGAGATCAGACGGCAGGGTGTGGCCCATTATCGATCTATGTTCATTCAGCAAACCCCTCCTAGGCACCAGCTCTGTGCCAGGCCTGTGCCAGGCACTGGGGATGCCAAAACCAACAGGGACCCCACCCCTGCCCTCAAAGGGTCTGGTGAGGGAGGGTGCATGTAAATGAAGGCTTTAATCCAGCGGGGTGTGTGATGGGGTGGGTGGAGGCCTCAAGGAGGGCCCAGTCCCAGCCTGCAGCGGCCTGGGGACAAGACTCCTGAGTAGTAGTGAACCAGGTATTCCAGGCTGGGGGAACAGCTTGCGTGGAGGCCTGGGACCACCTGAGCACTCACCACTCCTGTGAGGAATGACAGGTGGTAAGACGGCAGAGGCCTTCAGGTTTGACACAGGGAGCGAAGGCCTGGGGTTGGGTCATAGCCATGAAATCAGACACTGTTAATAATTGTCACTCACTCCATCTTAACAGAGATCTCATGACTGCAAAACACTTTCACAACCAAGATCTTGGTCCTTGCAGCAATCCTACAATGGAAGTGGGATAAAAAAACCCACTCCTCCCTTTTCACCTTGGCTGCTAGGAAACTCAAGCACTTGTTTACCACTCAAAGAAATCCCAGAAGCCTCTTCTCTTTCCACATCCTCTCTGATGTCTTCTTTCCCTTTTACTTTATTTCCCTGGAAATCTTTTTGGAAATAAGGAGATGAAGAAGGAGGTAAATCAGCTGTCACCTGGTGGAATATTTTGCCCAGGTCAGGGAGAGATGTGTGTGTGCCCAGGTACATGTGCGGTCATTCATGTGAGCATCTGTGTGCAGAGGTCCATGTGGAAGTGGGGTCCATGCAGGGGTACATGTGACTGTGCGTGATGGCTGTGTGTGTATGCACGTGTGTGTGCACTCAGGCAGCTGTATGATACACATGTGCAACTGTGTGCAAGAGGGCCTGGCCGGAGCTGCACAAAGGTGAGTGCGTGCATATGGGAGCGGGGGCGGGTCTGGTGGCCTGGCAGCGTCAAAGGTCACACACCCTGAGCTGAGCAGACCTCCCAACCCCTCGTGCTGTCTCCTAACATCCCTTCCAACAGATCCCTTAACTAGTCTCTGCCTGGCACACCGCCAGCCCCGAGGGAAACCAAGGCCCAGAGAGAGGATGTCACCTGCCCCAAATCCCTCAGGAAGGCCACAGTCTGGGTCTTTCCAGCCCTGGTTTGGGGCTCTACCACCTTTACCTGAAGAACTAGCCTCTCCTCCCTGTGTGACCAAGGGCATGTATCTTTACCTCTCTGAGCACCTGCTGTAAGCTGGTTCCACAATAACAGAAAGTCATAGTGAGCCTAGACAACGGGCTGTTTCAATGCTCATGGATTTCATTTATTAATTTCTTTTTATTTTTTGATGTGAAACATTTTTAAAGTCTTTACTGAATTTGTTACAATATTGCTTCGGTTTTATGTCTGACGTTTTGGCCCCGCAGCATGTGGGATCTCAGCTCCCCGACCAGCAATGGAACCTGCAGCCCCCACGTTGGAAGGCGAGGTCTTAACCACCGGATCGTCAGGGAAGTCCTGTCATGCTCACTGATTTTAAATAGTGAGGATTTGTTGTTGTTTAGTCGCTCAGTCGTGTCCGACTCTTTGCAACCCCATGGACTGCAGCACACCAGGCTTCCCTGTCCTTCACCATCCCCCAGAGTTCACTCAGACTCATGTCCATTGAGTCGGTGATGCCATCCATCCATCTCATCCTCTGTCACCCTCTTCTCCTCCTGCCCTCAATCCTTCCCAACATCAGGGTCTTTTCCAGTGAGTCGGCTCTTTGCATCAGGTGGCCAAATGATTGGAGCTTCAGCTTCAGCACCCCTTGCTCTATTTCCCCTCTGAAACAGTTGTCAGCCCTGTAACTGTGAAGGATGTGAAATGCAGCACAAAAAGAGCCCTGGCTAAAATGCCCTGTGACCTTGGGCTGCGGCCGCTCCTCTCTGGGCCTCAGTTTCCTCATCTGTGTAGCGGGAGGGAGAGGGCTCTCTAGATTCATTCTCTCTCCTTCCCAAACTTTGCAGATGACCCTCATTCCATCCACCCCGAAACAACAGAAATAACTGCTATCATGCCCGTTTTTTTGTAGATGAGGAAACTGAAGCTCAGAGAAGGGAAGTCACATGCCCAGGCCACACAACTTCTGGTCTGCATGATCTCACAGCCCTCCACTCCGTCTCTCAGAATGGGCAGTCTCCTGCATACAATCAAGACTCTGTGGGGGTCAGAGATCTCGAGGTCCCTGGGCCCCAGAACCCCAGGAAGAGGGGCACTAGCTCCAAAGGGGCTTGACCCCCACCCTGGGAGGCTCTGGGCTGGGCGCCATGTCAGCAAGACCCTCGTTAGGACCGTGTCGGCCACTCGTGGTGCAAAGCAATTACACAGCCTGATAGCGAGAAGCTGCCAAAAACACATGTATTTACAAACCAGCCGCCACCCAGCCAAGCTGCAGCCCAGGATGGTTGCGAAACACAGCCTGGCAGGCTGGCCACGGAGGTGGTTCCCAGGCCAGTACTGGAGCCCAGACTGGCACCATCTGAGCTACGGAGGCCAAGAGCCAAGCAGAGCCACCGCGGGCAGGCAGGTGCACTCGGAGGGCCGTCTCACGGGACAGGCAGGCAGGGCCATTCCCATCCTCTCAGGATGCTTCACCCCCTAGCCTTCCAGCTCTGAGGCAGGAGGCAGGGCTGGGTCAAAGGGAACCTTTGGTCCACCTTGGAGGCTCTTTCTGCTTCCATCTCTCCAAATGTCAAGTCCAGCTTCCTTTGTAGGGTGGAGAGGACAAGAGAGAGGTCAGGACTTAGAATGTTCCCAACCCACCCTCACCAGGCACCCCCGACTCCAAGAACCCTTCTGCTTCACTGCTTGTTTTATGATGGAGCAAATAACTCCCCTAGCCTCAGTTTCCATGACTGTAAAATGGGATAGTAGCAGCGCCAACCTCATAGCATTGTTGTGACGATGAGATGACATAACGTGTGTCCAGGCAAGACAAGCGCACACCTGAGACACAGTGAACTCTTGCTCAAGATCGGCCAGCAGAGCGCTGGCAGACGCCCGACAGCAGGCTCCGGGTGGCAGGCCCTGGTTTGTAGCGCTGACCAATTTCCATGATACAAATACTCTCATCATGAAGGAAGTCCAGGCTACCAATATGACACTCTCAACAGGAAGCTGGGACCAGAGGGTAGAACACATTGTTATACAATGTTTCCACCATACAGACAGAAGTAAATACCCTTCAGAGAGCAGGTGAGAGTGAAATACGAACTTTGAGTATTACGTCTCTTTGCAATGTGATTTGTTTACCTGTAAATTTGTAGGGTAATTTTTACTGATGGCTATGCCAACAACCAGTTTACACATTCCTGAGAATTTATCAACGAATTCTTAGGAGCCAATGCAAGCCACCTCCAGCTCAGCACCAGTTTTACTCTTCATCATATTGTCACGGCTCTTTGTCTTTGTGAAAGCCATTCCCTCTGCTTGCACTGCCCTTTCCAGAAACCCTCTCTTCTTGCCAATCTTCTGCTCTTTCCCCAATGATCATAATATAATTTTTAAAATCCACTCTCTGAAGATACTATATCGGGTTCATTAGAATCTCACTGAATCCTCAGGACTCTGCAAGGCAGATGTTTGTGGATCCATTTTTCAGATGAGGAAACTGAGGCCTGGCCAGGACGGCCAGTTGAACGGTGACCTTCCTATGTGGGAACAGACCCTGACCAAGAACTGCCTTCTAGAGAGAACAGGTGGACAGACGCCTTCCTGGTATTGTTGGGAGAATGCTCCACTTGGATTTTTCTCCACTTATGCCTTTGACTCGAGCTTTGGGCCTCCAGTCTTCTGGGTTAAGCATTGTCCTGTCCGGGCCAAGTCCTGCGTGGGCAGCAGAGATACAGGAAGTGAAGGGAGGCCCCTGGACAGACCAGGAGAGCCAGGCAGAAGTTGGACGGGACCACGGGAGCCAGTGGAGTCCTGGGACCCATTGCCAAGACCTGGGAGCAGAGCGGGAAGGAGGGCCATGCACAGGGAGGCGCTGACCCGCCCACCAGCCCGGGGGAGAAGCTTCTAGAGGAATGTAAGCTATGAGGGAGGAGGGGGAAGACAGGCCCAGGCAATCCCAGCATGGCCCCCTGGGGAAAGCGGTGGGGGAGGGGGAATCAAAGCCAGAGAAGACCCTTATCAGGGCCTTGGCCTTGGCAGCCTCTCTGGAAGCAAATACCCCCCAGACGCATCCATCATGGGGGCTGGGCACCCTGGTGGGCCCTGCGGGGTGAGGTCCACCCGGTGGGCCCTGGGCTGCTCAGCGAGGGTAGGTCTGCCCTCCCCAGGCAGCGGTGGGAGGTGGCATGAACGCGATGTGGCAGACAGAACTGGGTTCACACCCAGCCCGTTCACTTCCTGGAGGTGTGACCTTGAGCATGGCACCGCTCAGCCTCAGCTTCCCCTTCTGTAATCCTACCTCTCAGAGTCACAGGGAAACACATGAGTAATATGCAAAGTGTCTGGCCGAGAGCAGCTCATAGTCGCAACCACAGATAGTAATCACAGCAGAAATCACAATCACAGCAACCAGCATCAATTGAGAACTTACCTTCCTGGGGGCACCATGCGGGGAATCTCACTGTGACCCCAGGAGGCGGGATACCGCCAACTGCTTTGGACAGGAGAGAGGAGGAGCCCAGGCTTGGGGGTGCGCCCAGGGTCACACAGCCCAGCAGCTGGGCAGATGGAAGTCTGGCCCCGACCTCCTCTACGTGGAAGGCTCCCCAGGGACCAAGGTGAGCTCCGTTTCTGAGTCCTCAACCCCCAGCACAGGCATTGGCAGACAGCAGGGCTCAGTGACTGAATGAACTGATACCCCCCAAATGTGATCATGGGGGCCCCACATTATGAGGCCCCAATGATCCCCATCACTTCATGGCAAATAGAAGGGGGAAAAATGGAAGCAGTGACAGATTTTATTTTCTTGGCTTCCAAAATCACTGCTGACAGTGACTGCAGCCAAGAAATTAAAAGATGCTTGCTCCTTGAAAGGAAAGCTATAACAAACCTAGACAGCATATTAAAAAGCAGAGACATCACTTTGCCAACAAAGATCTGTCTAGTCAAAGCTATGGTTTTTCCAGTAGTCATATATGGATGTGAGAGTTGGACTATAAAGAAAGCTGAGCACTGAAGAATTGACGCTTTCGAACTGTGGTGCTAGAGAAGACTCTTGAGAGTCCCTTGGACAGCAAGGAGATGCAACCAGTCAATCCTAAAGGAAATCAATCCTGAATACTCATTGGAAGGACTGATGCTGAAGTTGAGGCGTCAATACTTTGGCCACCTGATGCAAAGAGCAGACTCATTGGAAAAGACCCAGATGCTGGGAAAGATTGAAGGCGGGAGAAGGGGACGACAGAGGATGAGGTGGTTGAATAGCATCACCAGCTCAATGGACATGAGTTTGAGCAAACTCCGGGAGACAGTGAAGGACAGGGAAGCCTGACGTGTTGCAGTCCATGAGGTTGCAAAGAGTCAGACATGACTCAGCAATTGAACAACAACGAGTGATCCCCAAGACTTGGGACAAGTTAATATGGAACTCCCCAGCACCCCTTCCCAGTTGCCAGACCTCGCTTTGACAACCCAGACTCAGCCTTTAGCCCCCCAAACCCAGCCCTGGCACCGAGGTGCTGTGCAACCACAGACCAGTCTCATCCCTCTCTGACCCTTGCCGGTGGGTGATGGGGTGGGGCGCTCAGACAGAGGAGGGGCTCCAGTGGCAGGCTACAGCAGGAAGAGGAGCCAGAGGTGAGTGAAGAAACTTTCTCTCTGGCAGAGACTCAGGCCTGGGCAATGCATCACTCCCCACCACCACCTGGCAATTTCTAAATCATCGTTACAAAACCCAAAGATGACCCAAGAGTGCACCACACCCCCACCCCCGCCACACCCTTAGGGGATAGCAGGAAGCTGGCTGAGTAAGGGGAGGGGGGGGCACGAAAGGACTGTAACAGGCAGGGAGTGGCAGGGCATCCCCCCTCGCCACCAGACCCAGCCGAACGTGCACAACACACACACACATTTACTCTGTCGCTCAGTCAGGCCTGGGGAGGCCTTTCCAACGTCTGCCAAACCAATCCCTCCTTTCCAAACTCCCTTCCAAGGCCTGGGACCCCAGGAGCCCTCATACTGTGCTTCCTGGGTTTCTTGGGGGTCCTCACAAGTGCCTTCGGGGCTGCCAAAGAGAAGCAAGGTGTGGAGGGCTGAAGCGGGGACAAGAGACGGAACAGCCCCCCAGCTTTCACGGAGAAGCACTGTGACTTGCTTTCTAGACTGAAGCCTGAGACGTGATTTCATTTAGAGAAAGAAATCTGCGCCCCCAGGCTCTGTGAAAACCACCAGACCAGGCCCTAAAAGTCTCTCTGGGCAGGGAAGAGACCACTTTAATAATCAAATAACACTAGCTGAGACTTAGTACCTCCTTGCCTTAAGACGCACGCCGAATTTAAGTCTTTATTCCTCTGCACTTATTCTTGAAACATTTATGAGCCAGGCACAAAGCGTGTGACACTTTGCACATTTTTTCCCATTTCCCACCGGTGTCCTTTCTGCAGGACAGGTGTGTATTTCTCCCCAACTAGTGATGAGGAAACTGGACAGCTCAGAGAGGTAAGGTAACTTACACAGGGTCACCAAGCAAGGAAGGAGCAAAGCCAAGACCAGAACCCAGGCCTGCCCTCTTCCAAACCTGTGCTCCGTCTACCAGGAGACAGTCTACAGTGTCTCAAGTTTACACATGCCCCTGCTCCCTCCGTCACGTCTTCATGGCCTGAGTCCTAAAACCATGGCTGCCTGGGTGGGAAAGAGCCATTCAGCACATGTGTGTCTGGGTGACAGTGGCGATGAAGGGGGTGGGGTGAGGGATGCTCTTAGTGAAGACAGGACCCAGAACAGCGTTCCAGCCATGCCGTAACTGGGACCCAAGACAAGGGGGCCTGGCCCCGTTCCTCCATTGACATTCACCAGCTGTGTGGCCTCAGGCAGGACCCTTCCCCTCGCTGAGCCTCAGTTTCCCTGAGTGTACAGGGCAGGTGAGAATGCCCAGCTCTTAGCACTGACACGAGAGTTCAGGGAAATCCGTCCTGCAAGGGGGCATTCGCCCAGTAAGCACTCAGTGATGGCTTTTTGACCCTGTTTGTTCTCCAGGATGTGAGCCCAGGACAATCTTGGTCCAAGCAAGTGGCCGCTCTGGACGCCAAGAAGATGAGAAGGAAACCCAGTGCCAGCCGCATCCGTGGCAGTGCTCAGCTTCTCAGGGCTGCCCAGCAAAGACCCAGTGGGTGTCCTCAGCCTGGACTGGGCCCACCTCCCCACCAGGGGGCTGGACAACAGGGACGGCTCCAGGGTTACAGGCGGCCAATCGGTGGGAGGGGCTGTGACTCCTCTGGAATGACAGTGGCGCTGGCTGTCTCTAGCAGCCTCCAAGGAACTGGAGGGCCGTAAGCCCAGACACTGCAGTGCCCGCTCCCTCTCTGTCTGCTCACCTCACAGCTTCCTCCAGAAGGGCAGCACCTTTGGAGAGAGGCAGGGACTACAGTGAGCCTGGCCAGCAGTCTCTGGATCCCCAGGTCCTGGGACTGTGCTTGGCACCCAGGGGGAACTGAGGGATGATGGATGGATGGGGATGGATTAACGGGGAATGGAAGGATGGAGAATGGATGGATGTGGGATGGATGGATGGATGGACAGATGAAGGATGAATAGGTGGATGAATGCATGGGGGTGGATGGATGGATGGGGGATGGGTGGATGGATGAGGGATGGATGGCTGAATGAATGGATGGAGAGGATGGATAGATGAATGGATGGGGGTGGATGGATGGATGGGGGATGGATGAATGTAGGATGAAAAGATGGATGGATGGATGGATGGGTGGAAGGATGGAGGATGGATGCATGCATATATGCACAGACAGACAAAGATGGATTTAGAGCCTGAAAAGCCAAGTTATGACCACTCCTGCAGCAGATGCTACTGGTGGCCCCGTGTGCTCCCTCAGCATTCCCCATGACATGAATTTCTCACACAAACCCCTGTGGCCCTGCCTCTCCAGCCGCAGGAACATGCTGGGCAAAAGGACCTGGAACAGTCTTCAGCCAGACAGACAGGATGGGGGGGACAAACATCCCACCCCTCACCCCCTCAGCCCCTCATTCCTTGGGGGGACAACTCCAAGGCACAGTCTACACTCTCCCAGAGGTCCCTGGTGGGACTGAGCCCCCCTTGCCCCACCTCACCACCCTCCTGCCCCATGCTTTTTGACACACCCGCTGTCGGCTTCATTCTTTTCCTCTCTCCTCCAATTTGCCTACCTGTGCTTGCAGAAGTTGCTTCCCAGGTAAACTCTCTGCACTCTAATCCTGACTCAGGTTCTGCTTTGAGGGGACACAACATATAAGACAACCAACTCTGCTATTTGCCTGTTCTAGGACCTTGAACAAGGTTCTCAGTTTCCTGTATCTCAGTTTCCTTGTCTGTAATACAGGAATAACCATTTAAGATTCACAACGGACCCATGTGTTTGGCCCTGGGTAGGGTCTCCCATGTACCGCACCTCATCTTGGTCGCTGGGGACACAGAAGAGTAGCCACACTCCCCTCTCCGTCCCCAGGAGGAACTTATTCAAGATGGTAGAGATGTGTGGTACGTGTCCAGGCCGCAGGGCAGGCAGACCCAGAGTCAAAGCTTAGCTCTGCATACCCTCTCTGCACGCTCCTGGCGAGCTACGGAATCACTCTGCGCCTCCGTTGACCTTTCTGTGAGGTGGCAGCCATAACAGAACGCATCTCTCCTGGCTGTTATGGAAAGCAAGATCCTGCCAGAGAAGGGGTTAGCCCCGGGGCTGGACACAGCTCTCAACAAAGGGGAGAGCAGGTCGTGGTCTTTGTTAGGAGAGAGGCATCCAGAGGAGCAGAAAGTAGGGCCGGGTCACTGGCATTTTGGTTGTAAAACAGAGGGAAGGAGTTGGCACCCTGCAGTCAAAGAAGGAAGGAAACGGGGGGCCCAAGACTGAGGCTAAAATGAGGAAAGGCTCTCAGGCCCGAGTCAGACCATCGGGAAGGCTTTCTGAGCCTTGGGCAGGCAGGGTGGGAGCCGTCACCATCTGCACCCGACCTGCCTACCTTACCCCAGCCCCAGCCCACACCCCAGGTTCCCACCACTCTCCCAGAGGCCACTCAGGTTCCTGGCCTTGCCGATGCCCTCCCTCTGCAAGGGTGCCCTTTCCTCTTCTTGGAGCCGAGAGAAGCCCGCCCTGAGTTCCGCCCAGGGCAACCCATGGACGGGCAGAGGATGCTGCACCAGCTGTATGCTGCTCCCCACCGGGCTCGGTGAAAGCGCACGGGTTCCTGGGCTCCAGCCCTTCAGCTCCGGCTCCCGCAGGTCTGTGTGACCAGGATGGGGAACCCCTGATTTGGCTGCACACCCTTCGGTACTCACGGGGAAACTGAGGCCCAAACTGCTGACACGTGGGGCTCAAGGGGACCCAGCAAAGTGCCTAGGCCGGGGTTCTGACCCCATTCCTACGCTCACCAAGCCTCCCCACCCCTTCTGGACATGCCTCCCAGTCACCACCAGGGCAGCCCCCCTGGGGGGGTCTTGCTTCAGGAGATGCATCTATCTGCCAGCCCCCCACCCCAGTCCAGGGGGGCTGTTGAGCTCCGGGAGAAGCGGCCAGGTGTTCAGCCCCAAGACGCCTCCCAGAGGCTGTGCCAGAGTTTGGCAGGTGGCAAGGCTAGGGTGCGGGGGTGGAGAGAGCCCAGCCTCGAGTATTTAAATATTTGCTTTCTTACAAAATGGCATTCTTTGGAATATTAGCCAATTTGTATAGAGTGAGTCTGCGCTGGGCCCCCAGGTGACACCAGAGGATTCTGAGGAGGAGGAATGTACCTGCAGCCTCACCTGCTGAGAAGGTTCTGGCAAGTCCCCGTAAGAGCGGCCCACCTGCTGGGACAGGGGGGGCCGGGGGTGGCAGCCTGGGCCCCACACCGATCACGAGCTGCAGCCGCCAGAATCCTTCCCAGAGCAGCGGGGTGAGGCCGCCTCCCTTTCCTTCACATGTGTGCATGCACACCCTGCCCAACAAGCGCAGGGCCAGCCCCAGCTCCTGGGTCATGTCACCACGGACTGCAGCCTGCCAGGCCTTCTTGTCCCTCACCATCTCCCGGAGTTTGCCCGTTCGTGTCTATTGCATCAGTGATGCCATCCAGCCGTCTCATCCTCCGATGCCCTCTTCTCCTTCTGCCCTCAGTCTTTCCCAGCATCAGGGTCTTTTCCAATGAGTCCAAAGTACCGGAGTTCAGCTTCAGCATCAGTCCTTCCAATGAGTATTCAGGGCTGACTTCCAGAGCTGAATTCAAATCCCAGTACCGCTTCTTAACTCACTATGTTACCTTGGACAAAACACCACCTCTCTGGGCCTTGCTTGTCCTGCTTGTAAAGTGGAGAATAGGGGCTTCGCAGGTGGTGTTCGTGGTAAAGAACCCACCTGCCAAGGCAGAAGACACAAAACACGAGGGTTCAATTCCTGAGTGGGGAGGATGCCTTAGAGGAGGCAATGGCACCCCCTCCCGTATTCTTGCCTGTAAAATCCTATGGACAGAAGAGTCTGGCAAGTTATTGTCCATGGGGTCATAAAGAGTCAGACACGACTGAGCATCTAAGCACTTTAAATATTTACTACTATTTTACCCTCCAATTAAAAATAAATTTAAAAAGGAAAAAAGAAAATGCTTCCAGTAGAAACAAGAGCTGAAGAACAGGAAACGTGTTTGCCTGCAGCCACGTAAAGGAACACGCGCTGGGTGCTATGAAGTGTATGCATGCACTCACAGTCAAAGTGGTTTTAACCTGGGATCCAGCAAACAAGCCACACCCCCGCTGTCCTGTTGTTCAGGTTTTAAATCAAGTCCGCCTCTTTGTGACCCCATGGACGGCAGCACGCCAGGCTTCCCTGTCCTTCACCGTCTCCCAGAGCTTGCTCAAACTCATGTCCATTGAGTTAGTGATGCCATCCAACCGTCTCATCCTCTGTCACTCCCTCCTTCTGCCTTCAATCTTTCCCAGCATCAGTGTTTTCTCCAGTGAGTCGGCTCTTCGCATCAGGTGGCCAGAGTATTGTGGCTTCAGCTTCAGCGTCAATGCTTCCAATGACTAGTCAGAGTTGATTTCCTTTAGGATGGACTGGTTGGATCTCCTTGCAGTCCAAGGGACTCTCAAGAGTCTTCTCCAACACCACAGTTAGAAAGAGAAATATATTTAAGTTGATTCTGTGAACAAGCATTTTGTGAGCACCTATTAGGTGACTCTGAAGAAGCTATTCTTGCTTTCAGGTCCTCAGTATATCTACTTGTAAAACTGGCAGGTTAGGACACAGCCCATGACATTCCTTCTAGAGCTACCATGCAAATCATTCATTCATGCAAAATTCTCTACTAAGACAAAAGATGAAAAGAAAGGAATCCTTATGAGGGCAATGTTGAAGCAGAAGGAATGCATGTCTAAGAGTGAAATTTCAGGTGCTAAGAACTTCAGTGTATGAGTAACAGCTGAAATCCAAGGCCAGCAACGATTCTTTTCTGGCACGCCTATCCTCAGTCATAGAAGCCATCATCACCAGATGGGGTAAACACTTACGGGCTGCATGGGCTTGGTTGTTAAACTTCTACCTGTAAAAATAGGGTAAGAATAATGATTTCCTCAGACAGTTTTAAGTGTTCGGGGAGATATATCTATGATACTTTAGTTGAGCAACTCTTCTCCTTCACTTTCAATCCTCTGCTCACTTAGCACATAAACCCTGAGAGCCCCCTATCCCCTGGGTACTATTCTGAGGAGAGTGGCCAGGGCTGCAGCAGACAAGACCCTTGCCCTCAAGGGTCTCACCTTCTGGGTGGCAGGGGAGCGGGGGAGAGAGACCCAGGACAGCAACAAATAAGACCAAGGCACAGGATGCTTTGACTGAGTGTGACTGTGGACCTCTAGGGAGGTCTCTCAGGGGAGGTGATATTTGAGCTGAGACCTAAGTTTCGTGCAAGAGCAGCCATGCAAGGATCAGGGGAGAAACATTCCAAGCAGAAGGGGAATCTGTGCAAAGGCCCTGAGACAGGGATCAGGCTGGTAGGTTTTAGGAACGTAAAAGTCCAGGTAGCTGGAACTTGTCGAGTGAGTGACTAGTTTATAGAAGAGGTTCATGCTGAGCCTTCAAAGTTAAACTCCCAGGCAGGTCTCTGTTCTTGCCAGCATCCCTTCCCTTGCTTCCTTAATGGCCCAATGAGACCCAGGACCCTGTGGGCAGAGACCACAGTCTCCTTCGAGGAAATGGGTGGACAAGATTCTCACATGGCCGTTTTAACTTTTCCTGAACTTAGGAAAGCCATCAAGTCTTTTTCCTCCAAGGAAGAGGCACACCATTTGGGGAGGGGCAAGATCCTACGCAGTGCCCTCCTAGGAGCAAGGATGCTGCAGGCAGGAATGCAGGCCCCTCTGGGAGCCTTTCAGGCCAAAGTCAGATCTTGAAAAGGCTCAGCCCCACGGGTGGGGATTAGACAGGCTGCAGGGACGGGCTGGGATTATGGCAAATCCGTCAGGTACAAAGCCAGGCAGGACTTCCCCTGCCCTCGCCGCCACCCCTGAGCTGGCCCCTCAGCTGACCCCAGCCGTGGTCCAGCCCTGAGCCTTTGTCCCTCCTGTCCATCAGCACGAGGGCTGAGGAAGCGAGATGCTAGGCCAAAGCCCTGGGGGTGGGAGGTCCCAACACGGTCACCCCCACCCTCTTCTGCCCACCTTGTGCCCAGACGGCTGACCCTCTCTGCTCTAGCTGTTTGGAGGTTTCAGGGCCTTCAACCGCTTAAACTCGGGCATCCCTCAGAGTCAGATGGGTTCCCAGTGGGCCCAGTCCACCCTGCAGCACCCCATTCCAGACGGGCAGCACTTTGTTATTGCTGTTTTACTTTTGATTTAGATCCAGCATGTAAAACCGTATACAAGTCATATAATACTTTGGCCACCTGATGCAAAGAGTTGACTCATTGGGGAAAAAAACAAACCCTGATGCTGTTTAAGACTGAGGACAGGAGGAGAAGGGGACAACAGAGGATGAGATGGTTGGAGGGCGTCACCAACTCAATGGACCTGAATCTGAGCAAACTCCAGGAGACAGGGAAGGACAGGGAAGCCTGGCTTGCTGCAGTGCATGCGGTCACAAAGAGTCAGACACGACTTAGTGGCTAAACAATGGCAACAACAAGTCATGTGTGTGCAACTCAGTGAGGTTTTACAATCTGGATGCATCCCACACAGGGAAATCTAAGCAGCACCCAGGACCACTCTCCCCAGCCCCCACCACCAGAGCCCCTCCAGACCCTTTCACCCACCCTTGCAGGCATAAACCAGCGTCTTGACTTCCGTCACTGTAGGTTAGTTTCACCCGCTTTTGTATTTGATAAGAAGGAGGGTCACACAGTATGTGCTTCCTTTGGTCTGGCTTCTTTCACTCAACTCGTCTGTGAGGTTCACCCACGTTGTTGCCTGTGGTGATGGTTCATTCCTTCTTCTCACTGCTCTATAGTATTCCGTCAAGTCTACTGTCAATAGTCACTGGACCATTTCTGCCAAAATGACTGTATTAATTATCTATTGCTGCATAGTAAGTTATTCCAAAACTTAGCAGTTCAAAATAGCAATAGTCTTATTATCTCATAGTTTCCGTGGGTCAGGAATTAGAAAGAAGCAAAGCTGCGAGATTTGGGCTCAGGGTCTCCCACGAGGTTGCGGTCTAGACCTCATCTGAAGGCTTGTCTGGGGCCGGGAGACCTGCCTCTAAGACAGTTCATGCACACAGCTGTGGGGAGGAGGCCCCGGGTCCTCACTGAGCGCTGGGCCGCCGTCTCCGGGACTGCTTGAGTGCCCTCAGAACACGGCGGCTGGCTTCTGCTGCAGGAGAGAGTGACGAGGAAGCGGCAGGGCTTTTGTGTCCTGGTCTTGGGAGCCACACACTCCTGCCACATTCTATTCAATGGGAGGGGGTCACTGTGCCCACGTTCAGGGTGAAGAGAATTAAACCACCTCTTGAAGGGAGAAGTGAGGCTTCCCAGGGAGGTCAGTGGTAAAGAAGCCATCTGCCAAAGCAGGAGATGAGGGTTTGATCCCTGGGAGAATCCACTCCAGTGTCTTGCCTGGGAAATCTCATGGACAGAGGAACCTTGCAGGCTGCAGTCCATGGGGTCACAAAGGAGTTGGACACAACTTAGCAGCTAAACAACAAAAACAAAGGGAGAAATATTAAAGAAACTGTGAGCATATCTTAAAACCACCATAACAAGTAGCAATTCCTTTTGCATCAGGTTCAATCTCCCTGGTCCTGGCAAATGAGACCAGTAGTCCCCTCCCCTATTCCCTGCCCACCTCCTTGTTCCCTGCCCACTCCCTTGGCTCAGTCAGCACTGAAGAAAAACAGATCCAGGTTCTGGGCCCAGCTTGGTCAAGAACCTCTCTGAGCCCCAAGATCCTCTTCTGAAAAATCAGGATAACAAGGGGTGCCCACTTGGAAACCATTTTGAGGATTGAATTCCATGTGGAGAACTCCCTTATCCCTGAATTCCATTCCCTTGTGGCACTGAGTTTATAATTCTGGGTGTGAAATTGAGCCAAAGCCTTTAGCATGTTCAGTGTAAGTCAGGCAGATCTTACAGAAAAACCACCAACTTCCGCTCCTCCCTGGCAACAGGGGTGCAAACTAAGGATGCTCAGCGACCCTGCCCATCAATCCTGCTTCTGGTCAGTTGGCCTGCTGGGGAGCTGAGGCTCTGAATCTTCAGGGCCTGAACTCCCGTGGGAACCCTGCTCAAGCCCAGAGGCCAGCCTGCCTGCCCACTCCTCAGTTCACCCTCTCAACCATCCGTGCCAGGCTCTGTGCAGACACAACAAACACGGCTTCCGTCCACCCCAAGCTGACCTACTGGCAGAGAAGGCAAACTGCAAAAAGCTCAGTTATCACTTTATGTTGTGAGAATTGCTGCAAGGCCATGAGAGTTTAAACCTAGGCCCCTGGTCTTAGCAAGGTGGGGGCTCTCTGGGGCCGGGCTCTGAGGGGGTGCAGCCCAGGGAAGGAGGAGGCAAGGAACCTGGCACTGACGAGAAGGCTTGCAGCTGGAATTCCAACATGAGGGTCATTGTGGTGCCAGGCGAGGCTGGAGGGGTGACAGGGCCCAGACCCCAGAGCTGTCAGGCCGGGCCCTCTGGCTGTACCCTGCGAGCAAGCTGAGGATGCTCATGAGTTTTAACCCAAGAGACCACCTGATCCATTTTGTGTTTTGAAATATGCGAGTGACAGATTCTTCCGTGTGTTCCTGGTTGCCTTCAGAATCCTGCCCAGCCAAGGTGCCATCTGCTCCAAAGGAACCTGCTTCTTGACCGTTTCCTGGCTGTGTGATCTGAGCCAGGTTGCTCACCTGCTCTGTGCATTCAGTTTTCCACTAAACACGATCGCCCCTCCGGGGTTTCAGGGTGAAACCGACAAGGGAAAGACACCGAGTGCCTCCCTTGACCCCTGGCATGCAAGTGACCGTTCTCAGCAGCGCTCTCAGCCCGGCTCTGCTCCCCTTCCCCTGCCCTGCCAGTGCCTGGGCAAGGAGCCTCCTGTGTGCCTCCTCCACCCCCACACTATTTGTTCCTCCTGCGTCACCAACCCTTCATCCAGCTCTCGGGACTGAGAAAGGAGAAGGTGAGTTTCAGCCAGTTTGACTCCAAGCACACCCGCCAGGCAGCGGAGGAAGGTCATTACTGTAGATAGAATCCTCACACTAGCCCTCTCTCTGGCCCACTTACCACTGCTACCGTCTCTTAGGGCCTCTGGTTGGCCCTGGGCACCATGCCAGGCATCATGTATGTTTAGTCCTCACAGTAACCTGGAGACAGGAATCTTTTTTTTTTTTTTGGCCACAGCATGTGGCATGCGGGACATTCATTCCCTGACCAGGGATGAAACCTGTCCCCTCTGCGTTGAGAGTGCAGAGTCTCAACCACCAGACCATCAGGGAAGTCCCAGGTATATTACTGAACCTCATCCTTCAGGTGAAGAAACCGAGGCTCAAGGAGGCAAATCATTTTCTCAAGGTCACACTTTCCTGGTGGCTCAGACAGTGAAAAATCTGCCTGCAGTGCAGGAGACCCAGGTTCAATCCCTGGATGGGGAAGATCTCCCGGAGAAGGGAATGGCAACACTCTCCAGTATTCTTGCCTGGGAAATCCCATGGACAGAGGAGCCTGGTGGGCTACAGTCCAAGGTGCTGCAAATCATTGGACACAACTGAGCGACAAACACTTTCGGTGAAGAAACTGAGGCTCAGGGAGACAAATCATTTTCTCAGGGTCACATGATGGGACTCAAGCCCAGGTTCATCTGCTTCAGAGCATCAGTCAAACACACCCACCCACACACACACACATCCATCACTGGCACCATCACTTCAACAGGGCGCTGTGTTATCAGACACTCACTAGGTGCTTGATTTCAGTTAAGCCTCACTACAACCCTGGAAGGAAGATACAGCTTCACGGCCATCTTGCAGATGGAGAAAACGAGGCCCTGAGAGGTGGAGTCCCGTGCCCAAGGTCACTCGAGAGAGCTGGTGTTTGAATCCAGATCCTGACTGTGCTAGGAGATGGGTTGGCAGGGCCGGTTGCCTTGGCCACGCCACACAGCCAGGAGCCTTCGTGCACCTCCACAGCTCCGTCACCCGGAGCTCGAGGACCACCGGCGGACCCACTATCACCTCCTCTCCGAGTCTTGCGGTGACTCGGCTGCGACCCGCCAGGCTCTGGACCGGGTTGACCCAGCCTCACCCTACCTGGCCTCCGGGGCTCTCGATGCCCGCCCCCAAGCCTCCCACCCTCGAGTTCCTGGGCCCCAGGCTCTTCTCCAATTCTTCTCTCACCCTGAGCCAAGCAGGTTGAAGACACGCCAAAAATGAGTCCCCTCTCGCTTTAGTGCACTTGCATAATGCGTGGCAGAGAAGGCTGCGTTAATCGCTTGGGACCCACATTTTTCAGTGACATTAATCTCTAGCCGGAAAAGCCTCTCTGGACGGTTCTTTTCAGTCTGAAGGCACTTAACGTTGGCCAGGGGAGCAGAAGGGGCCCGCCTGGAATTCCTCTCTAACTCCCAAACACCACACCCACCAACCCAGCCCGGCCAGCTTCCCTGGGTATGGCGGGGTGGGGGAGATGCCTGCAGGGGGTGTGGGGGGACCAGGAAGGGTGGGGTGATGAGTGAGCCGCGGGTGCGCCACAGTGTGTAGGCGTGGAGGTGAGAGAGGCTGAGCTTCAGCCATGGCCGGTGCTCACACCCGCCAGGTCTGCGGTTCACAGAAGTGCGTCCCTATATTCACACGCACGACATGCATGCCAGTGACTGGGACACACGTGTGTGTGTGCGCATGTTTCTAAAGTGTGCACCTCTGGGTGCATGCGTGTCAGTCAAGGGTAAGCATAGGCGTGCACGAACCCACCAGAGAATGTGTGTGCAGGAGAGACTGCAGCTGTGCCCATGAGTGGAGCTGCGAGGGCCACGTTGAGGGTGCTGGTGGGTTCTGAACACACACATCGGGTGCAAGATGCACGCAAGGGTGCTTCTGCCAGAGCACACCTGGGATGGTGAGCTGATGAGGGTACCTCTGACCCTGAGTGTGCACAAGTGTGGGGAAGGCAGCAGTCAGGCCTTGGGTCACTCAGCAGGAGTGAGGGTTTGGGCAGACAGATTGAGCGTGAACTATGCACTGGCCACTGTGTCAGGCAATAGGGAGACAGCGATAATCAGGACGTGGTGCTCAGAGCCCACGGAACACCACTTGGCTCACAGGAGCCGTTCACACATCTCCTCCCAAGCCCCCATTTGGCAACTTGAGCTTGGTAACTTGAAACTGACCATAGTGAGAGCATTTATATCATATATGCGCAATTGTTCAGTGGTGTCTGACCCTTTGCAACCCCATGGACGGCAGTCCACCAGGCTCCTCTATCCATGGGATTTTTCCCAGCAAGAATACTGGTTGGGCTGCCATTTCCTCCTCTGGGGGACCTTCCCAACCCAGGGATCAAACCCGCGTCTCCCACGTATCCTGCATTGCAGGTGGATTCCTGATCACTGAGCCACCACACCATGGAAACTGTCAAACGCCAAATCAGGCTTTTCTTTTTCCAGAAAGCCTGTTGATAAAACCAGCACATCACCGAAGGAGAGAACCATCCCCAGTCTGCCAGGACGCTGTGCCTGCTGCTGCTCTTGCCCACGGGTGCGTCTGTCTTTGTGCCAGTGAACCCCCAAAGCAGCTTCGGAACTGTGTGGGAATGAGCAGGATGAGCAAGCAGAGTCAGGGAAGAGGGAGAGAGAGGCAGCTTGACAGAGCGTGAATGGACACGGGTTTTGCAACACTCCAGGAAATGGATCCCTTTTTTATCCCAAGAGCTATTTGTGAAAATCTCCAAAAATAAAAAAA
This sequence comes from Cervus canadensis, assembly GCF_019320065.1. Classification (NCBI taxonomy): domain Eukaryota; kingdom Metazoa; phylum Chordata; class Mammalia; order Artiodactyla; family Cervidae; genus Cervus; species Cervus canadensis. The sequence continues at coordinate 5,364,046 of NC_057409.1, read as the reverse complement.
AAACAACTGCCAAGGGAAAAAAAAAAAAACAGCTTGAACTCATAGACATGAAAGTTGTCATGATCCTCTGTCAACATCGAGCGCCGTCAAGCCAGGCTGTCACTTGGCTGTAAGTGGTGGTTCTGGGTCCCGGGCCCCAGTGGTCACACTCAGAGCTGTGCTGGCTGGAAGTGAGTCAAGAAGACGGAAGAGACAGAACCAGAGAGACAGGGGGGACAAGAGTGTGCAGGGCCCCCAAGCCAAGGGCAGAAGGAGTTTTGAGAATCAGGTTGACCTTCAAGAGCTGCGAGAAAGGTCCCTGTCTCCCGCTCCGCACGAGAGAAGCCAGAGGCTTGGGGAGGTCAGTGTCACAAGGCTGGTCCAGATTCAAATCCAGGAGAGTCTGATGCCAGGACACCCAGAAGAAGACTGGAGCCCAGAGGAGGATCCAGAACCTTCTTCTTAGCTTCTCAAGGCCCCAAAGCAGAGGCTCGAGTCCTCTGGTCTCCTCCAAACTCGCTCACCAGCCCAGCTGCCCGTGAACCACAGTCAGGCAGGACTCAGTCTCTTTGGGAACATCACCCCCTGCCAGCTCCCAGGATACTGAACACCCGGGGAGGCAGGTGGCACTGGGGAGAGGCCACCGAGACCCTTGTCCCCTGGCAGGCACCCCCCTCCCCTTGGCTGCCCTTGATCTCCTTGGCGGGATGACATCAAGGGATGTTTTTAATAAGAGGGCAGGAGGCCTTGGGAGCTGACCGGGCTGAAGCAGTGCCGGGCAATTAATCTCCTGGTTGAGGAGCCTCAGCCATGGGTAACCGGATCCCCGGAGAGCAGCTAGGCACACCCCACCTTTCATCTCTGCCCGTGGCTGCTCTGCGTGGGCCCTGCGTGCCCCTTCATTAACTCCAGGCCCCAGCAAACAAGGCAGGCGGGGGGGGTGCGTGCATATCTGTGTGTGAACCCTCCTGAGTGTGCCTGAGTACCTGGGCACAGGAGTATCGATGCCCAGGTGTGTGCGTGTACAGATGAGTGGCCACGGTCCTCCAGGCACGTATATATGAGACAGACCAAAACACTGGCCTCAGAATCAGACAGACCTGCATTCTGGGTAAGGCCCTGGCTCTTTCTAGCTGAGTCACCTTGGACAAGTAACTTAACTCCTCTGAGTCCCTATTTATCATCAGTAAACTGAGGATAATAATAGTGGTAGGAACAACCACATATGCTCCTGGGAAGCAAGTGATACTGTTCATATCAAAGTGCATAGAACTTAAACCATGATAATGAATACATGTTTTTATTCCTATTACACATGAATAGCTTACCCACCTGAGTGGTAGGTAGAATCCTAGGAATGATCTCTAATAACCTTAGTATAACCCACTGCACTGTGAGTGTGGGGAGAACCTGTGCATACAATTAGATATCATGCCCATAATTATGTTCCATCCCATGGCAAAAGCGAGATTATGCAAGTGGCCAAATCTAATCGCATAAGCCCTTTAAAATCAGAGATTTTTTTTTTCCACTTGCCAGGCAGAAGTCAGGGTAATTTGCAGCATAAAGGAGATTGACCCAGAGAAGCAAACTTCTCCATTGTTGAGCCGGAAGAGGCCACACAAGAGTGGCCACTACAAGCTAACAGTGACCCCTGCCAACTGCCAGCAAGAATGGGGATCTCAGTCCTGTTGCTGCAAGGAACTCAATTCAGCCAACAACCTGAATGAGCATGAAGACAGATTCTCTCAAGAGCCTCTAGGTAGGGCTTCCCCGGTGGCTCAGTACTAAAGAACCCACCTGTCGATGCAGGAGACACGGGATCAATTCCTGGTCCGGGAAGATCCCACATGCCACGTACCAACTAAACCCGCGTACCACAACACCTGAGCCTGTGCTCTCGAGCCCCGGAGCCACAACTCCGGAAACCCAAGAGCCCTAGATCCTGTGCTCCTCAACAAGAGAAGCCAGCAAAATGAGAAGTCTGCGTGCCACAATGAAGAGAAGCCCCGTTCGCAGCACCGAGAGAAAGCCCGTGCAGCAATGAAGATCCAGCATAGCCAAAAAATAAATTAAATAAATACATATTAAAAAAAAATTTTTTTTCTATAAGAGCCTCTAGATAGAAGCTGAGCTGGGCTGACACCTTGATTTCAGCCTTATCCCTTGAGTTGAGAAGCCAGCCAAGCCCGTCCAGATCTCTGACTACTCAGGTCAGGATGTCACTAGGAGGATTTTGCCAGTTTTGGAAACGTTCTGGGAGACTCTTGGGTCCCTGGTAACTGGAAGTAACAACTATGCGTCTGCTTTGAGCTCTGGTAGACACTTTAGACTCCAGTCCAAAGATGTCATGGGCCCAGGGGACGAAAAGTAAGGGCTAGAGCAGGCTGAGAGGTACCCTGGGTGAGCCTGATGGAGATCTGCTGGAGAGACTGAAGCAAGTCACTTACCTTCTCTGAGCCTCAGTTTGTTCATCTGAACAATGGGACACCAGCCCCGAACACCACCAGCACCAGGCCCACCTTCATCACAAAGGTAGCTTGAGTGAATGAATAGATCTTTTCCCCTTGCTCTCCTAATATTTATCGGCTATTTTGTTTCTACACAATTTCATTCATTTCTCTGTGTTTCATTCTGTTCCGTAATCATGACCCCCCCATCTTGGTTTTAGTCTTAGAGACAAAGACAATGAATTCAATCCTCCATAGCTTGAGTGAATGAAGAGCATCTTGGTGCGTAAGGAGAGCTGTCCCACAGCAGGAGAGGTGGTGGCCTGTCTTCCAGTAAAGCTGTCTCTGGCCTGCTGGTCCACCTCAGCCAACACCAGGGCACCCATAGGAGAAGCCTGGACCTCATTTAGTCAGCTTCCTCTCCCCAGCCCCCTTATCCACTCAGCTCTATTGCTGTCAACCCCACCTCGAAAATCTTCAATCACCTCCTCCCCATCGCCCCAGCCTGCGATCCAGTGCCTAAACGCAGCCTGGATGACCACACAGTCTCCTCCTGACATTCCTACCTTCAGCCTCAGCCCCTGTAACTTAATCCCCATGGCCCTGTTCACAGCCCACCCAGGGCTCCTATTGTTCTTGGAGTAAACTTTATACTCTGCTCTGAAAATTATGACTCATTTTCACTTTTGCCCAAACAAAAACAAACAAACAAAAAAACACTTTACTTTCCTGATGCTAGCAAATTTGAGCAGTTTTGCATATATTTACTCCCCAGTCCCTTCTTACCCAATTATTTCCCACTCCTCTTTAAAATTCTTGATCATTTCTGTTTTTTTTAAGGTACTACATTTATGTGATATAAAATTCAAAAGTATAAAAAGGCAGACATTGAAAGATCAGTTCAGCTCCAGCTGTTGTCCTCAGTCATCCAGTTCATCACTACAAAGAAAGCCCCTCCTACCACATTTTGGGGTGTGAACACAGATTTATTCTAGGTGTATACTAACGAGTACATATACAAGTTCATTCCTACACAAGTAATTAGCATCTCATACTTCATTTCTGTTTCAGCTAACAATGGGTCTTGGCAGTCGTTTGTCTTGGAACGTTAAGGGTTGTCCCCGCCCTTGTTGACGGCTATATAATGTTCCACTGGGGTAGAAAGTGTATCATAACCCCTCTTCTAAGAGACTCAGGCTGTGTCCCACCTCTTGCTGTTACCGATATGTTGCTGAAGTGTCATTTCACACAAAGTTGAGCTTATTTGTGCAAAAAGTTCCTAGAGGTAAGGTTGTTGGGTCAAGGGCAAAGATATTGCCAAGTTGCTTCTCACAAAGTTGTAACAGTTTGCATTTCTACCAACAACTTATGTTCCTTTTTCCCTATGAACTAACCTGGTGATGTCTCTGATTTCACAATCTTTATCTGATGGGTGAAAAATGGCATCACACTATAGTTTTAATGTACAGTTCTCTTATTTTGAGTAAGGTTGATCATCTTTCATAGTCATTTCTAGGAGTCATTGTTTTCCTTCTCTGTGAGTGGTCTGTTCATATATTTCCTCTATTTTTCTATTGAGTTTTTGGCCCTTTATTTTTGATTTACAGGAGTTCCTTATATATGAAGGAAATTAGCTCTGGGCCTATTTAAACAATTTAAATAACTTAATTCTTTAACTGTTTGATGGCATTCCTTGTGAAATTATCTGTACCTAGTGATTTTTTTTAGGAAACTATCTCTATTTCTTCCATGGTTCTTAATGTGTTTAGATTTTAGTACTAGCTACATTTTTATAAGTTATATTTTCTTTAAAAATTATCCATTTCAACCAATTTCTCAGATATATTTAGGTATTCTTTTATTTCCTCTGAAATTGAGGTTATTTCTCCATAACCATTTATTATTTCATGAATGTGTGTTTTCTCATTTTTTTCTGGATTAGATTACCTAACATCTTATCTATTTTACTTTGTTCTAAAAAATAATCTTTGTTAGTTCTAGTATTTTTCTGGTTTCTAATTCGTTAATATTCACTGTTATCTTTATACATTTTTTCTTGTGATTTCTTTAGATTTATTTTATTGCTATGCTTCTAGATTCTTAGATTGGATATCTAATTTAGAAATTTTTAATCTTTATTATATATTAACAAAAATGTTTAGAGCTATGAACTTTTCTCTAATCTCTGCTTTAGTGGTATTTCATAGCTCTCATATGGATTGCTATTATTAACTCAGCTCTCTGGACTCTGGATTTCTGCAATCTGTTTTGATTTCTTTTTTGATGCCAGAGATGTTAAGAGTGGACATTTTATCTTTTGCTGTTTATTTCTTGTTGTATTGAGTTGTGAGCTAAGGACTTCCCTAGTAGCTCAGATGGCAAACATCCGCCTGCAATGCAGGAGACATGGGTTCACTCCCTGGGTTGGGAAGATCCCCTAGAGAAAGAAATGGCAAGCCGCCCCAGTATCCTTGCCTAGAAAATTCCATGGACAGAGGAGCCTAGCAAAGTACAGTCCATGGAGTCGCAAAGAGTCAGACACAATTGAGTGACTAACACATATACAACCATAATTAGAAATAATGACAGAATTCGTTTATTTCTTCTTCCTTCCTTTTTCTCCCTGTGACCCAGAGTTATTATTTTATGCATTTTAATGTTTATCTTCATATCTGCAATATATCTATTACTTTAATTTTCATATTTAAAATATATCTCTGGTCCTCTGGCTATAAAAGATGAGCAAATCTGTGTGTTTACATTCATTTGTACCTTCTTCCCCCCTTGCTCTCCTAATATTTATTGGTTATTTAGTTTCTACACAATTTCATTCATTTCTCTGTGTTTCATTCTGTTCCATAATCATGACCCCCATCTTGGTTTTAGTCTAAGAGACAAAGACAATGAATTCAATTCTCCGTCAGTCTTTGGACCTTTTGCCACAATTTCTTCTTTCCAAGTTCATCTTCAAGAAGGGGTTATGGGACTTTCATTCCCTGAGTTCTCATAGATTGAAAAATTGGAATTGATTTCTACAGAGCCCAGGCTGTAGCCCACCAGGACAGCCTGGTGCTGTCCAACTGCCTTGCCGGACAGATGAGGAAGCTGAAGCCGAAATAGGAACAACGGCCCCAGGTCATCCAGGGCTGTGCCCGGGACTGAGGCAGGATGAGAATCTACACAGGCTGCCACCCCAGTGGGGCCTTCGCCTCCAACACCCTCATGCCCTCTGTCTTCCGGCTTTCTAAAGAAGCGGGTAGGAAGGAGCACTGGGGCCTCCTGATGTGTTGGGGAGGGATCTTTTGTCACTGATCCCCTGGAATCTCACCTGGGACTTGGTAGGAAGTAAGCAGCAGGAGAATTCTCTCCCATGCTCGAAGGATTAGCAGCCATGCCGGGGGGCCCCCCACCCGGGGAGCACATCCTCCCCAGAGAGGGGGAAAGTGTGAGCTCATCCCTGCCGCCGCCTGCCGGGCAGAACGGGGCGGGGAGGGGGCCAGGGGCTCCACCTGTTACTGATAATCTCCCTAAGCCAACCCCATAATTATTCTTTATTAACGGAGGCCGCTGCCTTCGTTACACACGGAAAGGAGGGCGTCCGGAGTGAAGACATGAGGATCAAAAGCTGGTCACATTTTCCAAAGCGGTCTATTTGCCACGACCAAAATAACCTCCCCAGGGGCAGGCTGAGTTCCTGTCTCAGCCCGTCCCGGTGCCCAGCCTGGGAGCTCTAGGACCCCCACGTCCGCCAGCCTGGAGCAGCTCTCACGGCCCAGCAGTCTTCATTCATTCAAACATCCCCCAAAAGCACGGTTTACACCAGGACTTGTACTAGGTTGCTCAGCTGGTCAAGAATCTGCCTGCATGCAGGAGAGCCCGGTTCAATTCCTGGGTCAGGAAGATCTGCTGGAGAAGGGATAGGCTACCCACTCCAATATTCTTGGGCTTCCCTGGTGGCTTAGCTGGTAAAGAATCCTCCCGCAATGTGCGAGACCTGGGTTTGATCCCTGGGTTGGGACGATCCGCTGGAGAAGGGAAAGGCTAAGCAGACCATCCTAAATGAGATCAGTCCTGGGTGTTCACTGGAAGGACTGATGTTGAAGCTGAAACTCCAATACTTTGGTCACCTGATGCGAAGAGCTGACTCATTGGGAAAGATCCTGATGATGGGAAAGATTGAGGGCAGGAGGAGAAGGGGACGACAGAGGATGAGATGGTTTGATGACATCACCGACTCAATGGACATGAGTTTGAGTAAACTCCAGGAGTTGGTGATGGACAGGAAGGCCTAGTGTGCTGCAGTTCATGGGATCGCAAAGAGTCGGACACAACTGAGAGACTGAATTGAACTGAACTGAACTGAACCCACTCCAGTATTCTGGCCTGGAGAATTCCATGGACTGTATAGTCCATGGGGTGGCAAAGAGTCAGACACGACTGAGCGACTTCCACTTCACTATACTCGGTTGGGCAGATACACAGGTAAATAACATGTAGCCCTTGCCCTCCAGACTGAGCGTCTAAAGGCAAGTGCCCCAGGGATTACTATGTGGACTACTCAGTGCCGTGCTGGGGAGGACAGGTGCCGGAGGAGCAGAGGGGTGGGGCCTGAGGACACTGTCGCAAATGGGGGTAGGGATAGGAGAAGACTTTCTGGAGGGAGAGACATTACAACCCCGTCTTGAAATTCAGCTAGAAGCTCCCCAATGGACAAGGTGAGAAAAGGACATTCTACAGAAAGAACGACAACGTTGTGCTATAGGACAAAAGTGAAAGTCGCTCAGCCGTGTCCGCTCTTTGCGACCCCGTGGACTATACAGTCCATGGAATTCTCCAGGCCAGAATACTGGAGTGGGTAGCCTTTCCCTTCTCCAGGGAATCTTCCCAATCCAGGGATCAAACCCAGGTCTCCGGCCTTGCAGAAGGATTCTTTACCAGCTGAGCTACAAGGGAAGCCCGAGAATACTGGAGTGGGTAGGCTATCCCTTCTCCACTGGATCTTCCTGACCCAGGAATCAACCCGGGGTCTCCAGCATTGCAGCCGGATTCTTTACCAGCTGAGCTAGGACAAAGCCGACCTGCAGTTCAGTGTGGCCCGAGCCAAAGCCTAGGGTGCGGAGGATCGGATTGACTGGGACTGGAGGGGTGGACAGGTCAAGCCACACAGGGCCTGAGGGTACTAGGGAGTCATTGAAGGTTTTAGGCAAGCAGGTGACATGGTCAGACTGTGGTTTCAGAAGGCCTTTCTGGCTGCAGAGTAGAGACTGGCTTGGGGGAAGCGGCTGGGAGCTGGAAAGAGTTGGGGACATTTTTAAGGGCCCAGATGAGAAACAGGAAGTTTGGAACCCGAGCAACAACCACAGGGAAGAGAAGAGAGGCAGAACAGGGGGAAATGGTGACGCAATCCCTCTGACTTCAGTGGCCACACCGTCCATGGAGGCACACAGACAAGAAATCAGAAAGGCCCCCAGGCCACTTGTGAGCCTGACCCTGTCACCATGACCGTATGTTCAGCCTGGCCCTAGATCTATGGATAACTCCCGGAGACTGTCACAACCCAGGGCAATGAGACATACGGGCATGAACTCCAAATCCCAAGCCCCCTGGTCTTCCCAGCCCACACCCCTATACTGCGTTCTCCCCCACACACACAAACAAGCCCTGTCCGCTGCTTCCTTCGTGTTCTTCCTGACCAACACATCTTTGCCCGTGTCCTGTCCACGCCCAGGTCTTCCTGAAAAGCCCAGCTCGCAGATCCCCGCTGCCAGGAAGCCAGCAATGCCTCCTATCCGCCTCCCTCGCCTCCCCGCCCCCCTGCAGGTCTCATCTGTGCCCTTCTGCCTCCATCAGCATCTGAGAAGCCCTCCTCATTCCCTCTGCCTCACCTGAGTCTCAGGTCAGCCTGGAGTCCCTCTTTGTTCTTCTCTGTCTCTCAGTATATGTTCCCTCTCTACCGCGCCTTTCTCGTCGGCATCGAATCTGCTCCCAAGAACTCATACAACTCAGGACTGGTTTGTCTGAACGAGCATCGGGTACCAAGTCTGAGCCGGGCCCCAGGCCTGCCGCTGAGAGCCGCAGAGATGGAAATGAGAGGGCAGCCCTGGTCCCTCTGGCCCCCTCCTGCTGCTCGCCCTCCAGCAGACAAGGTGGGCCGTACGAGGCAGCAGCAGGGTGGGAAGGGAGGTCAGAGGGTAAAGCCAGGGCACGCTGGGCTTTGAGAGGTGCCAGTTACACTGAGCCTCAGCCCTACATGCCGACCTCCAGCGAAGGGGCTGGCGCTGGGGACCCAGGCGGAGATGAGGACAGCTCACCCCCTGCCCTCCAGGGGCTCACGGTCTCATCGGGGAGATGAGCAGATAAACACATCCATGGGAAACCGTGAGGCCTGCTCTGCAGCAGAACTGGACTCATGGTCCCCACAGGCCCTGAATCACCACCTCGCAGGAGCCGGGAGTCATATATGTGGTGCTCTGAAATCAGAAAGGCTGGGCTCAATCCACCCCACTGGCCTTGACAGGTCCTTCCACGTCTCTGATCCTCAGCTGCAGCACCTATATAATGGGTGTATCACAACTCCCTTGAGGTTGATCCGTGTGAAACAAACAAGGAAAGTGAAAGTCAGTCATGTCCGACTCTGCCACCCCATGCTCTATACAGTTGATGGAATTCTCCAGGCCAGAACACTGGAGTGGGTAGCCGTTCCCTTCTCCTGGGATTTTCCCAACCCAGGGATCGAACCCAGGTCTCCTGCACTGCAGGCAGATTCTTTACCAGCTGAGCCACAAGGGAAGTGAAACATACAACATGTGAGCCAATATAAGTAGCTTGGCAAAGAGTCTGGTATGGAATATATGTTCAATAAATCATCCTATGGCTTTCTGATTATTATTCCACTTACCCTGGGCTGGACACTGAGAGACTCGTTTCTGGTCCCAGACTTGCCACGGCCTGGCTGCATGACCCTGAATGATTCCCTACCTCACCTGGCACTTTTTTTTTTAAGAAGAAGGTTCCCGGGACTTCCCTGGTGGCCCAGTGGTTAAGAATCCACCTTCCAGGGCAGGGAAATGTGGCTTTCTATCCCTGGTCTGGGAACTAAGGTCCCATAGGGTGTGGGGCAATGAAGCCCATAAAATCAATTAATGAAGTGAATATTTTATAGAAAGAAGACGGTTCCTTCCTGCCCAGCCCCTAAAGATGTGAGGGTAAGGTTGACCCCCCTAGCCTTTCCTCCTGTCTCTTCCCCTTCGCTCCCTTCACTCCAACCACTGAGGCCTCCCTCCTCGATCTGCCTCAAACTCCCCAGCCACGCTCTGGGCTTGAAGCCCTTGTCTCTGCTATGCCCTCTGCCCAGCACCCACTTCCGCCCGTCCCCCAAGTCTGCCCGACTCCCTTGCTTACTCCATTCCGGCCGCTGTAGAGTGTCACCTCCTCAGAGGGGCCTTTCCTGACCACCTGCGTCTCTGGCTTCCTCCCTAACCTGTTTCGTTCTTCTCTGCAGCACGTAGCACAGTCTGGTGTGTGGTACGTTGATTGTTCATCTGTCGACCTTCCGTCCTGGCTCATCGGCACATTGGCTCCGTGGGACAGGAGGGTGTCTGTCTGGGGCACAGCTGTCCCCACACCCTATGGTGCCTGGCCACAGTCAGCACTCAGTTTTCCAAGGAGGACCAGGACCCCCACCTACCAGCCCAAGAGAAGCACTGCGGGTGGGGCAGGGGGAGAGAAGTCTCCAGAAGCCCGTTGGTGCCAGCTCCTGGCAGCCCCGGCGCTCCGGCTCCCGAGTCTTCTCACAGTTTGGAAAAAGTACAAAGCTTCCCTCCGTCCCTGCTGGGCACATGCCCCCTGCCGCTGAGGTCCTGGACCTGAGACAACCAGCCCTCCCGCCGCCCCAAAGCCCCCGGCTGCTTCCAGGTCAGGGCAGAGGAGGGGGGTGGGGGTGATGGCCTCTAGGCTCCGTCCTTTGTCCCAGGCCCCCGCAGAATTTAATTCCAAGGTTCAAAGAGCCTTTGCCTCCTTCCCAGATGAAAGGCCGCTCAGCCGGAGAGATGAGCTGGTTAATAAAAGATGGGAGGGGGGCCCTGGACAGGCGGGCCCACCGCCACTCCCTGCCCACAGCTCCTGCCAGGGAAGGCTCTCAGCCCTCTGCCGCCGTTCCAGCCCACTGCCCCACAAGAAAAGCCCATTAATTTAACACTAATAGGATTTTCAATTTGTCACAATCCTCGGAGGTCCTGGGGAGGCGGCGAGGGGGAGGGTGGGATTCATAACAAAACCCCGTCAAAGACAAGCCTTGGCAGAGGGACTGGCCTGGACCGTGGGTGCTTCCCAAACACTCTAGGGCCTTCGAGCCAAGCCTCGGCCCCTTCTGGCCTCAGTCACCTTGATGGGGAGAAAGTCAGTAAAACCCACTTTGAAAGGAGACTGTAGGGATCAAATGAGCTTACGGAGAACTAACATCCTGCAAATGCTGCCTGGACAGGGGTCGGCAGTCTAGAAGGACTGCCCCCTCCTGCCTCAGCCTCTCTCCCAAGTCTGCCCCTAGGAAGCGTTGGCTGCAAAGACTAGAGATCTGCCCCACCCTCCTCGCACCCTTGTCCCCAGCCGCCGCCTCCAGATCCGATGACAGTTTCAGCAAAATGCCCCCCTTGGCAGGGTGGCGGGAGGCTGGGGGGGGGCAGGGGGGTGGCTTGTCTGGGAGCCCGTGGCTTTTTCATCCTCAGTGGGATCGGCATCCTGAATCCCCCGTTGTTCCAGGAGAGCTGAGGACTTGGAGCTTCCAAACACAGAGGCCCCAGCAGAAGGCCCCAGCCCGTGCCAACCGGCTGCGTCTCGGTTACAGCTCAGAACGCGGCCCGCCAGCTGCCCGAGCCCCGCTCTCCAGGCGAATTCCTCCCGGATCAGGAGATGCCAGACAGCGGGGACCGTGTCAGAGCCGCCCCCTGGCCGTGGGCTCAGCTCGGCGCTTCTCCGCGGTCTGCTAGTGAGGGCCCCCTTGGCGCAGGGAGGCGTCTGGGAGACTTGGGGAGATGGGCCTGTTACTGCAGTTGACGAGAGGCTGAGACGGACGCGATGAAAATACCAGCTCCCAGCTGCCCAAAGCCAGCGGACAAGCACACCTGGCAGACTCTAGGCCTGGCTCAGGGCCATGCCCCCTGGATTGGCTGCGGCCACTGCCACCCAGGAGACAGAGACGGGACAGGAGGACTCAGGAGCCCAACTGCCCGCCCCACCACCCAGCACGTCTGGCTCCGGGCAGCTGCTTTCTCAGCAAAGACCTCACTACCAAACTGGACAGGACTGGGGCTGGGGGGGCCGCAGGGGGCTTCCCCCAGCGCTGCCTGTGGTCCCTGTTTGCGTTTGCCTCCACCCAGGCCCAACCATAATTTACAACATCTCGATTCCTTAGCATCACATGGTCCAAACCAGGCAGAGATGGGAAGGCAACAGCAGGGAGACAAAATTGAGGGTGGTCTCAATTACTCTATATTTCAATCACCGCAGACCCACTCAGGTGCAAAGAGAACTGTACATCTCATGAATAAACGAAATAGAAGAAGGAAATGGGTGTTTACCCGTCATTTTAACAGTCACAGGAGGAAGCTTGATGGGGACCCCCAGCACGGGAACGGTGGTGAGCCTTCACCGAACCAGCACAGCTGAACCCAAAGATACTGGAACGAAAGCTTGTGGGTTCTCAGGCCCAGGACAGAATGCTGGGTGGATGCCAGGGAGAAGATTCTAGAAGGGACCGTTGTCCAAGTGCCACGATAGGAAATCACTGTGGGCTCCAGGTGGAATTCTAGAAGAGGCTGAGAAAGAGGGGCAGCCTGCCTGAGATGGGGAGAGTCACGCCCTGCTCAGGAGGTGGATGAGTGAGGCAAGGGAGGACCCTCACAGGGGCCCAGTTAGGCCCACAGACTTCTCAGAACACCTTTGCTTCGGCCGAAGTCACATCTTGGGCTCGAGCTGCAAGTGTCCAGCTCTGCTCGCAAACAGGGAGCCAGGGGCTATGAGGCAGCGTTCAGAGTACCCGCTCACACCTGGGTCAGCTCACTCCCGAGATGCCAGCTCTCACATCAAGAATGATCAGCAGGGCTCTATCCAGCTTCCAACCTCACTCCAATCTGGCTGTGTAAGCCTCAGAGCATTGCTCACTCTCTCTGGGCTTTTAGTCCCCTGGGGGAACAATGTGAAGAAGGAGAAGACGGATTCAGAAGGGTTCTTCTGAGATCTGTGGTTGCCAAGAGAGAGGAGGGATGAGGAAGGAACAGATTAAGGGTTCGGGATGAGCAGATGCAAATGATCACACGTAGAATGAATGAACAAGGTCCTACTCTATAGCACGTGCTCGGTCACTTCAGTCGTGTCCAACTCCTCATGATCCCACGGATTATAGCCCACCAGGCTCTTCTGTCCATGGAATTTTCCCGGCAAGAACACTGGAGTGGGTTGCCATGCCCTCCTCCAGGGGAACTTCCCAACCCAGGGATCGAACCTGCATCTCCTGCACTTTCTGCATTGCAGGTGGATTCTTTACTGCTAATCCAACAGGGAAGCCCTATTACTCTATAGCACAGGGAACTATATTCAATATCCTGTGACAAACCATAATGGAAATGAGTATGAAGAGGAATGCATATATAAGTATAACTGTATCACTTTGCTGTACAGTAGAAACTAACACAACATTGTAAATCAACTACACTTTAATAAAATAAAAAATTTTTAAAGAGGTAGACTCCTGCCCTATAGGGGGTGAATGCCTTCTAGAAAAGAGCTTGGTAAGCCATATTCAGGAAGAAGAAAACCAAAGTCTATCCCTGTAACAAAGAAATGGCAGCATTTATCTCATTAGCAAGGGTTTCAAGAAGGGATGAAAGCTATGGATTGGGAATGTGAGGCCGCTCCTTCATCCATTCATTCATTTATATGACAGCTATTTATTGTGTGCCTACCTTAAGTCAGCCCTCACTCCTGGGACACAGAGGAGAACCCAAACCAGGCCCTTGCTTCCAGGATCCAGACAAGGATCTACCACCGCTGGAAGTTCTGCCAGCGGCCACACAGAGGGCTTGGAAGCAAAGAAAAGGGGACCAGTATGGACAGTCAAGGAGCCTTCTAGAAAAATGACCTCAGCTTGAAAGCTGAGGAAGAGGCAGCCAAGAGAAGTGAAGGTGGTCAAAGGGTAGAGGCGGGGCCCTGACATTTGCAACGGCATGAGGCATCTTCTTCCTTGCCTCCTTCACTTCTTGACCATCATGTAGTCCTCTGCAAAAGAAAAAGAATAAATAAGCAAGTAAATGAGCAAAAACTGGAAGGGATACAGGCATACATATTACAGAAAAAGCATCTAGTTATCTCAGCACCAAATGGAACAGCCCAGGATTCTGACTTCCAATTTCATAATCAAACCATAGGAAGGACACAGTGGTTCTGTCCCCTCATCCACGGAGGTGGCCTTTGCTCCCACATCCATCTCCCTTCCACTCAAAGGCTGGCACTATCCCACTCATTTGCCAATTCAATAACATCCCTTGATCATCAACCACACTCCAAATACATGGAGTGATCACCGATGGTAAAAGCCAGACTTGGTGATACCCACTTCATAGGTCTACCCACCTCTGCAGGTCCCCATGATCACAGCAGGAACCTAGAATTACCTGGGTAGGTGTCAGGCTATTGGAGTCATCCCAGTAAGTCACCAATCAAGGGCAGGACTGGGCCTGCGGAGGAACATTCCTTCTCTGCTCTCCCGCCCAAACTCGTGGCCAAAGGCAAGGCACACGCACGGCTGAAATCCCATCAATGGCGCCTGGCCAACTGGCTGCCACTTGCTTATTTGGCTTGGAACAGGAAATACATTTTTCTACTATTTATACTGCTGACCTCAGGAATAAACTAATTACTGCTGCGAAGCTGCATTCCCACACTGTCCAGCTCACATCTGTAACCCCTGTTGGGACGAAAGCTGAGGAGGTGCCAGATGGCTGGGGGGTCCAGGGGCTCTGGCCCAGGGGCCACTCCTGCCCTGCGGGCTCCCTAGGTCTTCAGGGGAGAAGGAATTGAGACCGCAAGTCACCCCGGCTGGATCTTCCACTCCAACCAAGAAGAGACGGGCCTGCATCTTCCCTTTGCCTTGAGCTAATCACTTCTCCAGCCCTTGGTTTCTTGGTCTGCACGCTGGAGGTGTGGTAATGCTGAGCTCAAGCAATGCCATCCGTAGTAAACGATACCGCGTGTGAGAAAGCTTCGTGTAAATGTGGTTACCCCCGAAGGCCCATCACCTGAACGGCCCTGCTCCAGAGGCCAGCTTGGCCCAGGTGGACCCCACATCTGCTGCAGATCCCACCACAGCCCTTGTATCCTGATGTGTGGACACCTGCCTCTGAGACTGTGGTCCTCGGCAACCCAACCAGCCTCACAAACCAGCTATGGGATACAGGCAGGCAAGTCGAGCAACATCGAAGAGGGGCCAGGACACAGGCTATGGATGGATGGATGGATGGATGGATGGATGGATGGATGGATGGATGGGAAATGATGCCTAAGTCATAATACTGTTTTAACTGATTTTTTTTCCAGTTTATTGAAATGAGCAGCTCTGTGGCTCAAGGGTCCACAAACCAATCTGTCGAGGGCTGGATAATAAATATTTTAGGCTTGAAGGCCCATATGGTTTCTGTTACAACTACTCAGCTGCCACCGAAGTGTAAACCATGCCACAGAAAATACATAAATGAATGGGCAGAGCTGTGTTCCAATAAAACTCTATTTACAAAACATATAGTGGGTTATAGTCGGCCAAACCCTCTGGCTGAACTAGCCACATAGGTACTACGTAAACTCAGCTGTGTCCTTCATTCTTCCTCATCATCCTTTCATCTGATGGGTCACCAGATCTTATCAAATCTCCTAAATAGCAGCCCCTCATTCCCGCATCACAGCCCTTTTCCTGGTCCAGCCCCATCACCCACCACCTAGACCCTCCAACAGCTCCCCACCTTCAGTCTCCTGCCCTTCCAGTCCATTTGCTACTGAGAGATCTACCTAAGTCACTAATATGACCTAACATTTCCCCTCTCCTGATTCTTGTCATCCTGAGCACAGGTCATTCAGGTTCTGTCCAGCCTCATCACTCACTGCCCGCCTCAACTCCCATTCTCAGTTCTAACCAGCCTATCTTTTATTTTCCAAACACAACGTGCTCAATCTTTCTCTATACAAGGAGAAGCTTTCTCCCTCCACATTGCCCTGGCCAACTCTTGTTCATCCTCAGGCCTCAGGTCAGATGTCACCTCCGCTGAGAAGCCTTCCTGGGGTGCTCAGCTTTCCCCTTACACTGAAATGATCACACAGTGGCACAGACGGCTGTGTGTTCAGCAAACCCCATTTCCTGTTCTTTCCGGGTAACATTTCCCAGTCTCCTTTGGTGTTAGGTAGAGCCATGTGACTTGAGTTCTGGCCAATGGAAGGAGGACAGAAGTGATGGAGGCCATCCCAGGTCTGGCCTTTATTTCACTCCCCCATGTAACTCTACAGGTGCTTTCTCTTTCTCCCTCTTTCCAGCTGAATGAAAAGGATGCTGAGGACCTCCAGACAGGTGGAACCAAAGGCCTGGGTCTCTGAGCCACTGCTTAGGTGAGAGTAGCTGAAGGGAGCCACATGACCAGAAATCCCACGTCATATTAACTGAGCTATCAGGGAAGCCTGCATATCAAGCTACTGACATTTTAAGGTTGTTTGTTATAACAGTTAGCCTACCTTGAGTAAGGCAATACTGAAATGGAATTAACTGCTATTTGTCTGCCTTCCCCCATAGACTGTAAGATACGTAGGAACAGGAACTTGTCTGTCTCACACAGCACCAAATCCCCAGGACTTAGCACCTAAGCCCTGCATATTGTAGGAACTCAGTATCCATTTGTTGGTTGGATAAATAATAAATAAACGAATACAGCCTTGGTGGCAGGGGCAGGCTACTCTCACCACCATGAGGATACTGTAGCAACCCAGAGCCCACCCAGATGCAGAGGGGGAGACTTAATTTAAAGCTTTGGCCTAGGGGAAGAGCGGCTTGTGCAGATTCCGCTCCAGGGAGCTGAGCTCAAGCAAGCCAGGGCCAAGGTCATTAATCAATGCGGGAACTGAGAGGCAGAGTGCCCATCAGGGCTGGAGGGGCAGTACCAGGAAGAATCAGAGGGATGGGATCACGTGAGCATGAGACTAGGAGTCAGGCGCTCCAGATTCTGGGACTCACTGCTTGACCTTGGTAAGTAACTTCCTCTCTCAGAGTCTCAGTTTCCCCCAGCTATGAAGGAAAAAGAGGGAACTGGACATCCCCCTGCTAAAAAAAAAACCTTTGGAGTGTCAAAATACAAAACAGATGCAAGTGGGTGACAAGTATGTGCCTGCTCACGCTCGGTCATGTCTGACTCTTTGCCGCACCATGGACTGTAGCCCGCCAGGCTCCTCTGCCCATGGAATTGTCCAGGTAAGAAGACTGGAGTGGATTGCCATTTCCTTCTCCAAGGGATCTTCCCGACCCAGGGATCGAACCCGCGTCTCTTGTGTCTCCTACGTAGGCAGGCAGATCTTTACCAACTGTGTCCCCCATACTATGTACAGAGAACCAGCGAGAACCCACTTCTTAGCTCAGGGAGCTCTCCCAGTGCTCTGCGGTGACCTCAATGGGAAGGAAGTCCTAAAAAGAGGGGAGATATGTGAACGTGGGGCTGATTCACGTTGCTGAACAGTGGAAACTAACACAACATTGTAAAGCAACTATAATCCAATAAAAATTAATTTTTAAAATAAATAAATAAAACAGATGCACATGAAACAGCTCTAATTAAAGCGGGAGAAAGCTGACCCCAACCAACCTCCTTAGATATCTTCTCAGAACCTTGTTCCCCATCCTCGCTCAGCCAGACTAAGACTTGCCAGAAACCTGGCCTAGACAGAAGTTTTCAGATCATCCAGCCAAACCCCCAACCCCTGCCTGAATACCTGCAGTGATAGAGAACTCACTACCTCCTCCACAGCCCCTAAGGCCTCCCTGCTGGTTAGATTGGCCGTGCATCCTGGGTCTATGTGTCTCTTCTACCACAGTCTCAGAGCAAGCCAGCTAGAGACCAGGACTTGAAAAGCTGGCCTCTGAAAATAACAGTAATGACTGACAGGTTTTGGCCACATATTTTTTCTAGGCTCGTTACATACATAGCACATTTAATCCATATAGTAACTTCATAAAGTAGATACTGTTATTATTTTACAAATAAAAAAAAAATGAAGGCATAAAGAATTTGTCACTTGTCCAATGTCCTACAGCTGAGACTCAAATCCAGACCATCCAATTATCTGTTCTCAACTGCTTCTCTGATATGGAGAAATCTGACTGCAGCTAATAGGAGAGGACCATGGTAGTCAATATCACTTGTATAATATCACTTATATACGTGCTAGGTGGTTTTACAATAAGCATTTTACAAATACTCATTGATTTAATCCTTGAGCAATTCTATAACGAAGACACTCTTATCATCATTGTTTTGCAGATGAGGAAGCTAAATCACAGAGAGGGTAAGCAAATTAGTCAAGGTCACACAGCTTGTAAATGGTGGAGTCACGATTTGAACCCAGGCAATTTGGCTCTGGAGTCTGTTGAAAATCTCCAAGAACTGACAAAAAACTCCGGGAAAAATTATAGCAGGGGATTATAGCAAGGGGACGGAGGAGCCTGATAGGCTACAGTCCATGGGATCCCAAAGAGTCAGACACAACTGAGCTATTTCACTTTCTTTCTTTCATGATACAAAAGTCAATTGCTCTCCAATATATCAACATCAGCATGTTTGTTATGTTTGTTACCTTTCAGTTATACGTATACTGAGTATTTGCCATATGCTGTGCTGGGTGCTCCATAGGCTCTAGCTCATTTAATCTTCTACAAACCCTAAGTGGGCAGAAAAAAGCATTTTACAAAATACAATACCCATTTATGATTTAAAAAGAAAAAAACTCTCAGCAAACTGGAAATAAAGGGAAACTTCCTTAACTTGATAAAGAACTACCAAAAACCTATAGTTGACATCATACTTAATAGTGAGAAATTAGATGTTTTCCTCCTAAGATTGGGAACAAAGGAAGGATGAATCCTTTTACTCCTCTTAGTCACCATCATACTGGAAGCCCTGCAATAAGATAAGAAAAGGAAGTAGGTGGTATGCAGACTGGGAAAGAAGAAATAAAGCTGTCTTTGTCTGCAGATAACATGACTGTCTATATTGAAAATCTCAAAGAACCTACAAGAAAACCTCCTGGAACTATTCTATCAAGCGATTACAGCAAGGTTTCAGGATTCAGAGTTAATATACAAAAGTCAATTGCTCCCCTATGTATCAGTAATGAAGAATTGGAATTTGAAATTAAAAATACAATACCATTTACATTAGCACCAAAAAATCAAATACTTGGGTATGCGCGCGTGCTAAATTGCTTCAGTCATGTCCGACTCCCTGCCCGCCAGACTCCTCTGTCCACGGGAGTCTCCAGCAAGAATACTGGAGTGGGCTGCCGCGCCCCCTCCAGGGGCTCTTCCCCACCCAGGGGCTGAGCCCACAGCTCTCGCGTCTCCTGCCCTCGCAGGTGGGCTCCTTACCACCAGCGCCACCTGGAAAGGCCGCGTAGGTACAAATCTAACCAAAAAAATAACATCTATGTGACGAAAACTACAAAAGTGAAAATATCAAAGATCTATTAATAAATAAATGGAGCGTCTACGTTCATGAATAGGAATACTCAATATTACTAAGATAACAGTTTTTTCCAACTTCCCCTATAGACTCAACGCAAACCCAATTAAAATCTGAGCAAGTTATTCATGGATATCAACAAACTGATTCTAAAATTTACATGGAAAGGCAAAAGACCCAGAATATCCAACACAAAACTGAATGAGAAAAAAGTCAACACCACCTGACTTCAAGACATACGATACAGCTATAGTAATCAAGACAGTGTATTTGCAAAATATTAAGCAAATAGATAAATAGAACAAAACAGAGAGCCCCCCAAAATCAACCCACGTAAATACAGCTGACTGATCTTTGACAAAGAGGCGAAGGCAATTCAATGGAAAACGGATGATCTTTTCAACAAATGGCGCTGGAACAACTGGACATCCATATGGGAAAAAAGAGAATCTAGACACAGACCTTCGACTTTTCAAAAGCAATTAACTCAGAATGTACCATAGACCTAAAGGTAAAATGCAAAACTAAAGTACTTCCAGAAAACCAAAGTACCAGGAGAAAATCTAGATGACCTTGGGTTTGGCAAGAAAGTTTTAGATACAACACCAAAAGCAAGATCCCTACATGAAAAGCTTGATAATCTGGACTTCATTAAAATTTAAAACTTCTGCTCTGTGAAAGGCACTGTTAGGAGAATGAAAAGACGAGCAACAGACTGGGAGAAAATATTTGCAAACGCGTATCTGATAGAAGACTTGTATCCAAACACACAAAGAACACTTAAAACTCAATAGTAAGAAGACAAAAGGTAGAATTTAAAAGACGGGCAAAGGATCTGAATGCACTTCACCAAAGAAGATATACAGATGGCAAATACGTGTATGAAAAGATGCTCGGGCCTTCCCTGGTGGTGCAGTGGTTAAGAACCCAGCTTGCAATGCAGGGGACAGCAGTCCGGACAGCTGGTCCGGGAAGATCCCACATGGCTCAGGGCTACTACGCCCATGTACCACAACTGCTGAGCCCGCACACCGCGGCTGCTGAAGCCGGCACGCCCTAGAGCCTGTGCTCCGCAACGAGACGCCACTGCAGTGGGCCTGCGCACTGCAGCTAGAGAAAGCCCGCGTGCAGCAGCAAAGACCCAGTGCAGCCATAAATACATAATTTTCTAAGGATGCTCAATGTCACGTGTCATTAGGGAACTGCAAATTAAAACAATAATGAAATATCACTACATAACTGTTAGAATAGCTAATGGCCAAAAAATTGGCACCATCAAATTCTGGTGAGCGTGTGGAATGACAGGAATTCTCATTCACTGCTGATGGCAGTGTAAAACGGTATCACCACTTTGGAAGACGGTCTGGCAATTTCTCAAAAAGCCAAACATAGTCTATTATACGATCCAGCAATCATGCTCCGAGGTTATTTATGACAATGAGCTGAAAACTTTGTCCACACAAAAAACCACACACAGATGTTTATAGCAGCTTTATTGATATTTTTCTCAAACTGGAAGAAATCAAGAAGTCCCTCAAAAGATGAATGGATAAGTAAATACATATAATGGAATGTTCAGTCAGTTCAGTCACTCAGTCATATCAGACTCTTCACGACCCCATGGACTGCAGCATGCCAGGCCTCCCTGTCCATCACCAACTCCCAGAGCTTGCTTAAACTTGTGTCCATCGAGTCGGTGATGCCAACCAACTATCTCATCCTCTGTCATCCCTTCTCATGTTATTCAGCAACAAACAGAAATGAGCATCAAGCCATGAAAAGACATGGAGGAAACTTCAATGCATGTTGCTAATTTAAAGAAGTTAGCCTGAAAAGGTAACATATTCTATATACTCCAACTACGTGACATTCTGAAAAAAGCAAAATCATGGAGACACTATAAAGATCAGTGGTTGTCGGAGGTTCTTGTGGCCAGGGCAGTGGGGAGCAATGGGGAGGAACATGTGGAACACAGGGAATTTTTAGGGCAGTGAAACTATTTTACATGATACTATAATGGTGGGTACATGATGTCATGCATTTGCTAAAATCCACAGAACTGTCAACACAAGTAGGGAACCCTAATGTAAAGTATACACTTTAGTTAATAATAATGTACAGTGATATGTCATTACAGCAAATGTACCATACTAAAGTAAGATGTTAACAAAAAGAGAACTCTGTGTGTGTGTGTATGTGTGTGCGTGTGGGGGCGGGGGGGGGTGGAACTCCGTACAATTGCTCGATTTTTCTATAAACTTAAAACTGTTCTAAAACATAAAGTCTATCAATTTAAAAGAAAATCTCTACATGGGCAGATTATTATTGCTCCTATTTTGGAGAGATTATTATCACCCTCATTTTAAGGAGGGATATTTTATTAAGCCTCTTTTACAGAAGAGGACACTAATGTTTAAGGAAGCTGCATTCACCATTCAGCATCACACAATGGGCAGGCAAAGGGGAGGGCCAAGCTTCGATTAGTGGACAGGTGGTCAGAAACCCCTCAGGGTGCCCAGTCCTTGGAACCGACACGCATCTGAGTTCCTGCTCAGCCTCTTCCCATTCCCATCCCTGCATCTGGGTCCTTCCAGGAGATCAAGCCAGAGATCTGCACCCTCCGCACGGAGACTGCTACTTGTGCCGGCATCCCTGGGCTCTTCCTGCTCACCACCTGTGTGCTGGAAACCCAGAAGGTGTCTGCAAAAGTCCATCCTGGTCAGGCTGGTTCCGTACCAAGAGGTGGATTCATATGCAGAACAGAAAGATGGTTTCAGGTGGAAATCAGACCTCTGCCCAGTTACCACGGTACCAAACAGACCAGACACGCAGGATGTGAAGATAAGCTTGTGCCGCCATCACCACTTATTCCAGTATAGGAAGCCCATGATTGGAAGGACTTCCAGGGGCATCAGGTCCAACAGTCACCTCCCATCACAACCAGGACTGAAAGGGCCCCTGATCGTGGAGAGATGACCTCTGCCATGGGAATTGCCAAGACCACCCTTGGGTGGTGGTCAGGACTGGAATGGATGGCAGTCGTCCTGAATGCTGACTGTGAAGTTAATCTCAGACAAGCAGGAAATGCCTAGGACAGCTGGCAACTGCCACCAAGCTCTGACCTGAGGCCTTGCTGTGGATGAAATGTCTGTGCTCCCCCAGAATTCATACGTTGAAGCCCTAATCCCAAGGTCATGGTATTCGGACTTTGGGAGATTAGTAGGTCACGAGGGTGGAACCCTTATGAATGGGATTAGTGCCCTTAGAAGAAGAGACACTGTGAGATGATCTCTCTCCTCCACACGAGGACACAGCGAGAAGATGGCCCAGCTGGAAACCAAGAAGCAGGCCCTCGCCAGGACCTGATGATACCAACACCCTGGACTCAGGCTTCCCGCCCTCCAGAACTGAGAGAAATAAATTCCTGTTGTTTAAGCCACCCAGTCTAGAGTATTTTATTATAGCAGCCTGAATTTAGGGCATACAATTCTTTCCCAGAGCCTGAGAGTCATCAGAGATGAAGGAAACACGTCCATCTGACGCCTGGTCAGAGAACCACAGGGCAGCCTGGAGGCAGAAACAACCATGACCATAGACCCTTGGGTGATCCCAGCGAGGACCTTCTGACTCGCGGAAAGAAATGAAGAGTCTGAGAACTTGATAAAAGACTCTTCTTGGGCTATGAGGTTTTTCACACTGAATACCTGTGTTTAAGCTCCTGGCCAGAGCCATTTATGAAGGCCTTTCTTCTACATCATCTTGTTTTAAATACTCAAGAGCCCTGGGAGGTGGGTGTATACATCCCTAAGTGACGGATGAGGCAACCAAGGCTCAGAGAAATGAAATCACCTCAAGCTCACAGCCACACAAGTATTAATGACCAGGGGAATTCCCCAGTGGTCCAGTGGTTAAGACTCCTCACTCTTATTGCTGAGGGCCCAGATCCAATTCTTGATCAGGGAAATAAGATCCCACAAGCCTCACAGTTTGGCAAAAATAAATAAAGCATTCATTCTTTAAAAAAATAAATAATTGACCAGAACTCCTCCTCAGACCCTCTGTCCCCACACCCTACCTCTTCTAACCATCCCCACTCTGCCCAGCACATAGAAAGTGTACAGAAAACCTTGGCAGAGTTTCACCAGAAGGAATGGTGTCCTTCAGCCCTACTCCTCAGAGGCCCAGAAAAGGGCTGTCTTTTCCCACCATAACCCTAACTGGTGAGAGAGGGCAGCTTCATCCACTACCCTGGGTCCTGGTTACCCAGGGCAGAATATCTCAGGCAAACCTGAGACAGGGCCACTCAGAATGACCCTAGGCCAGGAGGAAGGAGGCTATGTCTCCCCCACTGCCTGGAGGCCTTAAGGCCAGTGGACTTGGTCTTTGAAGGCGAGGTCAGGGTAACGGCTCACAGTCTTGATTCTGCCACTGGCTGGTTCCATGATAAGGATAAAGGGCCTTCTAGCCATATAGCTTTGCCCCAATATTCCATTTCTAAATTATGAATTAGATAGTTAGACAATAGATTATCAACTCATAAATTACTTTCTAATCTGAAATTTACATCTATAAGGATTTTGAAATAACATGAAAATTTTATATTCTAATGTTAAGTATAAAATGGAATACACAATTGTCCACTAAGTATCCATCCATCCACCACATGTTGTTGTGTCCAAATCTTGGCAACCCTATGGGCTGTATCTTAAATAAAATATGTAGAAAAACTACGAGAAAGAGACCCACCATGATGTTAGCATTAAATAAATATAAAAGAAAATGTCTTTCTATCAACATATCATTTCCAACTTTTCTGCTTTATCACATCTATAAAGCAAAGTACAAAATCAACTTTATTTTTAAAACAAAGTATGATGGGTTAGGGGCTTCCCAGGAGGCACTAGTGGTAAAGAACCTGCCTGCCAATGCCAGAAACGTTAAGAAATGCAGGTTCAATCTCAGGACGACCTCCTGGAGGAGGGCATAGAAACCCACCCCAGTATTCCTGCCTTGAAAATCCCATGGACGGAGGAGCCTGGTGGACAGAAGAGCCTGGCGGGCTACAGTCCATAGGGTCGCAAAGAGTCGGACACAGTTGAAGCAACTTAGCACGCGTGCACGCATGATGGATTAGAATATTCAGTATCAGAAAGATGTCCATTCTCCTCAGATTGATGTGAAAACTCAATGAAATCACAATAAATCTCTCAACAGATTTTTTGTATATATATATATGTATATATATATAGAGAGAGAGAGAGGGAGATACATATGTGAAAAGTGACAATCTGACTCTAAAATTAGTTAGGATGCAAAGAACCAAAAATAGCCAAGTCAGATGTGAAGAAGAACAAACTAGACTTGCACTACTTGCTATAGACTAAAAGTTGTGCTCCCCCCAAATTCACGTGTTGAAATCCTAACCCCCAATGTGAGGGCGCTAAAAGAGGGGGCCTTTGGGAAGGATTAGATCATGGGGGTGGGCATCTTCTTCTGCCCAGGTGCCCATCACGTCTCATGCCTAAGCGAGCAGGCTGGAGGTGGACAGGAGCAGTTACCATGGCTCAGCCTTAACAACCTCCCCACTCCAATGCTCCTGTTTCCCTCACTGTCCACCAAGGACCAGCTGCCCCGGCAGGGGAGGAGGCGGCAGTGAGCCCTGTCTGGGCAGCTGAGGGGTTCCCAGGCTCCCCAGTCTGAATGAGGCCAGCCCCCTCAGAAGAGTTGCTACTCTGGGCCATGAGCTGGTTCCTAGCACTCCCATAGAAGACTGCAGAAGAGGAGTTGAGCTCTGTGCCAATCAAAGGACAAGATCAGAACAAATACATTTGGATTAGATTCATATCTTAGTTGTATCTGCCCTTTGCAAGTCCTTGGTCAAACTAAGATATACCCCAGGCCCTTTTTTTTTAACCTCCTTCCTTGAATCAGATCCCAGAAATGAGGTTCTAATTCCAACCACACAAGGGGATCTACCCTTTAGGAATAATAATGACAACAGCAGCTCTTATATTGCATCAGCTCCATGCCAGGCACTGTTGTAAGCACTTCACAGATTATAACTCAGTTCATCCTCTCCGTAATTCTACGAGGTAAGAGTTATGGGCTTCCCAGGTTGCACAGTGGTAAAGAATCCGCCTTTCCAAAAAACCATCACAATACTGTAAAAGAATTATCCTCCAATTAAAATAAATAAATAAATTTTTAAAAACTACAGGGAAGTCATTCAACAACAGCATAATACACACTTTTTTCTGAAGCACCCAGAGGAATTCTGCTGGACAGGATAAATTATATCCTGGGCCATACAATAAAGCTCAACAAACATACAAAAATTGAAATCATGTGTATTTTGAAATCAATGTGTATTTTCTGACTGTTATGGAATTAAACTAGAAACCAATAACAGAAAAAAAAAAAGAAGAATCTGCCCCTCAATATGAGAGACACGGGAATGCCAGTTCAACCTCTGGGTGGGGAAGATTCCTTGGAGGAGGGCATGGCAACTCACTCCAGTATTCTTGTCTGGAGAACCCTATGGACAGAGGAGCCTGGCAGAATACAGTCCATGGGGTTGCAAAGAGTTGGACACAACTGAAGCGACTTAGCACACACACACAAGCATTATTATATGCCCACTTTACAGGTGAGGAAACTGAGACACACAAGGGAAAATATAAAGTCACTCTTTGACTTCTTTGGTGATTTCTGTCAGCTTGGCCCCTGACTGTCGAGAAACCAGTGTGACAGAGCCTAACACTCTGGGCCTCTGCTGACTTCAGTGGGTTTTGCTGTATCTTCATCTTTCATTGTCTGCTTTCATTATGTTCTGTTTTGCAAGCAATCCCAGAAGCTTCTGGAAGTAGGTGTGGGATAAATCCTAAATAATTTTTTTTAATTTGCTGCATCGGGCCTTAGTTGTATCACGTGGGCTCTTTCAAAGCAGCACACAGACTTTCTAGTTGTGGCATTCAAGTTCAGCAGTTGTGGTCCACAGACTTCTCCAGAGCAGGCTTAGTTGCTCCATAGCATAGCATTCCTATGCTCCATAGCATAGGAATCTTAGTTCTCTGACCAGGGATCTAACCCTCATCCCCTGCATTGCAAAATAGATTCTTTACCGCTGAACCACCAGGGAAGTCCCTCCTAAATGATTTTGATACTAATTTCTTCCACTCATTTGTACACTTAATTAATTCATCCAACAAATAGCACCTGATAGCTAGGTTTATAGGGACAGAGAAGGGGGCAGACTTGGGAGGCCCAATACGGACAGGAAGAGGGTGTTTGCTATGACCAGTGTGTTCTCTTCTCAGAACTCTATTAGCCTTTGCCCTGCTTCATTCTGTACTCCAAGGCCAAATTTGCCTGTTACTCCAAGTGTTTCTTGACTTCCTACTTTTGCATTCCAGTCCCCTATAATGAAAAGGACATCTTTTTTGGGTTAGTTGGTTAGAAGATCTTGTAGGTCTTCATAGAACTGTTCAACTTCAGCTTCTTCAGCATTACTGGTCGGGGCATAGACATGGATTACCATGACATTGAATGGTTTGCCTTGGAAACAAACCGAGATCATTCTGTTGTTTTTGAGATTGCATCCAAGTACTGCATTTCAGACTCTTTTGTTCACTATGATGGCTACTCCATTTCCTCTAAGGGATTACTGCCCACAGCAGTAGATATAGTGGTCATCTGAATTAAATTCACCCATTCCAGTCCATCCTTAGTTCACTGATTCCTAGAATGTCGATGTTCACTCTTGTCAGCTCCTGTTTGACCACTCCCAATTTGCCTTGATTCATGGACCTAACATTCCAGGTTCCTATGCAATATTGCTCTTTACAGCGTCGGACCTTGCTTCTAACACCAGTCCTAGTCACAGCTGGGTGTTGTTTTTGCTTTGGCTCCATCCCTTCATTCTGGAGTTATTTCTCCACTGATCTCTAGTAGCATATTGGGCACCTACTGACCTGGGGAGTTCATCTTTCAGTGTCCTATCTTTTTGCCTTTTCATACTGTTCATGGGGTTCTCAAGGCAAGCATACTGAAGTGGTTTGCTGTTCCCTTCTCCAGTGGACCATATTCTGTCAGAATTTATTGACTCTGCCAGAGACTTTGACTGTGTGGATCACAATAAACTGTGGAAAATTCTTAAAGAAATAGGAATACCAGACCACCTGACCTGCCTCATGAGAAATCTGTATGCAGGTCAGGAAGCAACAGTTAGAACTGGACATGGAACAACAGACTGGTTCCAAATAGGAAAAGGAGTACATCAAGGCCGTATATTGTTACCCTACTTATTTAACTTATATGCAGAGTACATCATGAGAAATGCTGGGCTGGAGGAAGCACAAGCTGGAATCAAGATTGCTGGGAGAAATATCAATAACCTCAGATATATGCAGATGACACCACCCTTATGGCAGAAAGTGAAGAACTAAAGAGTCTCTTGATGAAAGTGAAAGAGGAGAGTGAAAAAGTTGTCTTAAAGCTCAACATTCAGAAAACCAAGATCATGGCATCTGGTCCCATCACTTCATGGCAAATAGATGAGGAAACAGTGGAAACAGTGGCTGACTTTATTTTTTGGGGGGCTCCAAAATCACTGCAGATGGTGACTGCAGCCATGAAATTAAAAGACGTTTACTCCTTGGAAGGAAAGTTATGACCAACCTAGACAGCGTATTAAAAAGTAGAGACATTACTTTGTCAACAAAGGTCCATCTAGTCAAGGCTATGGTTTTTCCAGTGGTCATGTATGGATGTGAGCATTGGACTATAAAGAAAGCTGAGCGCAGAAGAATTGATGCTTTTGAACTGTGGTGTTGGAGAAGACTCTTGAGAGTCCCTTGGACTGCAAGGAGATCCAACTAGTCCATCCTAAAGGAAATCAGTCCTGGGTGTTCACTGGAAGGACTGATGTTGAAGCTGAAACTCCAATAATTTGGTCACCTGATGCAAAGAGCTGACTCATTTGAAAAGACCCTGATGCTGGGAAAGATTGAGGGTAGGAGGAGAAGGGGACGACAGAGAATGAGATGGTTGGATGGCATCACCGACTCAATGGACATGGGTTTGGGTGGACTCCGGGAGTTGGTGATGGACAAGGAGGCCCGGCGTGCTGCAGTTCATGGGGTCTCAAAGAGACATGACTGAGCGACTGAACTGAACTGAACTGAACTGAATATGGACAGGAGCCAGGTCACCCAGCACCCACGGGCCACAATTAGGCAGTTGGATTTTATACCTTGTTGATGGGAAGCCGAACAAAAATATCACTGAGCCCAGTGGTTAGGAGCAAGGGCAAACCTGGGCCATCTGGCCCGAGCCCAGGCTCCTAACCACTATGCTGAGGGGTTGTCCACCAGCTGCACAGCCCTGGGTGAGCTACTGAACCTCTCTAGACCTCAGTTTCCTCATCTGTAAATGGGGCACCTGGGGCTGAGTCCTAGCTTTGCTGTTAATTCCATCTGAGACTTCGGGTCTCCATGTCTCTGTTGGTGAAACAAAAGTTTTGGGCTAGCTCTTACAGTCACTTGGCTCTATTGAAGGCATATTCACGGGTGCCTTACTCCGTGCCAGACCCCAGGCTCAAGGATCCCAAAGGGCTGGAGGGAAGCCTCTATACCAGGGACACACAGAGCAGTCACTTGATCAGCCCTGGAGGGCTTCCCAGAGGAGGTGATGTCTGGGCTGAGTCTTACAGGATGCGTAGGAGTGGGACAGATCAAAGAATGAGGATTCCACCTTGTAGTGAGCAGTCACAGTCTGACCAGTGTCACAGAGAAAGCACCATGGCAACTCAGCGGAGCAGGGACTGGGGGGGACATCTGGAGTCAGAGAACAATTAGGGGCAGGTGATGGGATCCAGGTAGTCTGTGGACATCCCAGGTCGGAACTCATTACAGAATGTTTTGGACTAGGGGCTGGGGACTCCCCAGGCTGCAGGTGGGGGCCA
The DNA here is from genome assembly GCF_019320065.1 of Cervus canadensis. Classification (NCBI taxonomy): domain Eukaryota; kingdom Metazoa; phylum Chordata; class Mammalia; order Artiodactyla; family Cervidae; genus Cervus; species Cervus canadensis. The sequence continues at coordinate 5,334,899 of NC_057409.1, read as the reverse complement.
AAGCCATGGAAACAGACAAACTGTGAAGAAAGAGCATACAGACAGGAGCAGCTGGCAGAGGAGGGAAGTGGGAGGACCAGCCGAGCATCCACCAGCCGAAAGCAGAAAGAGGAGGTACAGACCAGTGACCACGCCCCCCACTGCGCTCCCCACTCAGGAGAACCAGGACCACACATTGCCCTTCTCAGCAAGGAGCGGGCATGTAGCAGGTGACCAACAAGTGTTTGGGTTGGTTTTTTTTTTAATCCTTTAAATTAAGAGTAGTCATGTATGGATGTGAGAGTTGGACTATAAAGAAAGCTGAGCGCCAGAGAATTGATTCTTTTGAACTGTGGTGTTGGAGAAGACTCTTGAGAGTCCCTTGGACTGCAAGGAGATCCAACCAGTCCATCCTAAAGGAAATCAGTCCTGAGTGTTCATTGGAAGGACTGATGCTGAAGCTGAAACTCCAATACTTTGGCCACCTGATGTGAAGAGCTGACTCATTTGAAAAGACCCTGATGCTGGGAAAGATTGAAGGAGCAAGGGGATAACAGGATAACATGGTTGGATGGCATCACTGACTCAGTGGACATGAGTTTGAGTAAACTCCGGGAGCTGGTGATGGACAGGGAAGCCTGGTGTGTTGCAGGCCATGGGGTTGCAAAGAGTCAGACACAACTGAGCAACTGAACTGAACTGAACTGAAGGAAACCCAGGAGAGATGGGTGGAATGGAAAGTCGGGGAGGAGAGTGGACTTCCAGGAAGAGTGCTCCGGAGACGTCAGACCATTGGGGTTTTGTCCCAGGATGCTCCTTGGTGGGACTGGGAGGTGGGCAAATAGACTGCAGGAGTGACAAGTGAAGACATGGAGACTGACTGTGGATGCAGAGGAGTCTCCAGACCTTCTGGTGGAAAATAGAAGAGAAAGAGGGAGAAGGGTGAGGGGAGTAGAGGCGAGAAGGAAAAAAATAGTAACTGGAGGAGATGAAGCCAAGAGACGGTTTAAATCCAAACTGGTTACTTACTGAGTGGCCTCAGACGCGTCAAGTCACCTCTCTGAGCCTCGGTTCTCTCAACTGTAAGGATAAAGAGCCCCCACTCTTGGGAGCATTGAATGAGTTAGCCACGCAGAGCATCCAGCGCAGTGCCAGGCGTGCCACAGTTTCGCAGAAAACGTGTCTGTCTTCCTCACCCCCGAGCCCCACTCCAGCTCAGGAAGGGCAGAACACTCCTTAATGAATCATTATCCCCATTTATACTCGAAGAAACTGGGTCACAGAGAGGCGACTGGCTTGTCCGTCCCTACTTTCTCAGTCCCGCCCCCAGACACACAGGCGGCCCCAGTTCCTCACTCGTGTGGGAAAGGTTAGTATCTGGCGCAAGAACACCTGTTGCTTGAATGAATAGGAGAGAACAAGACAGAAACCAGAGGAAGCCTGCCTCAGCCTGGCAGCAACGGGGCTACAGAATAAAAAGAGGATCCAGGAAGGTAGCCAATCAGAGTCAAGCATTTGGGTTTAGGGGGCCAATCAGAGCCAGACATTTGGGTCTTGGGGGCCAATCAGAGTCAGGCATAGGATCCAAGGACCCATCTAGTCCAGGTATTAAGGGGGAACTGTCCAGGAACCTGTACTTCCAACCTGGCGCCCAGGTGATGCTGATGCAGATGCCTATGCTTGGAAAGAGACAGGTGCACCACACCTTTTTTTACAGGAGAGGACCCGGGTCCAAGGAAGGGAAGATTTAAGCTTTAACCTTGAGATCACAGGTAAAGCCATACAGGGCCTGATAGCCTAGGGGTTCAGGCTCCGGGCTATTGTCACTTCTGGGGCCTGTAGGTGCCCAAAGGGAGGAAGGCAGGACCAGGAACAATAAAGGGAAAGAAAGACGGGAAAGTATGGGACAGTAGTCACATCTAAGGCAAGTGTCAAGAGGTAAAACCCATTACCTGACCTCAGAGCTGCTACGGGTCAGAACACGGACCCAGCTCTGGCTAATGCTAACGTCAACTCCCTGACCACCGGGAAGCAAGGCTTCCCAGAGAAACCAAAAGAGGCAGAAGAGGAGATGGAGGTGGCGGAGCCCGGGTGGAGAGGGGGCAGGGTGCTCTCGCCTCGTGGCAGAGACGGGCTGGCTGCTGCGGGGCAGAAAGCGCCTGCCCATCCTGGTGCCCGCGGTTGCCATGCCGACCCCCAGGCTGTGTTTGTGGATGTTGTATTTGATTTCACACGTTTGGAACTCCAATTACGTCACTTCGCAACACAGGGTTGCCATGACAGCCGGCCCCACGTTCCCCGGGTGGCCCACACCTTGGTGGAAGAGGGGGGGCTCTGCTGGCTCCCCCTGCCCTGACCCCCACCAAGCCTCAACCCCAAACCCCCTTGAGGGGGCATGCCAGGAAGGTGGGGGTGGGAAGCACCTTGGAAATTAGTTAGCATCCACCCTTGGTGATGGGGAAACCAAGGCCAGGGTGGGGAGCTGCCTGATCCTCTGACCCAGGCACTGCCCACACCCTACCTCCTTTTAATGGAGTCTTTGCACACCTGGCTGCCCACGAGCTGAGCACCTGGCAGCTGGCACCCAGCAACCAGCCTGGCCGCACGCCCTGACCCAGCTCCGTGGGGCCTCCAAGCCCCTGATTGATAAGCTAGTTTACAGACTCACATGCAGGCAAGTGTGGAGTGGGTCAGAGCGGCTGAGGACACCACCTTTGGGGTCCGACCTGAGCTCAAACGTGGGTTTCCCCTGAACCCAGGGTGAGCTGTGGACAGTTCGGAGCACTTCACTGAACTTCCAGTTCTACATCTGAAAACAATCAGAGAGGGACAGGCTGCAGGCCATGGGAGGACTAACTGCGTTAGTGCCCAGAGAGCATCTATGACCTTAGGGAGCAGACACAGAGAATAGAGACAAGTGGGTTTTTTGTTGTTTTTCTTCTTCTTTCTTTTCTTTTCTTTTTTGGTATTGTAGCTGAATTCTGCACTCAGCTCCAATAATCTGCTCTGTGACTTTGGCCAACTAACATTCCTCCTCTGGTCCCTAAACTGGTAGTGTAGCGATCTTCCTTCAAGGTTCACACCCTCAGCACTAAACTCTCCAGCCCATCCCTCAGCCCCAAATGCCAACGATGTGGCCTCTCATCTTCTGGCTTCCATCTACCAGTGCTGCTCAGTCGAGTCTATGGACTGTAACCCGCCAGGCTCCTCTGTCCATGGGATTCTCCAGGGAAGAATACTGGAGTGGGTAGCCTATCTCTTCTCCAGGGGATCTTCCTGACCCAGGAATCGAACTGGGGTCTCTGGCATAGAAAGGCTGCTAGACTTGATTCAAAACCCTGAGCAGTCCCAGTTCCTTCTCTCATGGGAAGACAGCAGGTCCGTCCATGGCCAGAGGCCCTGCCTTTCTTATCTGTAAACTAGGCCTGTTGATCCAACCCCCATCTTTGTGCCATAGGCCCCCTGAGAGGAGGCAACGTCTCTCAGAGTCCATGGGACTTCGTTCAGCACCAAGGCACTGCCACAGCCTCGCTTGCAAAGGACCTGTCCCCAGAAATCTAAAGGAGGGACACTATTTTAATTCCCATTGTTTTAGATGAGGAAAACGAGAGCCACGGAGGTGACAGGAGCTGCCCACAATCTTAGCAAATAAATAAATAAACTGAAATCCTGAAATATGCAGAGCTGTTACTACAGAGGAGGGCCATGTCCTGGGACACCCAGGAGACTCACCTATGGCCCCCAAGGCCAGCCAGTCCCCCACCCAGCCTGGGCAGCCCTGGACGCGTCCCCAACCCTGGGGCCAGGACCAACACAAGCTGTTTCCCCCGGATGCCGCCTCCAACTTGCTTGTACTTGAGTTTGGTGGAAAAACCCAACACCGCCACGTGTGTGAGAGACAGGCTCACCCAACCCAGCCCAACCCAGGGAGTCGTTCTGGGGCCCAGACTTTGGCCAGGAGCAGAGGCAAGCTTGATCCACCTGCAGTCAAATCCTTTCTCCCCCGCTGCCATGCTGGGTGATCCCAGGCCCTTGACCTTCTGAGCTGCAGCCTCCTCATCCGTAAAACAGGAACACTAATGCTCACTTCAGAGTCCTCGGGGGGATAAAGTGACATGATAGGTGCCGGAGTACCTGGCACCAGCTGCTTCCTAAATGTCTACTCTTGCCTTTCTTCCAGGCAGCCGGCTCCATACTGGGGGAGGTGGGGACCAGGAGAACTAAGGCCACGGTCCCTGCAACCCAGGAGCACTTTTTAACCAGCTCATCCGAGGCAAGACTAATCCTCATGAGAGAACTGAGGTCAAGACAGGGGCCAATCAAATACCGAAATGGTGCATCCAGGGTTTCGTGAGAGATGGTGAGACGGTGGATGGCGCCGTGGGCTGGAGGAGTCAAAGAGGACTTGCTGGAGGGAGAGGAGAGGAGCTGAAGGGCTGCCTGAAGATGGACACGGAAACAGATCCTCACAGCACCACACGGCGTGTGGGGTGACAGACACAGATGGTGAAGGAGTGGTATGGAGGCCAGGGAAGACATCACAAAAGGGAGGGGACCCCAGAGCAGTGTCTTCAAGGATGACTGGGCCATGACAAGGGGGTGAAGGCACGTGTCACTGTGAGGATGCAGAGGGCACCTGCAAAAGGCACAGAGGTATGAGCCAGCCCGGGCACTCGAGGAACCACCGAACCAAAAAAGCAAAGGTGTGGCCCACAAAGAGAGACGGGGGCAGAGCAGGGAGGCCCTCGGAGGCCAGCCTCAGGGGCTCGGAATTAGTGAGGACCCTGAATGGCTCTGTGGGAGGAACTGACCTGAACAGATTTGAGATTTAGAAAAAAAAAAAAAACTGATCAGGAGGGGGTCGGGCTGTGGATACCGAGAGTGAAATTAAAGCCAGGGAGAACAGAGAGAAGGTTTTGCAGCAGCCCCGTGGAAAATCAAAAGTATGAAGGTGAAAAGGGATGGATTGAAGACAATTTAGAAAGTAAAACTGCTAGATTTTTTGTAGTAAAATATATATAACAAAGGGCTTCCCTGGTAGCTCAGCTGGTAAAGAAGCTGCCTGCAATGCAGGAGACCCTGGTTTGATTCCTGGGTCAGGAAGATCCCCTGGAGAAGGGATAGGCTACCCACTCCAGTATTCTTGGGCTTCCCTGGTGGCTTAGCTGGTAAAGAATCCGCCTGCAATGTGGGAGACCTGGGTTCAATTCCTGGATTGGGACGTTCCCCTGGAGAAGGGAATGGCAACCCACTTTAGTGTTCTTGCCTGGAGAATCCCTATGGACAGAGGAGCCTGGTGGGCTACAGTCCATGCGGTTGCAAAGAGTCAGACGCAACTGAGCGACTGAGCACCGCACAGCACATATATAACATAAAATCTACATCTTGACCATTCTTAAGTGTGCAGTTCTATGGTATTGAGTACATTCCCATTTTTGTCCGTTTCTTTTACTTACTTATTTGGGTGCCTCGGGTCACAGGTGTGGCACACAGGATCTTTTGTAGCGAAGCAAGGACTCTACAAGACTCAGTAGTTGCAGCGCAAGGGCTTAGTCGTTCCATGGCATGTGGGGTCTTAGTCCCCTGACCAGGGATTGAACCTGTGTCCCTGCATTGCAAGGTGGCTTCTTAACCACGGGCCCACCAGGGAAGTCCCATATTCCTACCATTTTATAACCATCATCACCACCTGTCTCCAGAACATTTTCTTCTTCCATGACTACACCCATTAAATGCTGAATCCTCATTCCCCCTCCTCCAAGCCCCTGACAACCATCTCATTCTACTCTCTGTCTCTATGAATTTGACTAGGCTAGGTACCTTGTTTAAGTGGAATCATAGGATTCCACTTGTTCTTTTGTGACCAGCTTGTTCCACCCAGCATAATGTCTTCAAGGTTCATTTGTGCTGTACTGTGTATCTGAATTTCCTTTCCTCTTAAGGCTATAAAATACCCCATTGTATAGCCTTTGTTTGTCCATTCATCCATCAATGGACATTTGGGTTGCTTCCACATTGATGCTATTGTGAATAATGCTGCTATGAACATGGATATACAAATATCTCTTCAAGACCCTGCTTTAATCCTTTGAGGTATACATCCAGAAGTGGAATTGCTGGATCATATGGTAATTCTATGCTCAAATTTTTGAGGAATTGCCATACTGTCTTCCACAGTGGCTATACCATTTCATATTCTCACCCAGAAATGCACAAGGTTCCAAATTCTCTACAAGGCTGTACAATATCCTGTTGTGTAGATATACCACATTTTGTTTATCCATTTGTCCATCCAAAACTTATTTCTGGTTTTCTGATAACAGCCATCCTACTGGGTATAAAGTGGTAAATAACTAGATTGTGATGAATGATTGCATGGGAGAAGTTGAGGCAGAAGGAGGGTAAGGAAAAAGAGGAGAATAACTCTTGGGTGTGCAACTTGGCCAGATGAGTGAATAAAGATCCATCAGCTGAGCTAGCGCCCTGGGAGGAGAAACTGGCGTGAGAAAGAACTTGGGGGCCATTGGACTTCAGCGTTGTACTTGAACATTGGAATCTGGAGGTCTGTGTTGCAAGTCACCATCATGTGATGTGAAGCCATGAGCAAGAACAAGATTACTTAGGAAGCATATGATACAGAAGAAGACCCAGAACAGAAACTTGGGTTCCCCACACTTCAGGAGCACGACAATAAAGGTACCCACACATGGAGACAAACTGGTAACAGCCTGAAAGACAGGAAATACAGGAAACCATTCTGAAGTTGCATGGCCTAGGATTAGATTCTGCTGTGAGCAACAGGAAATCCAATCAGTGACTTAATCAAAATACAGGTTCTGTTTTCTCCTATATAAAAGAAGTTTGGAGGGAGGCAGACTACTAACATCAAAGACTCTTTCTGTCTCCTGTTCTGCTATTTTTATCCTTGATTTCCACATTCAATTTCACTTCATGGTCACAAGATTGCTGCTGAAGCTCCAGCCATCATGTTCATGTTCCAGCAGCAAGAAGGAGAAAGAAGCAAGAGTAGGAAATTTTCCTCCTTGCTAAGACTGCTCAGACTCTTTTAAAAAGAGCTTTCCTGACAATTTTTTCCCATCCTATGGCTTTCACTTATACCTCATTGGCTACACTTAGGTGCAAGTGGGTTGGGGAAAGTGGCCTTTCATCAGAGCACGTTACTGTCTAAAAGAAAATCTGGCTGCTAATAGTAAGGAACCAGAGGAGGACAGCTGTAAGGGAGGCCATTGACAGGCTCTAACACAGATGGGATAACTTTCCAGCAAAGAAAAGAAATGATAGGATAAATTATATAAGGCATAAAGAATTAACCTATTAGCAATGAGGTTATTGACATCCTTCTGCAGGATGAAGGGAAGGGGAAGTGGTAATGCCTTGAAGCATGAAAGAGGGAAATGAAGGCATGTTAGTGACCAGACTTGGGAGGTTCCAGGTAAAGGGATGAGCTTAGTGTCTAGAGATAAGACACAGGATCAAGGGTCCTTTATTTTGAGATATGAGGAGTTAAACATAATAACCCAGGCTACAAGGACTGAACCAGGGAAGTGGGGTGAAGGGGTCAGAGAGAATGGGAATTATTGAAGGTGCAAGACCCCAGGGGAGATGAGAGAGAAGAAGTGTCTAGAAGACAGTGGAGGGAGCAGCCATCACCAGACAGATGGTCTCAAACTGAGGGCTGGATGGTGGTGGGATTGGGTAGGGGGAAGGGCATGAGCCAAGCCTTCAGGGAATGTAGAGGGTGGCAGGGAGGTCAGGGAATAGCAATGAGGAGGATCTCAGCCTGCCAGAGCATGGCAGGGTTAGGGAGGAGTGTGCCCAAGGGAAGCAGGGTCCCAGGAGGGGAGGGGAGCAGGTGTCAGGCTGAGGAGGTGGTGGAGCACCTGTGAGTTGTAAAGACACCCAACACCTGCACAGAGGACCAAAGATCTGGCCAAGGACAGCATCTCTGGTGAGGGGAAGGCAGGCAGCAAAGTGGGAGGGTAAGAGGAAATTGAGTTTTTAGGACAGACTGCATTACCCCCATTTTACAGATGAGAAAACCGAGACCCAGAGAGAAATGACCCACCCAGAATCACACAGAAAGTGACCGAACTAGACCCAGGCCTTTGCTCTGGCCACTCAAGTGTGCACAGGTCCCTTCCCATCTGTAGGCCTCAGTTTTCCCATCCATCAAATGAAATCAGCTGGTGTGGTGACTGGACATTAGCTGTGACCCATGAAGATTTCGGGGCTACACAGAAGATCTTGGGGTGAGAGATCCCCTTCCCCCAGCCCTGCCCTTTTAACTGAGTCACCTCCAAAATGACATAACTTTTAAAATTCCCAGGCTTCCCTGGTGGCTCAGTGGTAAAGAATCTGCCTGCCAATGCAGGAGACACAGGTTCGATCCCAGGTCCAGAAAGATCCGACATGGCTTGGGGCAACGAAGCCCGTGTGCCACAGCTATGGAGCCTGTGCTGCAGAGCCTGGGAACTGCAACTCCTGAGCCCACAACTCCTGGGGCCCCACAACCCAGAGCCTGTGCTCCTCAACAGAAGACGCCACCGCAACGAGAAGCTCATGCACTGCAGCTAGAGGAAAGCCCGCGCAGCAACGAAGATCTAGCACGAAGCCAAATAAAGTTCTTGGGGTGAGACTGTGTTGGGTCCTGACCTTAGGGGGACCGAGGCACAGGGAAGGAGGCTAGGCGGCTGATGCAGGTGAAATCGGGCTGCCGCCAGGACCTTCACACAGGTGCACCCTTTCACAAGAACTGTATCACACCCGCCGCGGTCACCCGCCACAACCAACCCTGCACAGTGAGTGGTCCTCAACACAGAACGCTGATTCCCCCCTCCCTCCCTGTCCCCATCCCAGTTCCTCTCCAAGCTTGTCAAGACGTCTTTCCACGGCCAGTTTGCTTCTGGCCCCTCCCCTGGTCTAAAGTCTTCCATGGCTCCCCAGTGACTACACAGAAAATCAAGTTCTCATCTAGCACTCCAGGCCTCTGTGTCCCAAACCCACTGCCCGCAGCAGCAACACACCATCCAGGAGTCCGCCACGCCAACCCTGTGCTTCTCAACCCCAGGCCTGTGTCCTACCGTTGCCCCAGCCCCACCCCTACCTGCTAGGGAGTGGCTTTTGTTCTCTGCCGGTCCAAATCATACAAACCTAAAACCATAACCCCAATGTCACCATGTCATCTAGCTTCAAAATAAAATCATTCAAAACCCTACGCCCTGTACTTTGGAAAGTCCAAAGCCCTTCGTGAAATCTCCAGGACTTTGTGAGAAGGTGCATGGCTCCCGCTCCCTCTCATTCCTAACTCTACCCTTGGCATGAGCCACGTCTCCCCTGCATCCTGCTGTCTTTAACACACACACACACCCCTGCCGCCCTGGTTTCCTCATCCCCAAAGGCTGTGCGTACAACAGACCTCACTGAAGGGTCAGGGAAAGGAGAGAGATTTCTGGACCCAGCTGGCAGCAACACCAAAGTGACTGGTTCTCTTACTGTTGGGAAGGTTCCAGGGCCTCCCTGGCCAGCCCACTCCCCGGCTTGGGGTGCCCTCACATTCCCAAGCCGCTCTCTACCAAGGAACCGACTGCTCATCGCTACTCTGCTCTGAGTCCCGGGCCTCCCAAAGTCTCTCTTCTGCAGGCCCAGAGATGACTCCCAAACTTCGCTCCTCATGGTGTGATCACTCACCTACAGCCAGACATCCTGGAATGCGAAGTCAAGTGGGCCTTAGGAAGCATCACTACGAACAAAGCTAGTGGAGGTGATGGAATTCCAGCTGAGCTATTTCAAATCCTAAAAGATGATGCTGTGAAAGTGCTGCACTCTATATGCCAGCAAATTTGGAAAACTCAGTAGTGGCCACAGGACTGGAAAAGGTTAGCTTTCATTCCAATCCCAAAGAAAGGCAATGCCAAAGAATGCTCAAACTACTGCACAATTGCACTCATTTCACACGCTAGCCCACTCCAGTGTTCTTGCCTGGAGAATCCCAGGGACAGGGGAGCCTGGTGGGCTGCCGTCTATGGGGTCGCACAGAGTTGGACACGACTGAAGCCACTTAGCAGCACACGCTAGCAAAGTAGTGCTCAAAATTCTCCAAGCCAGGCTTCAACAATATGTGAACCATGAACTTCCAGATGTTCAAGCTGGATTTAGAAAAGGCAGAGGAACCAGAGATCAAATTGCCAACATCCATTGGATCATCAATAAAGCAAGAGAGTTCCACAAAAACATCTACTTCAGCTTTATTGACTACGCCAAAGCCTTTGACTGTGTGGATCACAACAAACTGTGGAAAATTCTTAAAAAGGTGGGAACACCAGACACCTGACCTGCCTCATGAGAAATCTGTATGCAGGTCAAGAAGCAACAGTTAGAACTGGACATGGAACAACAGACTGGTTGCAAATCAGGAAAGGAAAACATTAAGGTTCTATGTTGTCACACTGCTTATTTAACTTATATGCAGAGTACATCATGAGAAATGCTGGGCTGGAGGAAGCACAAGCTGGAATCAAGTTTGCTGGGAGAAATATCAATAACCTCAGATATGCAGATGACACCACCCTTATGGCAGAAAGTGAAGCAGAACTAAAAACCCTCTAGATGAAATTGAAAGAAGAGAGTGAAAAAGTTGGCTTAAAGCTCAACATTCAGAAAACTAAGATCATGGCATCTGGTCCCATCACTTCATGGCAAATAGATGGGGAAACAATGGAAACAGTGACAGACTTTATTTCTTTGAGCTCCAAAATCACTGCACATGATGACTGCAGCCATGAAATTAAAAGACGCTTGCTCCATGGAAGAAATTATGACCAACCTAGACAGCATATTAAAAAGCAGAGACATTACTTTGCCAACAAAGGTCCGTCTAGTCAAAGCTATGGTTTTTCCAGTAGTCATGTATGGATGTGAGAGTTGGACTATAAAGAAAGCTGAGTGCTGAAGAATTGATGCTTTTGAACTGTGGTGTTGGAGAAGACCCTTGAGAGTCCCTTGGACTGAAAGGAGAGCCAGACAGTCCATCCTAAAGGAAATCAGTCCTGAGTGTTCATTGGAAGGACTGATGCTGAAGCTGAAACTCCAATATTTTGGCCACCTGATGCGAAGAGCTGACTCACTGAAAACCCTGATGCTGGTAAAGATTGAGGGCAGGAGGAGAAGGGGACGACAGAGGATGAGATGGTTGGATGGCATCACCGAGTCGATGGACATGAGTTTGAGCAAGCTCTGGGAGTTGGTGATGAACGGGGAAGCTTGGCGTGCTGCAGTCCATGGGGTCACAAGGAGTCAGACATGACTGAGTGACTGAACTGAACTGACTGAACTATTCCTTGTTTAATCTTCACAATAATCCCATTTTACACCCAAGGAAACTGAGACTCAGAGAGCTGAGATGATCAGCTCAAGCTCTTGCAGCTGGTTAGGCAGAGCTGTAGATTCAAGCCTAGATCCATCGGGCTCCAGGTCAAGGTTCTTTCCACTCCCCCAGGGCCCTCACTACACCCAGCTTCTGCTGGGGAAGGAAAGGGGGCCCACCAAGACCTGTGCCTGCCTCTCTCCTCTACCTCCTTTAGGTACCTCTACCAGCTTTAGGGCCTGTTTTCTTTCCCCACTCATGGGTTTCCTTCTGGGCACCCAGAACGTGGTTATGGTCGTGATGCCAGTCTAGATGGGGCAGCCCCTCCTGGCCCTCCCCCGCACCCCACCATCCCCACCCTTAGGTGTCAGCAGAAAGGACTGGGTGTGGGGCCAGGAGGGTAAAGTCCCGGCTGCCTGGCTCAGCCTACCCCCGGAGATGGACCCTGGGCACCATCCAGGGACTGAACAGCTGGTCCCTGTGGTCCCGTCCACCCCCACCCTCTCCTCCCCACTGGGGCCCTGGCTCTCTGCTCCTCTATCCCAGGAGTTGGTAGCTTTGCAGGGTCTCTCCCTTCACTGCCAGCCACACACTCCAATTTGGCTTCCTTAAGCTTGCAGGGTGTTTACTGAGGGAGGAGGAGGGGAGAGCTCACAGAGTGAAGGGCTGCCTGGCGAGCCAGGTCCTGACTCAAGTCAAGAGAAGGAGGGCTTGGGTCTGTCCGGCAGCCCCTGCAACATCTCATCATGTCCCTTTGGCTCTGAATGGACCAGTTTCTGTGGCTGAGGGAACACGAAGACCAGGCTGGCTCAGAGAGCTCCCAGGTTCCACCTCTCAGGGGAAGAGGCGCACAAACCAGTGGTCTAAGAAGGCACGGAAGGATCCCCGGGACTCTGGGTGCTGGGTGCTGGCTGGGCCCAAACCCAACCCACTACTTCTACAAGGGACTTCAGATGTTGTTTCTTCCATCCACGCAGAAGAGGCTTCTCTGGCTTGGTACTAACGCCTCAAGCATCATACCAAGAGTTCCCCTCGAGCAGGAAGGCTGTGCTTCCACGTTGGAGACAGAGACGGAGGAGACAGGGAGGACAGAAGGTGTGCTTTTAAGCACTGGCGATGCGCTGAACACAGCGCTGGCCTCTTCCACACGGGGTTCCTTGCAAGTAAGGGAGGGCGATCCTAGGAGTGCAGACTGCCTATGCAAAGGCACAGAGGTGTGACTCAGTGCAACTGCCGAGCAGCTCCTGTCTGGAAACTAGGGCGGCTGGGCAGGGGAGGAGGCTGGAGGGGTGGGTCAGGGCCCGATGGGGGAGGCCTGGAACACCAGGCCAAACGCTGGCCTCAGGACTTCCCTCGTGGTCCAGTGGCTAAGACTCCACGCTCCCGATGCAGGGGGCCTGGGTTCAATCCCTGGTCAAGGAACTAGATTCCACATGCCACAACAAAGAGTTTGCAGGCCACAAGGAAGGCTGAAGATGCTGCATGCCACAACTAAGACCCGGAGCAGCCAAATAGGTAAATAAAAATAAATAAGTATTTTTTTTAAAAGAAATCTGGCCTCTCGCTAGAGACTAGGCAGCCAGCCACTGGGGCTCGGCACAGTCTCCTCCATCCCAGTGAGGCCCAGGTTCCAACCACAAAATGAGACCCTCCTAGTAAGTGATCCTGCCTGGACCACAGTCGGGGGCTCTTCCAGGAAACTCCCCATCACCCAAGTTCATACCCTCCACCTAGGGAGGCCTTCATCCGGACGCAGCCGATTCTGGTGCCTGGAAGGGCTGAACAGACAAGTGAGGAGAGACAGGTAGCAAAGGTGAGCCTGTCTGAGAAAAGGAGGCAGGCAGCACTGAGCAGAGACGCAAAAACAACAGTGTTGACTTTTAAACTACTTTGATGGAGCTGAGAGTGAGCTGGTGAGCAAAATAACCACTGCTTTTTTTAAAGACATACAATATTATTCTTAGTTTAACACAACTAAGATGATGCTTTGCCTGGTGGCCACGGATCTGTTTTTTTATTTGATTGGTGTGTTAACAAGCTCCAGCCCCAAATCTCTCTGCATTTGAGCTGTACAGATGCCCACACATCCCCGTAGACGTGTCATCTCTCGGCCCAGTCTGCCCAAGATGCCTGTGACCTGTGAATGTGCTACTGAGGTGTACACAGCCCTGACCCAGTAGGGCAGGACAATCAAGCTCTGGGGTGTGGAGTGAGTGGGACTGGGATGGGCCCTAAGGAGGGGCTTCAGGACATTATCTAGAGAAGGTGAATGGCCTGGGGATCACCTAGATTCAAATCACAGCTCCGCTTACAAGCCATGAAAACTCGGCCAAATCACTTCACCTTTCTGAGCTTCAACTTCCTTGTCTGTTAAATGGGACTGACAACATAGACCCAACCTGGAATTGTTTCAAATATTAAGAAATCGATGTAGGGCCTTCCCTGGTGGTCCAGTGGTTAAGAATCCACCTTGTTGGGCTTCCCTGGTGTCTCAGTAGTAAAGAATCTGCCTGCAGTGCAAGAGACACAGGTTCGATCCCTGGTCTGGGAAGATCCCACACGCCTCGGGGCAGCTAAGCCCACCTGCCACCACTAGGGAGCCTGTGCCCTAGAGCCGGGGAACTGCACCAGTTGAGCCCACGTGCCAAAACTACGGAAGCCGTCATGCCCTAGAGCCCGTGCTCCGCACCGAGAAGCCACCACCACAAGAAGCCTGCGCGTGCAACGAAGAGCAGCCCCCGCTCTCTGCAGCTAGAGAAAAGGCCCACGCAGTGATGAAGACCCATCACAAGCAAAAATAAGTACAATTGTTTTTTTAAAAAATCTGCCTCGCAATAAGGACGCTGGTTCAATCCCTGTGGGCTTAGTCACTCAGTCATGTCCGACTCTTTGCGACCCCATGGACCGTAGCCCGCCAGGCTCCTCTGTCCATGAGGATCTTCTACACACAAAAATACTGGACTGGGTTGCCATGCCCTCCCTAGTTGGGAACTAAGATCCCATGTGCAACTAAGCCCACGTGCCAAAACTAGAGAGTCCGTGTGCTGCAACGGGAGCTCTCCCATGATGCCATTAAGACTGACACAGCCAAATAAATGAATAAAGTAGTTTTAAAAAGAAAGGAATTGGATACAAAGGCCACAAGCAAGATGCAGCACACATAGTTGTTGTTTAGTTGCTCAGTCGTGTCCCACTCTTTTGCGACCCCATGGACTGTAGCCCACCAGGCTCCTCTGTCCGTGGGATTCTCCAGGCAAGAATACTGGAGTGGGTTGCCATTTCCTTCTCCAGGGGATCTTCCTGATGCAGGGGATCTTCCTGATGCCTTTTTGCATTGTCGGGTGGATTCTTTACCCACTGAGCCGCCGGGGATGTCCAACACACATAGTAGATCCACAGAAAATGGCCACTTTTCTTTCCTTAATCAGCCCCACTGGTTGGCTGAATTTTCTCGTCTTACCCAGCATGCCCACCCCACCGCCTCCCAAGCCCCATCCACAAAGCCAGTAGGGGATCCCATCCCCTCATACGGTGACTACTGGAGGAGGCTCGCTGGGTGGGTCCAACCAGCCTCAGAAGGCGCCCCCCGACCCCCGCCTGGAGCCCATGGCCTGAGGTGCCGAGGCTGCCCCCAGAAGGTGACCTGCCCTGAGTCACAGGCACAACAGAGCCTGCAGCTTCCCCTGGCCACGGCCCCACCACCGGGCGAGCCCGTGTACCTGCAGCATCTCGGCAGAGCCAGGGCTGCCCGCGCCGCCAGGGCCAGCAGGGCACTTGGTGAAGACTGAAGTCTGAACCTGCCAGGCCTTGCAGGAAGCAGAACCGCAGGGCTCCACTCCCTGGGCAGGGCCACCCGGGACTTCAGAGATGCTGGAGGCCATCACAGACGGCAAAGGGCTCCATCCTCCCCTCCGCTCGGGGCAGTCACCGCGCAGCTCACCCCGCCCCCTGCCCCTCGCCTGCTTTCTCATCAGCTCCAGGCCCTTCCCTCCCTTGCTCACCCACCAGGGGTCACAAACTGCTGAGTCGGGGGCCAGGTCCAGCCTGCACTTGGGTGCCGTGGATAAATACAGGGACTCCAGAAACAGACTGGCCGGGGCAGGCATCTTGCTCCGGCCCTGACTAGCTACCTGTCCCTGGGTGAGTTACACAGCCTCTCTGTGCCTGTGTCCTCATCTCCCAAAGCAGAGGCAGACGCCTCATAGAACTGCTGTAAGGAAAAGGAGCTTGGAACGACCCATAGTAAGTACTACCAAATTGTGCCTTTTTAAGTTAAGCCAACAGTTTAAAATAAGGACATTTCACAGAAAAACCTGGATTTCTCACTTTTCTTGAAAAATCAAAAATATGGGAAGACACATTCCTGCAAGGCACCAACTGGTATTCCTGCTGGACCAGGGGTTCTCCGTGCTGGCTATGCCTTAGGGCCACAGAGTCACCTGGGCAGCTATTAAAATATTTTGCTGTCCAGGCCCCACCCTGGGCCAATTAAGTCAGAGTCTTCAGGGATGGGGTCCAGGAATCCTATGTTGTAAAATGCCCCTGGTGATTCTGGTGGGTAGCCTCATTTGTTTTAGGCAGACCATGGACTTTCCAGTTGGCCATGAGGACATTTGCGCTTCATCGTTTCACCGTGGTTTGTTTTATTAATAATTAGACAGCAATTACTGGATCCCTGCCCTTTTTAAAATGGGAAATGGCAGCAGACCCACAAAGCCATAAGTTTCCTCTCAGGGACTTCCCTGGTGGTCCGGTGGTTAAGAATCTGCCTTCTAATGCAGGGGCCACGCGTTCGATCCCTGGTCGGGGAACTAAGATCCCACATGCTGCATAGCAGCTAAGCCCATGAGCCACAGCTACTGAACCCACAAACTCTGGAGTCCACAGGCCGTGGGCCACAACCAGAGAAGCCCATGTGTGGGAACAAAGACCCAGCACAGCCAAAAATTTTTAAATAAATAAATGGGCTGAGATAAACTCCTTTAAAAAAAAAAATTCTCTCACATCTGACCAGCTTAGCTCAGTCATGTGCCTGCCTGACCCCCAAAGGCAGCAGCCTGTGACCCTGGCCTGTGCTCAGAGAATCTCCATGGCAAGCCGCATCCCACATGCCACCTCAGGACAGGCGACTTCCAGGTTCTCATCTCTAATCCAACCTCATCACATCAGGAACACATCACAAACTCTTGCTTTTCAGTGCCTTCACCTCCAATGCCTCTCCTGCCTTCTCTCCCAGCAAACTCCTATTCATCCTTCACGGCCCTGCTCAAATGCCACCTCCTCTAGGTAACCCTCCTCAATTTGTCAGGTTGAGTTGAAGTCTTCTTCTTCGCAGTTCCAGAAGCATATTGTTCATCTCCCTATCTGCACACTGAGGCCCAGTCTTCATTCCTTAGGGATCTGATCCCACTATACTGGGATCTAATGGGAGACCTCAAGAGTGAGGTTCTCTCTGGAGTCCCTGAAGCTAGCTTAGGACCTAGTTTCCTGAGCTCTCATCCTCTTCATTCACACAGCTTCCCTCGCTCATGACTCCCCTTTGCACAGCCCCTCATGGCCTCTCAGCCTCTCTTTATCTCCTCCAGCTTCATATCCCTCTCCTGGTTGCCCTGGCCTCTGCTCACCTCAAAGCTGAAGTATGGGATCTGCTCAGGTCAGTTCAGCTCCTCTCATCAAGTCACAGTGAAAGACTGGCCCTGGATTGGCTGCCTTTGGCTCTGGGTCCGTTCTTGTCCAAATCACTGTGGTGGGAGGATCAGGGGGTGAAAACATGAACTCCTTGCGCAGGGGTGAGGATGGCAGAGCTCCCTCTCCCTGGAGTCATGACCACTGCGGGTTCAGTGATGCCCATGCTGAGTACACGTCCCTGCAGGGCATCCGGGCCCCCGTCTGCTGACACCCTCAGTGACTCCACTCCTCTCTGCTCTCTTCTCTCCCGCACTTTCAGTCTCCCCAGTCACCCCTCACACCTCCAGGCTCCCTGCCCATCCACTGACAGCTCGCCAAGCACCATGCCTGTCTCCTCCTCCTCACCTTGTGAATGAACCTGTCTAGAGCAACTTCAGAGGAAGTCTGGGGTAGGTTTGCCAGGTTAAATACAAGATGCTCAGTTAAATTTGAGGTTCAGATACACAAGAATGATTTAGTACAAGTAGGTCCCAAATGGTACATCAGTTCAGTTCAGTGGCTCAGCTGTGTCCGACTCTTTGTGACCCCATGGACTGCAGCATGCCAGGCCTCCCTGTCCATCACCAACTCCCAGAGTTTACTCAAACTCATGTCCATTGAGTCGGGGATGCCACCCAACCATCTCACCCTCTGTTGTCCCCTTCTCCTCCCACCTTCAGTCTTTCCCAGCATCAGGGTCTTTTCCAGTGAGTCAGTTCTTCACATCAGGTGGCCTAAGTATTGGAGTTTCAGCTTCAACATCAGTCCTTCCAATGAATATTCAGGACTGATTTCCTTTAGGATTGACTGGTTGGATCTCCTTGCAGTCCAAGGGACTCTCGAGAGTCTTCTCCAACACCACAGTTCAAAAGCATCAATTCTTTGGCGTTCAGCTTTCTTTATAGTCCAACTCTCACATCCATACATGACTACTGGAAAAACCAAGGCTTTGACTAGATGGACCTTTGTTGGCAAAGTAATGTCTCTGCTTTTTAATATGCTGTCTAGGTTGGTCATAACTTTTCTTCCAAAGAGCAAGCATCTAATTCATGGCTGCAGTCACCATGTGCAGTGATTTTGGAGCCCAAGAAAATAAAGTCTGTCACTGTTTCCATTGTTTCCCCATCTATTTGCCATGAAGTGATGGGACCGGATGCCATGAGCTTAGTTTTCTGAACGGTGCATGAGATATACTAAAAAAAGAAAAAAAGAAAAGAAAGTATTTGCTGTTTATCTGAAATTCAAATTTAAGGAGCTGTCCTGCATTTTTATGTGCTAAATCTGATCGCTCTAAAATGAGTCCCCTGAGTGAGGTGAGTCCCAGTTGGAATTCTCACTCCTCCAGGAAAGCAAGTCCCTTGATACATCTAGTTGAATTACACTGAATGTGCCTTTTTGGAGAAGCTGGTCTCTCTGGGGTGATAACAACTAGCTGGGTGTCAGAATTCCAGAACCGCCTCTCCTGTGTGTCCATTAGGACCCTTGAACAGCTTAAGAGAAAGGGAATTCTTTGGCTCCAGTGATTGAGGAACCCAGGGATGAGCTGGCTCTATGAGGCCCCAGCAGAGGCTCAAACCGACCTCTGAAAGCTCCTCTCTCTCCAGCTCAGCTCCCCTCTCCTGCATGCCGGCCCGACTCACATACAAGTTTCCCTTCCGCTGCAGCTTCAAGTTTAAATCCTTCAAGTCATAGTGGGCGGCTCTTTCCCAGAAGTCTCAAGGAGATACCCATTGCATCTCATTGGCTCTAAGGTGGGGGTCACTTTCCCAACCCTGAGCCAGTCCGTGTTTCCAGGGAAATCCAATGTTCTGATTGGCCAGATCTGAGTCACTCGCCATCTTTGGAGTCAGTGGGAGGAGCTAGTCTCCCAGAGCTCTATCAGGGTGCAGTCCCGCAGGAAGAAAAAGTGGGTTCTGGAGGCAGGAAGGGCAGGTGACCACCACAGTCCTGCAGTGCACTCTCTGCTCATCACACTCCCACATCTGTGGTTCTAACAGTTTCAAGAGGAGCACGCCACTGCCACGTAAATATTTTTCCAGCTTTTACATTCAATACTGGTTAGATGATACACCACCTAATGGTTTTTTAAAATGTAAATTCAGAAATGACTTGAAACAAACTTGTATTTTATTCATCACTTCAGCATCATTGTATATGTGTGTATCCAGCCTGCAGACAACGCTTGATGCCTGACAGTGCACTGGGACTTTGAGGACACCCTTCACAATTACCAGTTTGCCTTTGCAAGAATGAACCCATACAGGGCACCTACAGAGCCTTGCGGGGAATCCTCCAGCCCTGCATTTGACAAGGCTTCTCAATGAGTGACAGACGCCTCTCCCACCTTGTTGCAGCCTCTTTGGCAGGTGTATCACTGAGGAGTCTTTGGTGGTAGACAGCAGAAATGAATCTTGTTAGCTTCAGCAAAAGGAAAAAATGTTGGAAGAACAGCTCCCGGGAGCTCACAGGATCCATTGGAGGCCAAAGTCCCCGGCTTGGGAACCAAGGATACCGTGGCGGTTAGATAGCAAAAGGAACATCAGGTTCACCACGGGAATACTATGGTGAGGACCTCAACACAGAGACGGTGGGCCAGCCTCTTCAGCTCAAGATTTGATCTCAGTAAAGGAGCTTGTGTTTAGCCCACCTTTGGCTCGGGAAAAAGTGGGACCCCTGCCATAATTCCAGGAAAGGAAACCAGAGTGCTGGCCTGCGGGGGAGGAGCTGCTGACAGCCAGAAGAGAGGAACACACCCCCAGGGATGACACACCCTTCAGGTGGTGTGGACTGGGGTACGCCCTCCTCAACCAGGAGTGTGGCAGTCAATTATTTTGCTATTAGAGTTGCCACCACTTTTTTTTTTCTTCTTCTTTTTGGTTATTCTGGAAGCATTCATTTGGATTTTTCCCTGCTCTGGTTTTCTTTATGTTTCCATAATCTTTCGGCTCCTGGGTGGTCTGGTTTCCGACAGGCAGCAGCGTCAGCTGGTTCTCACAGAGACCATGCGCTCATGGAGGAAATGTGGCCTCAGCCGATGTCACCACACCCACAGAAAGGAAGTGACAGCTGCGAGAGGTGGAGAAATGTATGTGCTGCGTCCGTATGGGTGACTTTGGTTACCAGGAACAGAAAACTCAATTCAAACAGCCATAAATCATAAAGGTAATTTACTGGCTCACATTTTTTGAAAAGTCCTTCAGGAAAGGCTTGATCCAGCAGCTTAACAGTGCTAACAAGGACCCAAGTACTTTCTCTTACTCAACTTGCCTTTCTCAGGATTGGCTTCCCTTCCAGTCCCAACACACCTCCCAGCAGTTCCCTTACAGTCCCCAAGACACCTCCCAGCAGTTCCCAAGATCTCATTCGTGATCAGGAGGGTATCAGAGAAGCATCTTTGTTCCAGAATTCCCAGGAAAAGTCCTAAGATTCACTCTGAAGTGACAGGTCTAGATCACATGCTCAACGCTAAACAAGTCACTGAGCCAGATGTTTGAAGTGCACTTATTGACTTAGCCCTGCTCCAATCTGACACCAGGAGTGGAATCAGTCCGTGCAATTACATGGCTCCCCAAACCAAAATTAAGGGTATCTGAGAGGGCAGAGGAGTTCTGGGAAAGCCATGCACATGGGCCCACTGCACTGAGCAGCCACATAGGTGAAAATGAGCTGATTAGTCGTCGTAATTGCAGCTCCCATCATGAACTGCGTTAGGCACTTCACAAGCATGAGTTATGAGATTTAACAAATCATCACTGAACCCTGGGAGGGGCCTTTTCACTCTATTTTGCAGAGAAGGAAGCAGGTTAAATGAAGTGACTTGAAGCATCATAGCTGTTACGAGTCAGAGACAAGATTGTTGTTGTCATTGTCATTGTTGTTGTTGTTCAGTCACTGAGTCATGTCCGACTCCTTGTGACCCCGTGAACTGCAGCACACCAGGCTTCCTTGTCCTTCACCATCTCCCGGAGTTTGCTCAAATTCATGTCCACTGAGTCAGTGATGCCATCCAACCATCTCATCCTCCATCACCCCTTTCTCCTCCTGCCCTCAATCTTTCTTAGCATCAGGGTCTTTTCCAATGAGTCGGTTCTTCCCATCAAGTAGCCAAAGTATTGGAGCTTCAGCTTCAGCATCAGTCCTTCCAATGAATATGCAGGACTGATTTTCTTTAGGATTGACTGGTTGGATCTCCTTGCAGTCCAAGGGACTCTCAAGAGTCTTCTCCAGCACCACAGTTCGAAAGCATCAATTCTTTGGCGCTCGGCCTTCTTTATGGTCCAACGCTCACATCCATATGTGATCACTGGAAAAATCATAGCTTTGACTATACGGACCTTTGTCTGCAAAGTGATGTCTCTGCTTTTAAATACGCTGTCTGGGTTTGTCATAGCTTTCCTTCCAAAGAGCAAGCATCTTTTAATTTCATGACTGCAGTCACTGTCCATAGTGATTTTGAAGCCCAAGAAAATAAGATCTGTCACTGCTTCCACTTTTTCCCCTTCTATTCCATGAAGTGATGGGGCCAGATGCCATGATCTTAGTTTTCTGAATGTTGAGTTTTAAGCCAGCTTTTCACTCTCCTTTTTCACTGTCATCAAGAGGCTCTTTAGTTCCTCTTTGCTTTCTCCCATTAGAGTGGTATCATCTGCATATCTGAGGTTATTGATATTTCTTCCAACTGTCTTGACTCCAGCCTGTGCTTCATCCAGCCCAGAGACAAGATATGAACCCCAAAATCTATCTGATCCCGAAATCCATGCTCCTATACCCCACCCTGCCTCTTAATAATGCTCTGGGCATTTCCGGAGACTCAAAATAAGGAATACATTTATTTAACAGGACTTAACTGAGACCTACAATGCATCAGGCATCCTGCCAGACTCTGAGAAGTCAGAGGTCAGTGAGGTGTGATCCCTACTTTCTTTGTGAGGCTCATGGCCTAGAAAGGGACACAGGCACAAACCAATAAACACAACCCAATGAGAAGCACCATTTTTTGCTGTGACAGGCACTTCACGTACATTATCTCATTGAATCCTTAAATACACGCTGGGGAAGATGGTCTTATTGCTTCTGGATTCCTGAGTTAACAGATGGACAGTAAGGGCAAGCCACTTCAGGTCACTCAACTGGCTGGGCAACTCTACCTGGTCTCGCTTTCTGGAAGCTGAGGGGTCACCCGCAGAGGTCAGATCAGCAAGAAGACAGCCACATCAGGTACAAGTTCACTGAGAATTCATGGCCTGGAGGATGGGAGATGTGCTGTGGATGGGGGTGGGCTGGAGAGAAATAAATTTTGCAGAGCAGAGACAGTCAGGGTACAAATTCAAGGTGGGTGGGCTGGCCACTGGTGCCAGCCACTCCCCCCATGTGCCCTGGAGAATTGTCTTTGCAATATTCCCACCTCAGGGAATTCCCATCCCAGAAACCCAAATAGGAAAGCCTGTATGACTCTCTTGAAATTGCTCAACCCCCAGGGTTGGCATAAGAGAATTTTAATAGCAACAATTCATACCCCTTCTCAGCGCCAAGCCTTCATTTGTCTTCATCTGTCTTGGAATCACCCTGCAAGGCAGGCATGTGGAGGAATGTAGACATCATTTTACAAGCAAAGAAACTGAGTCCTAGAGACAGAGTTCGGAAGTTATGGGGGCTAGAATACAATCCCCAGGCCTGGCTCCAGGACCCTTGCTCATCCTGAGACAGACGGTCCCCTGGCTGTCATGGGTGGAGAAGGCTGTGTTCACCCGGAATCACCTCCTCTAGGCTTCTCTCGGTCTAGCCCGCTGACTTGGGCTCCTGGGTATGGACGTTCTAGAAGCTTCAGGCAATTCATTGCAGGTGTTGCACCAGGAGGGAGCTAAGCCCGCTAAGCATCTATAAACCTGCTCCCCATTTCTCAAAACCTTCATGGAAGAGATCATTGCCGAGAAAGACCAGGGAGAAGATGAACAGAGGTTTTGAAGACAGGCAGACTTTGAACCCAGGCTCGATAGCTCACATGCTGTGTGACCTTGGGCAAGTGGTCTCTTGTCTCTGAGCCTCAGTCTCCAGAGCGGTTAAATGAGAGCTGATAACCCCCACTCCACGGGTTTCTGTGTCAGCCAGAAATCTGGAAGCCGTCCTTCAAATGTTTATCTCCTCTCACTCCTCCCCTACTCAGTCGAGTCCCAGATTTTGTTCATCTCCGAAATGTATTTCACATTCATCCTGTCTCCTATGTCCCTGCCTTCACTCACGCCACCATCAGCTCCTGCTGCAGCCAACCGTCTCTCTACTTGTCCCCTTCAGTCATTCTCCGCAGTGTAGCCGGAGAGATCTTTATAGAACACGTATTCAGTGATATCAGCCCCAGCTAGAACTCTCCAGCAGCTTCCTGTTGCTCTCAAGGAAGCACCAAAATTCTCACTGCTGCCTCCATGCAGAGGCCGTGTGGGCTGACCCTGTCAGCCTAGCCTCCCCAGAGCACTCTGCACCCGACTTCACAGCCTTCTGCTCCTTCTGCCTGTGACTCTTAACCAGAAACTGGTTAACTTCCACCTCTGTGTCACACCCCTATTCAGAGGCTAATTCCTCCGGGGAGCTTTCCTTGATTTCTCGGGCCTGATCAGACTCCCTCATTTACTGACCTCACCCTGTATCTGTGGCACCAATCACCGTTACAGCTCAACTGGTCCTTGAACGTCTGTTTCCTTAGTCACGAACAAGGTATTTTTGCCTCTTCTTCAAGAGGATGCCACCTCCCCATACACACCAGCAGTGGTCTCAGAAGTGGGTCCAGGAATTTTGCTGGAGGCTCAGTGGTTAAGAATCCACTTTCCAATGCAGAGGATGTGGGATCAATCCCCGGTCAGGAAACTAAGATCCCACGTGTTGCAACTAAAGATCTAGCAAGCTGCAACGAAGATCGAAGATTCCCTGTGCTGGAACTAGGACCAGGCTCAGCCAAATATATATAGGCTCCCTCTGGGAAGAAGGCCACCTGCCAATGCAGGAGACATAAGAGACTCGGGTTAGATCCCTGGATCGGGTAGATTCCCTGGAGAAGGGCATGGCAACCCACTCCAGCATTCTTGCCTGGAGAATATGTATGGATAGACGAGCCTGACAGGCTATAGTCCATAGGGTCGCAAAGAGTCACACATGACTGAAGTGACTTAGCATGCATGCACGCACATATATATGTGTGTGTATGTGTGAGTGTTAAAAAAGAAAGTGATGTACATAGATAACCAACAAGGGCCTGCTGTGTAGCACAGGAAACTACCCTCAATATATTGCAATTAACCTATAAGGGAAAAGAATCTCAGAAAGATTTATTTATACATATATATATATATATATATAAAAGATTTATATATATATATAAAACTTTATATATGGATATATAAAGTTCCAACTTTATATATATATATAACTGAATCACTGTGCTATCCACCTGAAACTAACACAACATTGTAAATCAATTCAACTTTTTTTTTTTCCTTTTTTTCTTTTTTTTCTTTTTTTTTTAACTCGACTTTAATAAAAAATTTTAAAAAGAAAGGTGAGGGTCCTCTTCCTCTCCATCCCACAGATACAGCCAGGTTGAGCAGAGAAGCGCCTCCCTGATGTCCCAACTCCAGGACCCTCCTCCCTGGCAGGGAGACCCTCCCGCCCCCGCGGGGTCCGCCTCTGGGACAGCAGACTCCCCTCGGGCCCTCCTGCTCGGGCCCGCCCCCCTCGCTCTTGGAACCCGAGGCCTCTCGTCTCCCTCCTTCAGTTCCCGGAATATTCCAGAGCTGACCTGTCACCCAGGTGCACACCCACGTAGCCACGGCGACTGTTTACCCTCTGCCCTTAGAAACCATCTCTGGCTTGCGGCAGTGGGCACCCAACACAGCTGCCCTCTGCCCGCAGCCTGGCCGAACAAGCAAAGGTGTTTCCTGCTGAGGTTGGCCTTGCCAGGCTGGGTTTCCTATCCGTCCACATACTGCCCTCCCCCACGGCCCCCACTGCTCCTGCCCCACCCCCCCGGCTCCCCACAGCTCCCAGAGCATCACACACGCACACTCTGGCCTGTCTGGGAGCCAAGGGGAGAGACAGTCAGAACTCACCTCTTCCTGCTCCTTCGGTCACCTCCCCGAGGTGACCTTCGGTCACACCGCCCGAGGCGTCGGCAGACACCAGGCGGATGGCGGAGGTCAAGTCCTTGAGCTCCGGAGGCATGGAGACCTGGGTCCCGATCCTCTCTGCACCTGCCGCTCTGTGACCTCGAGCCAGGCGCCCCACCTTCCCGAGCTTCCGTTTCTCCCTACGTAGCACGAGGATGCTAAGCGCAACCACCCCTTTGAGCTGTTGTAACAACTAAATTGGCAAAGTGCCTGGCATGCGACTTAACACTGACGGACTGGAGGGGCCCGGTCCAGGGGTCAGCCCTTTCCTGGGGGGGGAGGACAGTGAGGGTCAGTTCTTTCCTGGGGGGCGGGAGTGCTGTGCTGGGAGAGTCCGGTCTCACCCCGGGGTTAATTTCTGCTTTTAGGGGTGGCCACCTAGTTGGAGGAGGGCTTCCCAGGTGGCACTAGTGGTAAGGAACCCGCCTGCCAGTGCAGGAGACATAAGAGGTGCGGGTTCGATCCCTGGGTCGGGAAGATCCCCTGGAGGAGGAAATGGCAACCCACTTCAGTATTCTTGCCTGGAGAATCCCATGGACAGAGGAGCCTGGTGGGCTACAGTCCAGAGTCAAACACAACTGAAGTGACTTAGCACGCCTGCACGCACCAGGTTGGAAGGGAACCCTCGAGTTTGAGCTGGAGCCTCATCTGTGTAGCCAGGACCCTGTATTAACTCCACCTGTGTTATCTGGGGGGAGGCTCTGGGATGTCCAATGGTGGAATGGGGGTCTGAAGAGCCCCCAGGTTGTCCCAGGACACTGCTGACATCCGTCTCTGCGACTGGGCCCCGTCCTTGCCCTTTCAGGATCTTCAGAGCCATACCCACCTCCTGGCACCACTCCAGAAACACCACACACACACACCCGATTTCCCCCAAGTTCTGCCCTTTCCTGAAGAGTCTGTTCACCAACCTGTGAACCCTGGCTTTGGAGTCAGCAAGCACGCGTGTTCTACTGTGTGGCCTTGGACGAGTCACCTCGACTCTCTGAGCGTCATACGACAGGGAAAACATTACCTAACCCCCTGGACACCCTGAGGATTAAACACGGAAACTTAAAGAAGCTCTGGACACGGCAGGCCCTACATAAACGATGAACATACGTGGCCAGGAAATGACACATTTTCATCCTGCCACCCTTCCCTCACTTGCTGTCTAAGGAGGGTGCAGGCTTAAACCAGAGAAGCCGGGGAGAAGTGAGATGTGAAGGAAGCAGTGGCCAGGCCCAGAGCGGCCTGGGACCCAAGTGGGCACAAGATGAAGCTCTGCAACTTGCCCGCCCCGCCTGGCCCCTTCTCTTTCCACTCTGGGCTCGATGTGGACACCCCAGCCAGTACGTCCAATTTCTGTCCACACCCCCTGCTGCCAGACATCTGCTCTGTGGCCATCTCGGCCTCGCAGGGCTCATAGCTGCAGTGCAGTCCATCCTCGGGAGAACACGCCCAGGGAAGGGGCCCCCAGAGACCCCAAGAGCAGGCTCAGGGCTCTTCAAGCCAGGCGGGCATTCCAGGATCTGGGGGATGGTCCACCAGGGGATAGAGTATGAGCTCTGAGTGGGCACATTCCCATTGGTCCCTCACTCTGGGGGCTGGAGTGTGAACCAGAGCAGGGTCCAGCAGCAAGGTCAGGACTTGGCTAACGTAGGTCTATGGGCAGTTATAAACTGACTCAATCCCTGCCCTCGGGATGCTTATAGTCTAGCAGAGAGAACAGACATTAAGCAAGCAATTATTAGAAAGTGGGTTCCATGGACTTCCCTGGTGGTCCAATGGTTAAGACTCCGTCCTTCCACTGCGAGCCCCATAGGTTCAATCCCTGGTCGGGGCAGTTCCACACATTGCATGGAAAAACGCATTGCAGCCAAAAACAAAACAAAAATAAGAAAAGATCCCTGATACAGATGTCTGAGGGAAGAGAGAGCCTGGCTTCACCTGGAGGGAGGAGGGTCCACCCTCTGCTACCCCATGCTGCTGCTGCTGAGGTGCTCAGTCGTGTCTGACTCTTTGCGACTCTTTGGACTGTAGCCTACCGGGCTCTTCTGTCCATGGGGATTCTCCAGGCAAGAATCCTGGAGTGCCATTCTGGAGTCCCAGAACACTGGGTTGCCATTTCCTTCTCTAGGGGAATCTTCCCAACCCAGGGGTCAAACCCAGGTGTCCTGCATTGCAGGCAGATTCTTTACCACTGAGCACCAGAGAAGCCCCTGCTACCCATTCTGAGGGTCCAAGGCCACTCCTGCTACACAGCTGCCTCCTGAGACCCCTCCAAGGACAGAAGGCAGGAGGGCCACACCCACAGCTCAGCACCCATCCTGCCATGCTCTGGGCCCTCTGCCTGAGGCCAGTATTTCACAAAGGATGCACCCCGCCTCAGACCTGCTGCTGATGCCTGTCCAGACCCACCAAATCCCATTCTCTGGGGCAGGACCCAAGTCAGTACGGTGAGGAAGTGCTCTGGAGCTCTGATGCTCCTCGACATTTGGGAACCACTGTTGAAGGGAACACACCCCATTCCTGCACCGATTCAGAATTCTTTGACGGAGCACCTCCAGGGGGCCCAACACTGCCCTAGGTCCTGAGGATAAATCTGAACAGACACAGTCCCTGACCTTGGAGCTGCATCCTGGTGGGGGAGACAGTAAGACGAATCGATGCACGACGAGATCATCCAGACGGTGGTAAACACTGTGGGAACAGTAAAACAGGGGCAGAAACAGCAGGGAAGGCTTCCTGGAGGAGGTGACCTCAGAAGTGAGACCTAAAGTCTTTCTGCATCCTCACCCTCTCCACTTTGCTGCACTGTCTCCCTTGGCTGGTGGGCCTCCCAGCTCTGAGAAGCCAGGAAAAGCAAGAATGATGGTGGAAAGAAGAGCATGCTCCACCCTGAGAGAGAAACCTTCACAAACTCAGCGTGGAGGGAAGTGGTGATACAATGCCCACCACATATAAATAGGCCCGTCCGCTCCAGAGTCACCCTGGAAACCTGCGGTCAGTTTGGACTTTGCTTAAGGCCGAGCTCGCTTGCCACCAGGAGCCCAAAACGGCTGAACAAACTTCAAGCTTCACATGGGGTCGGCCCCTGATGAGTTCAAGGCCAGAGCATTTCTCCAAAGTCAAAACCGCAACAGGAAGACACAGAAACGGGCTTCTGAGGAGGCCCGGCCTGGTGCAAGGGCTCTGGTCAGGTTTCCCAAACGACGCATGGAGTTGCAAAGAGGTCAGCTAGAAATGACCCCAAGCTCTAAACTCTCTGCCCTGCCCAGGTGTGCCACCTTGCCTGAAATCTGCCCATGAGAAGCTGGGGATTGGGGGTAAGCATTGCCCTGCACCCTCCCTCTTGGAAGAAGCCATGCATTTAGCCCCTGAGATTGGAGGGGACGGGGGGCAGGGGGGGTTACCGTGCAAGAGGAGAGGCTCGAGGGTTTAGTTGTGCTGACTCGTGTCTCAGATTTTCTGTGATTATTCTGATGTCAGATCATTTGTTCCCATTTCCCACGGGAACCAGCTTGTGACTTGTTCGGACGGTAGGATCTTCCTGGGGCTTCCCGGGTGGCACAGTGGTAAAGCGTCCGCCTGCCAATGCAGGAGGCACAAGAGATGCAGGTTCTATCCCTGGGTCAGCAAGATTCCCCTGGGGAAGGAAAAGGCCACCAACTCCAGTATTCTTGCCTGGAGAATCCCGTGGGGGAGTGCCATAGGAGAAGGGGCCCTGGGCGGGGCTGCTGGAGCCCAAGTTCTCTTAACTCTGCCTCTGCCACTGAGGTTAGCCTCTCTTCCCGTTCCTGAGCCTCAGTTTCCTCACGGTGGGGACTGTGGCCTGAATCAAGTGCAGGGTCCCCAGGCTGACTCTCTCCTCTGATCAGGGGGAGGGATGTGGGCTCCGGAATGCAGGTGGTGGCAGCCCTGAGCAGAGGGAAGGACCCTGGGAGCAAAGTGTCGGGAAGCGCGGACTGCCCAGCACCGCAGCCACCTGCTGCCCAGCCGCCCACTTCCTGCCCCCTTCCTGCCCACGGGCCCCCGGGGAGCTTGACCCAGAGCAGAGCTGAGCCCACATTCCCACCGGGGTGGCCGCCAAAGCCAAGCCCCAGGACACGGCAGCCTCCTGCGGGGATAATGAGAGGCTTAGGCAAAGCTGCTGGGGCCATCACACGACCTTGACTGGCAGAGGACAGAGGGACCAGCCCAGAGGCCTGGGTACTGTTTATGCAAGAAGGAACACAGGACGGGACCAGGCTTGGAATCGTCCTCTGTCTCCTATTCACTCTGTGGCCTTGACCAGATCTTTGGCCTCAGAGCCTCAGTTGCACCAT
Organism: Cervus canadensis; assembly: GCF_019320065.1. Taxonomy (NCBI): domain Eukaryota; kingdom Metazoa; phylum Chordata; class Mammalia; order Artiodactyla; family Cervidae; genus Cervus; species Cervus canadensis. The sequence continues at coordinate 5,305,410 of NC_057409.1, read as the reverse complement.
CTGTAGAGTGGGTCTAATCCCCCTTAAAGCCCATGCGAGGCTCCCAAGAAGTCACGCGCCAACTCTTCTTGCCTGGGCACCCAGCACCCAAGGTGCCTTATTATTTGGGTCTCTGTCGCTCCAGGTGGCTTTCTCTAGTTGCAGCGAGCTGCCCTCTAGTTACAGTGCTCGGGCGTCTCATTGCAGCGGCTTCATTTGCGGAGCAGAGGTCCAGGTTCTTAGGCTTCAGAGTTGCAGCTCATAGACTGTCAAGTGCTGACTCAGTAGCTATGGTTCCTCAGCCTAGTTGCCCTGTGGGATGTGGAATCCTCCCGGACCAGGGACTGAACTCACGTCCCCTGCATTGGCAGGTGGATTCTTAACCACTGGATCCCCAAGGAAATCCAGTAGGAGTTTTAGAAAAGAAACATTCCCTTCTCCTTATAAACAGAAGTTGAATTGTGCCCTTGATCCCGGTTCTTAACATTTAACTCCAAGGACTAAGCTTCCTCCACAAGAGAAACTGGACTTAGTTCAAAAATAAATCACCACCATCACCCTCATTTCTGCTACCAAATCTCTGCACATTTGTCACCAAGTAAGGACTTCCCTGTGGCTCAGATGGTAAAAGCATCTGCCTACAATGCAGGAGACCTGGGTTCAATCCCTGGGTCGAGAAGATCTCCTGGAGAAGGAAATGGCAACCCACTCCAGTATTCTTGCCTGGAGAATCCCATGGACGGAGGAGCCCAGTAGGGCTACATTCCATGGGGTCGCAAAGAGTTGGACACGACTGAAGGTCCTCTCCAGTCACCGTCACCAATAGTGACTACCATCTGTGGCCCACCTACTATGTGCCAGGCACTTCTGTCACTGTCCCATCATTTTCAGATCAACCCTTCCTCAGGCCGAGGAAAAGCCCATTTTACAGATGTGAAAGCCGGTTTTATATCTGTTGGATCACAGAAAAAGCAAGAGAATTCAAGAAAAACATCTACTTCTGCTTCACTGACTACACTAAAGCCTTTGATTGTGTGGATCACAACAAACTGTGGAAAATTCTTAAAGCGATGGGAATACTAGACCACCTTACCTGCCTCCTGAGAAACCTGTACGCAGGTCAAGAAGCAACAGTTAGACCCAAACATGGAAAAGAAGACTGGTTCCAAATTGGGAAAGGAGTGCATCAAGGCTGTATATTATCACCGTTTGTTTAATTTACATGCAGAGTACATCATGTGAAATGCCAAACTGGATGAATCACAAGCTGGAATCAAGATTGCCGGGAGAAATATCAGTAACCTCACATATGCAGATGACACCACCCTTGTGGCAGAAAGTGAAGAGGAACTAAAGAGCCTCTTAATGAAGGTAAAAGAGGAGAGTGAAAGAGCTGGCTTAAAATTCAACATTCAAAAAGCTAAGGTCATGGCATCTGGTCCCATCACGTCATGGCATATAGATGGGGAAACAATGGAAACAGAAAGACTTTATTTTCTTGGGCGCCAAAATCACTGCAGATGGTGACTGCAGTCACGAAATTAAAAGGCTCTTGCTCCTTGGAAGGAAAGCTATGACAAACCTAGACAGCATATTAAAGAGCAGAGACATTACTTTGCCAACAAAGGTCTGTATAGTCAAAGCTATGGTCTTTCCAGTAGTCATGTATGGATGTGAGAGTTGGATCATAAAGAAGGTGGAGCACTGAAGAGCTGATGCTTTTGAACTGTGGTTTTGGAGAAGACTCTTGAGAGTCCCTTGCACTGCAAGATCCAACCAGTCAATCCTAAAGGAAATCAGTCCTGAATATTCATTGGAAGGACTGATGCTGAAGCTAAAGCTCCAATATTTTGGCCACCTGATGTGAAAGCTGACTCATTAGAAAAGACCCTGATGCTGGGAAAGATTGAGGGCAGGAGGAGAAGGGGACAATTGAGGATGAGATGACTGGATGGCATCACCAACTCAATGAACAGGAGTTTGAGCAAGTTCCAGGAGATGGTGAAGGACAGGGAAGCCTGGCGTGTTGCAGTCCATGTTGTCACAAAGAGTCGGATACGACTGAGCATCTGAACAACAACAACAACAGATGTGAAAACCGAGGCTCAGAGATGCGACGTTTCTTCTCAGGGGCCACAAGGAGATGGAAAGGAACTCAAGTCCCGCAGTCCACCTGCAAAGCCCAGGCCTCCACTGCTAGGCTACCCTGCCTTCCAGGTGGAGGGAAGCCTCCTCTCTCTCATTGCGGCAGCAAGAGCAGCTGGGGAAACTCTGCAGGAGATTGCAAGGCCTGAGTGTCTCTCCTAACAAATCAGCGTGGGACAGTTTCACTAAAACTCAATTTCCCTCCATCAAGGACTCCCAGCCTCCACTGTTTTTTTGTTTTTTGGTTTTTTTTTTTTTTTTTCCAAAAAGAAAGACCTATGTTTCAAGGTGGATTCCAAGCCTGCTCTGAAGCCTGGAGGGGCTGGGAATGGAGCTGTCATGGGGCACCTTTCTAGAGTGATCACATTTGCCAAATCCAAAACGGACACATGAAGCCTGCTGCGGACCAGGGTCCCCCTTCATTTTGGGCCGTTGTGGCTCTCGGGGTACTGGGGCCACTGTAGCCAACTTCCTGCGATGCCTCAGCCCTCTCTGGGAAAATGCAGTTACGCCTCCAGGCTGTGGTTCAGTTGACAACATGTGTGGGCCAGTCAAGGTGATCAAGGCCATGTGGTCGCTCCAGCCCCCTGGACACCCTGGCTGGGCCTGGGAGCAGGTCGGGGAAGGCTTATTAGAGGAGGGAAGGTGGACAGAGAGGATTGGGGTCAGAAGAGAGAAGAGTACGTCTCCTCCAAAGGGGCACCCTAGCCCGAAGGACAAGGTCAGTCTTCGTAGCCAAGCAGACCTGCGTCTGAATCCTTAGACAGACGGATAGATGGGTGAATGGATGGATGGAGTGGATAGACAGATGGGTGGATGGATGGGTCGGTGAGTGAATTGGTACATGTACAGGCTAGAAATAGATTAAGGGCTAGAGAAATAAAAGAAGGAAGGAAGAAGGATCAATCAGTTCATCCCAAGGCTGCAGTCTCTCTTGCTGTCCCATCGCGTCCCCCCTCCAGAATCCATCCAGCAAGACACACGGGTTACGTCACAGCAGCAAACAACTCCAAAATCTTAATGACTCCAAACGATGAAGGTTTAGTTCCTGTTCACACTACATGCTTGTGGGTTAGTGGGGGCTCTGCTCCATGTGGTCCTCAGGTCGCAAGCCGCTACCGTCCTGCTGGTCACTGGGGGCTGTCTCATCTCATTGGCCAAAGCCTGTCACATCATTATGCCTAACTTTAAGGGAATGGACAGGGCATTCACACTACAGATTTAGAAAGAGGGAACCCTGGATGTTTGTGAACAGCCCTAAGGCCACCACACGTGCCATGCCCTGATCCAGCTGCCCAGGAACACTGTCCCCAGGGTTACTGGAATGGAGTCCAGGCAGGGCCGGGGGAAGGAGAACAAGCGCCCTGGTGGCATCTCCCTGAGCATCTTCATTCCCCAGCCCCTCGGCCCTGCCTTCTGTGAGGGGAGACTTCAGAATCAGCCGTGAGCCCTTGTCTGCTTTAGAGGCTGGAGTATAAATCCTTCCTGGTCCAGTTTCAAACAAATGTCCTGGGACCTTCATTCCCAATTATGCCTTTGTGGGGCCATGGGGTTCCTGGGAGAGGGATACAGGGCATCCAAGCTGAAGCTTCAATACTTTGGCCACCTGATTCAAAGAGCAGACTCATTGGAAAAGACCCTGATGCTGGGAAAGATTGAAGGTGGAAGGGGACGACAGAGGATGAGATGGTTGGATGGCATCACCGACTCAATGGACAAGAGTTTGAGCAAGCTCCCGGGGATGGTGAAGGACAGGGAAACGTGGCGTGCTGCCAGGTCACAAAGACTCAGACACGACTCAGTCAGACACAGTCGGACACGACTGAACAACAACAGCAAGCTGAAATGTCCCCTGAAAATGAAAGTCAAAGTCGCTCAGTCATGTCCAACTCTTTGTGACCCCGTGGACTATAGAGCCCATGGAATTCTCCAAGCCAGAATACTGGAGTGGGTTGCTGTTCCCTTCTCCAAGGGATCTTCCCAACCCAGGGATTGAACCCAGGTCTCCCGCATTGCAGGCGGATTCTTTACCAGCTGAGCCACCAGGGAAGCCCAAGAATACTGGAGTGGGTAGCCTATCCCTTCTCCAGCAGATCATCCCAACCCAGGAATTGAGCCGGGGTCTCCTGCGTGGCAGGCAGATTCTTTACCAACTGAACTACTAGGGAAGCCCTCATGTTCCCTAGAGGTTATCTAGTCCAACATTTTCATTCACAGAGAGAAAGTGAGGCTGAGGGAGGGGGAGCTGGATTCCCATGGCCCAGCATGTTAAGGACAAAGCTGGGTCTCCAGACACTCTCTCCAGAGTTCCTTCCTCCCTCCACCTGCAGGCAGGCATCTTCAAAACGGGAAGCAAGGAGCAAGGGTGAAATGCCTGCCCTTCCCCAGGCCAGAGTCCCCACTGCTGAACTTGCATGCAAACATGGAGTTCAGGCCTGGGAGGCCCGTGAGCCCCTTCCCAGCTGCAAGGGAAGGAACACTGGACTTGAAGCCGGGCGGTCCTGGGTTGCAGGTCCTGTGCGGCCACATCTCAAGTGAAGGTCCTTGCGCAGGTCCCTCTGCCTCCCTGAACCTTCTCTTCCTACTTTGTGGGATGATGAACAGCCCTGCCTCACTCACTGAGCTCTCAGAAGTATGGAAATGTTTCTTTCATCACGACATGTCACACAGATGTGCACAAGGCACTGCCTTCGTCCTCGTCATCTCCCCAAATGGCCCCATCATTCCGGGACCCCCAGCTGCCAGCGCAAGTCCTGCCCAGAATAGTGTGCAGGCAATGTTTGCATGAACTGAATTGATTTGTTCTTGGTTCACTTCAGCAGGTAACTGCCGAGTCCAGGGCCAGCACTCTGGGTGACCGGATGACAAAGCCCCTCGGTCCTGGGAGGAGTCCAAACACATCCGCTGAAGATGCAGGAGAGCAGGAGGTCCCAGGTCATCTCGGATGCTGGAGGCTCATCTGTGCATCACTTGTTCACTGATTCATAGCCCATCTCCCCCACCAGGCTGTGAGCTCCATGGACACACAGACCCTCTAAATCTCCAGCACCTCGCATGTGGTTTATCTTCACTGTGCATTGACCAAATAGAGAGGATCTTATGGATCCCAGGTCTGTTCCTCCTGGCAGTCTGTCTCTTGAGCCTCAGGCTCCTCATCTGTAAGACGGGAGCTTGGGAAAACAAACTCAGGAAACATAGACCTTAGTCTGCAAAGTTCCTGCATATCACAAACCTGCAGTGGCACGGCTGTTGCCATCACCGCTATGATTTTTACTAAGGCTTTACTATGATAGAGATGACAGCGTTCGCTCCAGGGCTCAGAGGGCTGGAGGGGGGCGCTCCAGCCCCACCCACAGTTAGCCCTGAGAGATCACTCACGTTGCAGTCCGCTGCCACACTCACAAGTCCATTTCCACCTCCCAGACCGAGGTTCTTCTCATCTTTTCAATGAGACAACTGGGGGTCAGCTCAGTGAGAGAATTCTCCCAGGTCACGTAGCACCTAAAGAGATCTGACCCTGGGAGAGGGCATATCCTGAGGTCTGCAGGAGGCCGGTCACCGCCGGGAGCAACACTTGCCTTTGCTGCATTTTCTCACCCCGTCTTAAGGGGGCGGGGGAGGAAACGCAGAGGTTGCGGGGCTTGCCTGAGGGTCACAGCTGGTGAGCAGCACCTCCCGCCCCTGCGGAGGGCCTCAGCCTCAGCCCTCCACCCGCCCCGCAGGGGACTCGGATCTGAGCCGGGCCCTGGCCACCCTCTGCTGCTCCCGGAAGTGCCCTGTGTCTGCACCTTGATCTCCGCACCCACGATGCCAGGAAACCCCAGCGGGGCGGCCGAGCTGCCGGGTATTTATAGCGGACACGCAGCAAAGCTGCCACCCCCATCTGTTTACCCAGCAACGCTCTGCTAACTGGACACTTTCAGCCCCGCCGGCCACAGACAGACCCTCACCGCCGCCTCATCTATTTTTTGCTCCCCACTTAATTTTGCATCATCCCAGCTTCCAAAATAAACTTCCCCCAAACCAGCCGGGCTCACTCTGGCCCAGAATCCCTCACGGAGAGCCCCCTGCCACCCCAGCCCCCACATCAGCCCTCAGGGCAGAGCCAACCAGACCCAGCCCGGCCCCTCGGCTGCCTCTCTGGCCTTGATTTAGAAGCAGCTGCTCCTGCCCCGGCGGGTTTCTGACACTCCAGTGCCGGGGTGTCTGCGTTAGTAGGGGATGCTGACTGGGCATCCGCGTGCAGAGTTCCTGGCTGGCAGTCACGGGGGCTGCCCCGGGCCCCCTCAACTGCCCCCTTGCAGACTCACACACATACACACATGTGGGTGTCCACAGGCACACGCTCACACACGCACAGCACGTCCTGCAAGCTGCAGTCGCCTCCAGGGCATCCCTCACGTGTTGGGGGAGGGGGTCTCCTCTCTCTGCTGTCACGCTGACCCGCGCTGGCCGCTTCCACCTTCCTCACAGGACCCACTCCCCCACCTCTGCCCACGCGCCACGCTGAGCTGCTTCCGTTCTTCAGACACGTCGTGGCCTCTCCCCTCCAGACTCCTGCCTCCGCTCTCCCCTCAGCCTAGAACAGTCTTCCTCTCACCCTTGGCTGAGCTAAGCTTCCTCAGCCTTCAAGCCTGAACTTAGACATCATCTCGGCCAGGAGGGGACCGGCACAGGGGAGCACATCCAGCTCTCCCATCCCCAGGAGAAAAAGTTCCTTCGCCTCGGGATCCGAGAGTCATTTCATCCAAGCCCCGTGGCAGAAGCCAGAGATACCTCAGTCATTACAGTTACCGTCCAGGGGTTTCTGGCGGCCCAGTGGTTCGGACTCCATGCTTTCACTGCCATGGCCTGGGCTCAGTTCCTAGTCAAGGAGGTAAAGCCCCCAAGCTGCATGGTGGTGGTGACGTCACTCAGTCGTGTCTGAGTCTTTACGACCCTGTGGACTGTAACCTACCGGGCTCCTCTGTCCATGGGATTCTCCAGGCAAGAATACTGGAGTGGGTCGCCATTTCCTTCTCCATGAGATCTTTCTGACCCAGGGATCAACCCTGGGTCTCCCACATTGCAGGAAAACTCTATCATCTGTGCCACCAAGGAATCCTAAGCTGAATAGTGAAGCCAAAAAAAAAAAAGAGTACAGAATTACAGTTTCAACTTTACAAACTCCTTAAGCTGTGGGCTTTTCAGGCAAACAATTTAAAAGATCATTTATTTCTTCTGAGTTTTTTTGTATGGTATGAGAACAGAAAAGGAACTGATGTTTGTCTGGTATATCTATTCCCATTTAAAGGGCTTCCCTGGTAGCTCAGCTGGTAAAGAATCTGCCTGCCATGCAGGAGCCCCTGGTTTGATTCCTGGGTCTGGAAGATCCTCTGGTAAGGGATAGGCTGCCCACTCCAATATTCTTGGGCTTCCCTGGTGGCTCAGATGGTAAAGAATCCGCCTACAATGCAGGAGACCTGGGTTTCCCAATTAAAAGAAAGATAGGGACTTCCCTGGTGGTCCGGTGGTTGAGAATCCACTTTGCAATGCAAGGGACGTGGGTTTGAAAAGTAAATAAATAAAAGATATTCATTGGCCCATTTTCATGAATGAAGACGCTGAGGCTTGGGGACGTGCCCTTCGCCTGTTCACTCAGCACTTCCTGACTGAGCTCCCACCGCGGGCCAGGCATACAGTGGCACTTGGACATGGCAGCCGTGATCCCCACCCTCTTGGAGATCATCATCCATGGGGAGACACATTACACAGATAATCTTACACAGAACTATTTAATAACCGTTGTGATTAGATGGATAGGGCTTCAAAGGAAAAGTCCAAAGGGCTGAGAGAAAGTATGTAACCAGGAGACCAAGGAAGCCTTCTCGGACATGACATGTAAGCCGAGACCTGAAAGGAATTAGCCCAGTAAAAGGCAAGTTGAGGAGCATTCCAGGCACCAAAATGGCACGTGCAAAGGCCTGGAGGGGAGAAGGAGGGGCAAAATAGATGGTTTGCTGGAAGCTACACGGCCAGTAAGGGACAGGCCCAGGTCAGATCCCAAGATGAGCTGATCCCAGGGCCTTTGCTAATGCCTCCCCAAGCATGAGGGCAGATTGCTGCTGAAGGAAAGGAGAATGGGAGCTGCCTCCATTCTTACCTCCTTGTCCAGAACATCAGATTTCAGAGAGAAACATGACAAACAGATTGAAATCACTTCTACTACTAGAGACGGTTCTCAGGTGGCACGGTGGTAAAGAATCCTGCAATGCAGGAAATGCGGGTTTGATCCCTGGATTGGGAAGATCCCTTGGAGGAGGAAATGGCAACCCACTCGCAGTATTCTTACCTAGAAAATTCCATGGACAGAGGAGCCTGGCGGGCTACAGTCAATAAGGTTGCAAAGAATCAGACACGACTGAGCGACTGCACACACACACATTTTACTAGAGAAGGTTTGAGAAAATCAAGTCCTCTATGAAGACATCTTAGTCATCCATTTCAGTCCTAGTAAAAACAAGCCAGGAAAAGTAGACGTTCCAGGGCAACTTGGCACCCCATGAAATCATCCTTAGCTGTCGGTGACACCCCGTTACTGTGACCTTAACAGAATGGCTCTTCCAACTTCCCTTGGATAGTTCTCTACAAATCAGACCTTTTCTTTCCCTAAGACTCCAGGGTTACCGGTGTCCAAGGGCTCATTGGTAATGTGAATTGAGAAAAAGTCAAGTTCATACTGCCCACCCCCAAATTCCCTTCAGGCCAATGAACTGCTTTGAAATTTCACAAGGTGGAAGGGAAGGGTTAGATAGGGCCTTCCCACGCCCAAAGGGTTTGTTTCTTGGGTTGAGTTCTAACAGCAGCTTCCATACCGGCTCAGATTCAAACTTCTGGCTCAAGGCAGAACGTTTAACGAAGCTTCCAAGTTCCCCAGGTGCCACTTGCTTCCTGGGGGACCTAAGGGACCGGCATCACATCTCGCTCACACCATTTTCTAGGGTCTAGCAGAAGGCTCAGCCACAAGAAGTGTCTTCATGCCAGCCCTGCTTCTGGAAGGAAAGAGCCAGCTCCCTGCTGACTCAGTAAGGCGGGGTTGGGGCCCAAGGGAGCAGGCCAGAGGATAAAGGTGGTGAGGAATCAGCTTCCATCAGTCCAGATGGGAAGAGCAGACCAGAACAAAAGCCCTGTTGGGGACCAGAAACACAACCTAAGGCTAGGTGGGTGGACAGGACCCCAGGTCTGCCAGCCAGAGAGTGCAAAGGGACCCCAGACTGATGGACCAAGGAAAACATCCCTTGTCCTGACCTCTGAGGACCCGCTCCTGCATGGAGGGGGGTATGTGAGTGGAGTGGAGAAGGTATGAACAACTTCTCCTGGGCAGGGGCAGAGGGCACAGCTAAGTTAAAACTGCTCCAGGGTGAAACAACCACCACTTCAAGCATAGGATTTAGATCCCTGGAATCACATGGTATCTGGGGTTTGTTTTTCTCAGCTCTCAAGAAGACACTTGAGAGCAGAGAGATTAAGAAATTCCAGGGTTCCAAGTAGAGAAAATGGGCTTGACCTAAAGCAGGAGAGACCGCAGTTAGACGTCAGATAGGAATGACTGACCATCCAAGTGACAACATCCTGGAATGAACTCCCAACGGCAGTTCTTCACCCCTGAGAGAGGAATGTAGAAAGACCTGCCCAGACTTGTGAGGCCCAATCAGAGGGGCCCAGCTTTCCTGAGTCTGACGACCCCTCCTTCAGAGCCGAAGATTCCATAGTGGGTGTACTTGTCATCTAGTTGATGCTGACAGAGCAAGAAGACATAAATGTTTTAATGCTTTTCCATGACTTTACATTTCATTCATCACAGAATCATCTGTAAAGGATCCACCTGCAATGCAGGAGCCACAGGAAATGCGGGTTCAATCCCTGCATCAGGAAGATCCCCTGGAGGAGGAAATGGCAACCCACTCCAGTATTCTTGCCTGGAGAATCCCACGGACAGAGGAGCCGGGGAGCAGACAGTCCTTAGGGTCACAAAGAGTCAGACGCGACTTAGTCAGTCAGCAACTTAGCACGCACCATGAATGTTTTAATGCTCTTCCATGACTTTGCATTTCATTCATCACAAACTTATCTACAAGTATTGAACAGTTAATCAAACAGCCCAGCACCATCTATGAAGTCTTCTGGCTTCCTTCCCTCCAAAAAGACAAATGAACCAACCAAAAATTTGAGTTGAATCTCTTAGCACATGAACTGACAGGATATACTGCCAGCACAGAATGGGGGCCCTCTACAGATTAATCAGCCTGATGTCTGTAACAGTCGAGGCCCTAAAACAAAACCAGAAAACACAAGTGGGGAATACATCGGCAGGCTCCGGACTAAGAAAAATTAAGAAATGTAGCAACTAAATATCATAGGTAGAACTTCACTGGTGGAGTACAGTGGCTAAGATTCCATGTGCCCGGATTTGATCTCTGGTCAGAAAAACTAGATCCTATGTGTTGCAACAAAGACCCAGTGCAGCCAAATAAATAAATACTTCTAAAAATAATAATAAAAAAATAAACATCACAGGTAGATATTTGACCTTGTCTTGAGTCCTCACTAGACGAACCGTCTGTAAAAAGACATTTTTGAAACTACTGGGGACATTTGGTTAGGATGTGAGTGTTAATTTCATTAGGGGAGATAATAGCATTGTGATTATGTAAGAAAATGTTCGTGTTGTGTATTTTCCACAGTGGTGTATTGGTACATGTTTAATAACCAACTCCCAGGGGTGGGGGTGAAGGGAGCTCTGGTTTGTAGCATCTGTCCATTTCCGTGGTGTAAATACTCCCACCCCAGCTGATGTCAAGCAACCAGCTTGACATCACGGAATGCCAAGCCGAGAAGAGGCCACACAATCAGCCAGCCCTCAGCAGCCAGGACCAGCTGGCTCCGAAGCTCCACTGGTTTTAGAGATCTACGCTGAAGTTATGTGCAGGAGACACGACAAGATATCTGGACTGTGTGTTGAAATAATGCCCTAAAGAAAAAGAGAAACAGATAACAAAAGAGAGGGGAAATGAAGCAAATGGAACAAAATGTTAACAATGACTGCATCTGGGTGATGGATACACGGGGTTTATTAAATTACCACTTTCTTCTACTGTGTATATTAGCATATTATCTAAATAAAACATTTAAAACTAAAGCATCATCGGATATATATAAGCGAGAGAGCTTTATTCCAAGGCTTGTAGGTATGCACACTGATTCCTGGACTCCTACCCTAACTCCACAGCCCCCAGGGGTCTGAAGATAAAGAATGGGAACCTCAGGCATTGACATCACATGCCTGAATCCATCTATCAATCCATCAACAGGTCATAACCAAGATGTCTCCATGGACCCTCGGCTAGGCTGAGGGTGGAAGGAGAGCCCCCGAAAGAGAAGAGTGACACAGGGTCTGATTGGAAGTCCTGGGTTGTACCATCTGCTGACAGAGTGGGCAACTCATCCCAAGTCTCTGAGTTCCTGTTTCCTCGTTGGCAAAACAAGGGTAGGAATGGCCCGCGGTGAGAATTAAATTGTAATTCACAGGCCCGGCTCCTGACACACAGTAGGATGCTCAGGAAATCCTGGCTTCCTCCCCTCCCCCAGGGCTCTGCGGGGCTGCTGCAGGGACACGTGTGAGCCGTTAAAGATGTGTAGAGGTCACTTTCTTTGCCAGAGAATGTGGGTGCCCTATTGCCAAATCTCCCCATTTTTCAAGAGAAGCTGGGGATCCCGCTTCTTATGTGAAATCTCCCGATCTTGAAATGTTGTCAACAAATTCATATATTTAAAAACATTGGGCAGGCCAAGCAAAACACACCTGCAGACCACTGGAGTGTGACTGCTGGTTTAAACCATAGAACGAGTAAAGAGCTAACCTGCATTGACGCCGAGGCCTGTGTGTGGAAGAAGGCTTTACACACAGAATGGCGCTGATTCCTCACGATCTCCCAATCGTAAGTCTCCCTTACTATCCCCAATGCACAGATGAGGAAACTGAGGCTTAGATTGGCCAAGAGACCTGGCAGGGCTGGAAGCAAACATAGGTCTTCTTGAGAACTCAAAGTTCTACTCTATCCCCCTCTCCAGATTCTTGGCAGTGTCTTTTGAGAACAAATGGCAGACCCAGAGAGAGGCAGGGCACTGCCTGTGGCCACAGAAATGTACTGGGCTGGCAGATACCCATCAGGTTTCCTCTGGCCTTCTGGAACAGGACCCCAGAGTGGACTGCCCTGGAGGAGGTGACTGTGAGATCCAGCCGCCAAGCCTGAGACGGTGGCAGAGGAAAGGCACCTTCTACTTTTTATCTCCTTGGACAACGTATGGATAGGCTTAAGAATGTTCTAGACCACAAGCCTAAGCCCTCGGTTTGTCCATCTCAAAAATCTGGGAAGCTGGACAGGAAAGGCCGCTCACCAGCTGACCGTCTGCTCCGTTGCTCGACGCGTCTAAGATTGGGCTGGAGACGCAGCCAACCACGTTGCTTTGGACTCATTCACCACGAGCTGGCAATAATTTAGATAGAGTCTGTGATTCTTTCTGATTAAAAACCTGGCCATGTTTCCCATCCTTGGTGAATTTTCATCGTTTTAGCAGTAGAGGAGAACTCACTCCAGAAAAAGGGACCACTCCAGGAGAAAAGGGAACCCTACACTCTTGGTGGGATTGTGAATTGGTACAGCCACTGTGGAAGACGGTATGCAGGCTCCTTTAAAAACTAAAACTAGAGCTACCATGTGATCCGGCAATCCCACTCCTGGGCATATATCTGGAGAAAACTAAAATTCGAAAAGATACTCCAATGTTCATAGCAACACTGTGTACAATAGTCAAGACATGGGGGCAACCTAAATGTCCATGAATAGATGAATGGATGAAGAATGGTACAAACATACAGTGGAATACTACTCAGCCATAAAAAAAGAATGAAATCATGCCATTTGCCGTAACATGGACGGACCTAGAGATTATCATGCTAAAGTGAAGTAAGTCAGAGAGAGGAAGACAAATATCATAAGAGATCAGTCTATGTGGAATCTAAAATAAACCACAAATGAACTTATTTACAAAATAGAAACAGACTCCCAGACATAGAAAACAAACTTACGGTCACCAAAGGGGAAAGAGGGTGGGGGTAGAATAAATTAGCAGTTTGGGTTTAGCAGATACACACTACTATATATAAAATAGAGAAACAACAAGGTCCTAACATACAGCAGAGGGAACTATGCTCAATATCCTACAATAAACCATAATCAGAAAAACATGGAAAAAGAACATGCATAATTACATATATCTGAGTCCCTCTGTTGTGCAGCAGAAACTAACACAACATTTTAAATCAACTGTACTTCAATTAAAAGAAGAAAGGAGGGCACTCTAAAAGTTAAGGAATTGTCTCCTTCAACCCAGGAAGAGGAAACAACCAATATTTGTTCAGATTCCTTGTGTGTGGAGCATGCAACGCAGTGGGCACAGAGAGGAGATGTGGGGGGGGGGGGACCCACCTCAGTCCAGGGAGATTTCTAGTAACTGCCAGGAGGAGCCTAGAGAAACCCCATAACCTCCCTCTTCTGGGCCCGGATGTAATCCTTTTACACGCGGAGGACTCTTGTCTACTAGACAGCGTAGGGGGTGACTCGGCACCCAGAACACCTGTGTCCAAACCTTGGCCGTGCTGCTTACCTGCAGCGTGAGTTTAAGCAAGCCCTCTGTGCCTCAGTTTCTCAGTATGTGAAATGGGAGTCACAATAGTACCAATGCCAGAGGTCCATGGATCTCTCTTACGGCACGTTAGAGCAGCACCTGGGTTTCACCACCTCTACATGGGAATAACAACAACATCTATGTACTTCCTGGGCTGCCTTAGTGGTTCAGACGGTAAAGAATCCACCTGCAATGCAGGTGACCCGGGTTCGATCCTGGGGTCGGGAAGACTCCTCTGAAGAAGGGAATGGCCACCCACTCCAGTATTCTTGCCTGGAGAATTTCACAGACAGAGGAGCCTGATGGGTTACAGTCCATGGGATCACAAAGAGTGGGATACGACTCAGCAACTAACACACACACACACAGCTCCCAGGGCCATGGCCAGGATGAAATAAATTCATATAAGCAAATCATCTGGACCCATGGCTGGCACAGAGAAAGCCACTCGAGACGCTGTTGCCATCACTGTATGTGATTACAGTTCAGTTCAGTTCAGTTGCTCAGTCATGTCCAACTCTTTGTGACCCCATGGACTGCAGCACGCCAGGCCTCCCTGTCCATCACCAACTCCTGGAGTCCACCCAAACCCATATCCATTGAGTCGGTGATGCCATCCAACCATTTCATCCTCTGTCATCCCCTTCTCCTCCTGCTCCCAATCCCTCCCAGCATCAGGGTCTTTTCCAATGAGTCAACTCTTCGCATCAGGTGGCCAAACTATTGGAGTTTCAGTTTCAGCATCAGTCCTTCCAATGAACACCCAGGACTGATCTCCTTTAGGATGGACTGGTTGGATCTCGTTGCAGTCCAAGGGACTCTCAAGAGTCCTCTCCAACACCACAGTTCAAAAGCATCAATTCTTTGGCGCTCAGCTTTCTTTATAGTCCAACTCTCACATCCATACATGACCACTGGAGAAACCATAGCCTTGACTAGACAAACCTTTGTTGAGAAAGTAATGTCTCTGCTTTTTAATATGCTGTCAGGTTGGTCATAACTTTCCTTTCAAGGAGTAAGCATCTTTTTATTTCATGGCTGCAATCACCATCTGCAGTGATTTTGGAGCCCAGTGATTACAGATGAGAGAACTATTGAAGATTGAACTTTTGATTGACTCCTATTTATATCTTCACAACTGAATCTTGAGAGCTAAAAGAGCATTTTCTCAAAGAGACTTTCGCATGAAGACTTTCCACTGACTCAGACCGGAGGACTCCTCCCCCGCCCTTATCACAACCAGGGCGGGCCTTTCTGGCTGGGACCGAAGTTCCCTCCCTCCGTCCTCCTGCCCCGGCTCATCTCTCTCCAGCTCACAGGACTCACACCCACCGCTTCGTGTGTGTCTCCCAGCAGCCCCCGGAGGAGGTGGGTCAGGTAACATTGTCCCCACTTGGCGGCCCAGCAGCCCCCCAGATGTCAGGGCCACGTGCTGAGGGACAGGAGGCCAAACACCAGAGCCCAGGCCCTGGGCGGCAGCAGCAGGCACCAAGGCTATGGCTCCGCAGGCCCGGGACCACCACTTCCCTTGGGCAAGTCACGCCTCTAACCCTCATTGCCTCATCGGTCAAAGGGAGAAAAGACCTTCGTCCAGGTCCCTTGTGAGGACTGAATGCACGACAGCACTGGGAACAACACCTAGCACATTGAGGGCTCAGTATCTTAGCAAAATGAGACATGCTATTTTGGCATACTCCTGCTTTATGCCTGACTCCCGGCAAACCTTCCCGTTGGAGACCCTGGTCACTCTCAAAAATGTCTCGGTTTGGAAAAACATTACATGGCCACTCTAAAATAATTGCCTGTAGCTGTTTAAATTATTATTATTATTACTACTACTATTATTATTATTTTCCACCATACCACACTGAGACTCTAAGAATCAAATAGGTTGGCTCAGAACAGTTCAGTAATTCAGTGCCTCCCGTGGGTGAACGTGAGCCCTGCCCTGGTGACCTCAAACTCTAGCCCTCCAGCTAAGCTCTCACCACAGGGAGACAAGATGAGACCCTGGGGCCAAGGTGATGTGCCACCTGGAGTCTGTGCCCCCTCTCGATCACTCTGGGTGCCCAGGGGGCCCCAAGCCCAATACCAGGAGGACCTGGGAGGGTCTCTTCTGTAGATCCAACCTCAGAGGTCAGATGGCACCACTGACATGCCCAGCTCGGCGGCGGAGGGGTGGCCGGGGGCAGCTCTCTCGGGAGTGGGGCGGTGTGCACCCGGCTGGCGCGTGAGGGCTGAGATGTCCACACACACGTGTGCACAGAGGCCCCTGCCCCACCAAGCTCCAGTGTGGGCTCTGAGGAGTCGGAGCAGTCTACGTTCAGAACTGGCCTTCCAGGTTGTTATGAAAGTGTGCTTGTCAAGGTAGGAGAATAGAACATATTTTATTTCACATTTTGTTAGCTTGATTTATAACTTGCAAATATTTAGACATATGGTATGTGAGCCTCCATCTGCACTCTCCCTGGGCCCCGCAAATCCCTGCCACCTCCTGCCCACTCTCAACGCCAAATGTTTACTGAGCCCCTCCTCCGCGCCGGGCCCAGGGGACTCCATGGGGTGAAGGGCACCCTCCCGGCACCCAAACGTGACCACCTCCGTGGGCGCACACCCCGCACTCCTAAACCAGTGAGGAGCTCGGAGTCGGAGGAGAGCGAGAACCTGGTCTACAGCTCTGCCCCAACCCTAGTGAGGCGGGCAGCTTCCTACCCCTCTCTGGGCCTCAGTTTTCCCGTTTAGACAACAGATTTCATTCGCCCTAAGAGGCCCTGGTACCCAGGCTGAAGCAGGGTGAAGAAGGGCACAATTAGATCGGGGACCTGGGGAGGGCGGGACCTGGCGATGGGCAGATGACTCTCTCGGGTTACCAAGGTGTGGAACTGAGCACTTTGCACTGGCGGGTCACAGATCGCGGTCCCTTTCATCTCGTCCATTCATTCCCCAAACACTGCCGCCACCCACGCTGTGCCAGCTAGGGGCTGATCTGCCGGACCTGGGACGATCAAACAGGCACACAGAAAACCGAAAGGCAAAGCAAAAGACTGGCGAGTGTGCTAAAAAGAGACCTCTAATCTCCTTCATCCTCGCAATCCTCCAGTCTCCTGTCGATTTCTCGGATGAGAAAACGGAGGACCGGAGAGGTAAGGGGCTAGGTCAACACCCTGCCGCTTAGGGCGCGCCCAGATCTTGTGGCCAGCCAGAAGCGAGGTTTCAGATTCCGGCAGTCTCCGGCCACTGTCCCAAGCTGCCCGAGGCATGGGGAGGCCCCGTCCAGCTCCCGGAAGGCTGGAGGGAGGTGAGGGCAGGGAGGGGCCGGGCCAGAGGACGCGCCGGCCGGGAGGCAGGGAGGGGCCTGGCGGCGGGTGCGAGGGGGTGGGGGGGAGTCGGGCGGCACCCACCTCCCGGGTGCGCAGCCTGGGTGCTCGGCCCCGGCGCCCAGAGCGCCAGCGGCTTAGGTGCGCGCGGGCGACAGCCGCGCTCTGGCGGGTCCGCCGCGGTCGGGCCAGGGTCGGGCTCCCAAGCGCCGGCAGAGGGGTGCGGCGGGGGGCGGCGCTGCAGTGCCCGCAGTGGCGGGCTGGGGGAGCTGTGCCCGCCTGTCCCCCGGGCTCGGCCGGGGACCGGGCAGCCGGGGCGCCGCTCCCTCGCCCGGCCAAGCCAGGCGACGCGCAGCCAGGCGTGCCTAGAGCGGGCTCCGGCCCCAAGGACTCGCGGGCACCCGGCCGGGGAGGCCCCGGGAGAAGCCAGTCCCGCGGGCCAGGGCGTCCACGGGCGCCGCCGCTCCGGCCCGCCCCCGGGGGTGGGGGGGGGGGGGTCCCGGGCCGCTGGGCCCGCCCAGGTAACCCCATCCTCGGCCCGCCCCCGGCCCGCCCCCCCGGCCGCCCGCCTCCGTCGCCGCCGCCGCCGCCGCCGCATCCCGGCTCTGGGGCGGCGCTGACAGTCTGGTCCGCGCCGGGCAGCGGGCGCAGCAGCGGGCAGGGCTGCCGGCAGGCACGGAGGCAGAGCCCCGCCGCGCGCGCCCCGGCCCGCGCCCGGCGCCGCGCCCCAGCCCGCCTGCGGGGCGCCCACCTGCCGCCCGGACGGGAGGTCCCCCCACACCCGCCCCCGCGGCCGCAGCCGCTGCCCGGGGCCGGGCGCCCGCGGCGGCACCATGAGTCCCCGCTGGTGCCTGCGTTCACTGCGCCTCCTGGTCTTCGCCGTCTTCTCGGCCGCCGCGAGCAACTGGCTGTAAGTCCGGACCCGGCGGGGCCGGGCGGGGGCCGGGGCGGGGCGGGCCCCGGGGGCCGCGGCCGGTGCCAGGCGGCGCGGGGGGCAGCGGGCGCGGGGGCGCCCGGCAGGTGTCTCGCCGCGGGACGCTAGGCTTGACCGCCCTGTGCGCCGCCGCCGCCGCCACTGCCCCGGCCTCCCTCTGAACACCCCTCTGCCCGCGTCCGGCTCCCAGCTCAGGGGCGGCAGGGGTGACGGCAACCGCCCGCACCCCGAGGCGGCCTGGGGAGCCCGGGCGCGCAAGGGGCGCGAGCGCGGGACGGCGGCAGGGGCGGGGTGCCGGGTGCGGGGCTCAGTCCGGGCTGGACTGACAGGTCGCCGAGGAAGCGCATGACGGCGAGGACCCTGGCTGCTAATATCAGGTTAATCCCCCCCGAAGTCCAGGAGTGAGCTCCCCGCGCCGAGCTGCCCGCGCCGCGCTGCCGGCTGGGCCGGAGGCGTGCAGGGACCTGTCCTGCTTGGGGGCCCGAGAGCCGGGATAGAAGCAGGGAAGAGACCGGCCGGCCTCCGGCAGCTGGCGCTGGCCGGCCTTGGTTCCCCCTGGGGCGGGAAGAAACTCCGTCCAGAGCTTAAAGAAGGCAGCAGCCCCCGGCTCCCTAAGTCTCACCTAAGAAGGGGGGACAGTGACCGCCGGTGACCTGTCTGTTTCTCCCTGATTGAGCCTGGCTCCTGGGACTCCCTGGGAAGGGGCTGAAGGTTCGCTGGAGGCAGTGGGGGATCCTAAAGGGATGAGCTTCCATGAGTGGGTGAACAAGGAAGCGAGAGGGCCCTGGACCCCTTCTTCATCCCCCTTAGTGATGGTTTTCACCCCTGCCCCAGGCTTCACCCTGGTGCCCATTGCTTCTGCCCAGAACTCTGCCCCCATCGGCCACCGTGGGCAGTCAGTGGGGAGCCAAGCTCCAGTATTGATCTGAAAAGCATGAGGTGGGAAGGGGGATAGCCAACAGTGTAGCTGGGGTTTCCATGGAGACAGCGGGAGAGGAAAAAATTCTCTCTGCATCAAGACCAAAGAACAAATATCTCCCATGAAATTGCCCCGAGTGTCCAATGGCTGTTGCTATGAGGTCATTGCGGCCGCTGGGGCCCTGCAGGCTGGAAGGAGTGCGTTCGCTGGGGTCAGAGCCACCCAGGGCTTGGGGGACGGAGGTGATGTGGAATTCTCCCAGCTGTTCTGAGAGGGAGAGTGAGCGACTCCAAGGCAGCCCGAAGTGGCTGCGGAGCTTTTGTTTTTCTTGGAGACTTAATTTGATTAACACTTCAGGGGCAGTGGCAAAGTGTACAGAAAGCAGGGTACCACCACCTCCTCCTGCTACCCCTCGGCAGGCCAACCCCGCCCCCGAGTGGGGCCTGGGGGTCACAGAGCCAAGGCTGGGGGCTGATCGGGACTTGGGGAAGTTCACGGTCCCTGGAAAGCATGAGTTCAGAGCCGGGGTCTCCAAAGCCAGCAGGAGCAAGAACTAGGTATGACTGGCCCAGAGCTGAGGGCTACAAAAAGGCAGAGGAAGAAGCAACAATTCCAGGGTCTGACCCAGGCCTTCCGGGAAGAGCGAGACATCCTCAGTGGAGTTCTGCAAGAGCATCTAGTGTTGGGGCCCATTTTACAGATGAGGAAACTGAGGCCCCAGGAGGGGAAGCTACTTGCTCATCTCAAAGCAGAGAACTGATCCCAGATCTCTGACTTCCAGGCAGTGACACACCTCCTTCCCTGACGCCGTCCCCAACTTAAGCCAGCATGGCCCAGGTAGTGTCACTACCCACCTTCAGCCGCATCCAAGCCCCAGATCCCAACCAGGGAGGCCGCCCCAGCTTTGGGTCACGCAAATCGCGGGGAATTCCAACAGCTCAGTTCTCCTGCTGCACTGTGGGGGGTGGGGTGAAGAGGGGCGGCCTCGAAGGAGAAGAGAGGTTGGCAAACCTGTTCTTTGCAGCCGCAATGGTTCAGGTTGCCATGCAGCAGGTCTCCGGATGACCCAGCTCGCTCCTGCTCCACCCCAGGCTTCAAGCCAAGGGTCTCTCTGCTCGGCCCAAGGCAAGAGAAACAAGGGGCTTCCCAGGACCCCTGCCAATCCAGAAAGGCTGTGATGGAGAAGAGATCTCTGGGCATATTCCAAGACTGGGTCCATCCCCAGGCAAGGGCCTGGGCCAGCTCTGGGGAAATAGATGTCACAGCTGGGCCTCCAAGGAGCTTGGAGGAAGACAAGGTAAAAGCAGACCATAGATGGATGAGACCGTGAATATGAGGTAGCTATCGGAGGAAAGAGATGAGTGTGAGCTGGAGTGGCCACGGAGGGGACTTGGCCTGAAGATTGTAGAATCCTGACAGTAATAATTATAATAGACCCTCCTGTGCTGTCTACATCCTGACAACACCTGAATCCCATTTTACAGATGAGAAAATTGAGGATCACGGAGGTAACTGCCCCGAGTCACCTGGCTGGTAAATGGCAGAGGCGTCTAATCCAAAAGCTGCCTGTAGAAGGAAAAGTTTCTGGGAGACAGATGTCCGTCCAGGCACGATGGCTGGCACTGTGTCTTTTCCAGCCATGCTGGAGGTCTGGCCCCAAGAGGATGGCTGGCAGCACTCTCAGAGGGGCAAGGCTGGGGTGTCCACTCCCCTTCCAGTACCTGGAATCAGGCTTCCGGCCAGGGCCGGCTGGCTGTCCGGTTGCAAGAGCTGATGCTGTCTGTTGTCTCTGTAGGGCGGGTGGCCTGGCGGAGAGGCCAGGTGTCCCGCTGCGTGCAGCTGTTGGGCAGGATGGAGCTTGGAGCTGGGAGGGCTCTGTAGCCTGAGGCCTGGGCAAGCCCAGAGAAGCTAGAAGCTGTTGATTAGACTTGTGTCTGGCACCAGGAGTGAGTTGACAGCTTGTGGCAGCTCCCACCACTGAGGGAGGGAGAGAGGGAGGGATGGATGAGACGGTCCATCAGTGGAAGGCCTGGATCTTCCACAGACCTGGGCTTGTAAATGTCTCCGAGTGTTCCCCCCGGCACTGGGGCCATGCTGGAAGTCAGGAGACTTGGTCCCCAGAGCTGGGTGGCCTGGGATGGCCTCTTTTTCCCTCTGGGCCGCAATCCTCAGCAGATTGTTCTGAACCCCAGATGGAAGTACTGGAAGAGTTAGATAGATAAACTAAGATAGAATAGATACACTAAGGTTTTATCATGGTAGATTTCCTGAAGAAAGGCGGTGATGTGCTGAGCTGGGGCCCCCTTGGAGGCCCAGTAGGCATGGCCAGGGGGCCTGTGCTACATTCACAGGTCGTCCAGCAGAGTGGCGAGGGCAGATGGCACACAGTTCCATCCCAGGTCTGCCCCTGACCAGAGGGGTGACCTCGGACAAAGTACTTACCCTCTCTGAGCCTCGGATTCTTCATCTGTAAAATGGGACCCACATGTGAGGGTGCTGAGGCTACAGAGAGCCTATGCACACCGCATGCTGAGCACAGAGCCAGCGATGGAAAAGGCAGCCATGGACGATGCTGCTGGAAACGGTGGCAGCCGTCACTGCGCTGTACTCCCGGTTACAGAGATGATGGAGAGGAAGGGTCTTGGGAAACTGCCGTCCACATCCTGCGACCTTGATCACACAGGGAGGATCCCCGGCTGCTGCCTCCCTGGTGTTCAGCCAGGGCCCCTGCGAGAGCCTCACCGAGCCAGGAAGGCCAGCCCAGCTCCTGGGCAAATCCTGCCAGCCAGAGGGGATGCTACCAGGAGCACCCTTCGCGCCCCTGGGGAAGGCCTATCGCTCCACACTGGATCCGACTCCCCACAGATGTGCAGCCCCATCGCCGGGCCGAGTCCCCGTAGGCCTGCTGACCCAGCAGGGCGCGGGGTGCGGTGCCACTCCCCGGCCCACGAGTGGAGTGGTGCCTGGCACTCTGGGGACAGCTCACCAGGCCGGGTGAGGCCAGAGCCAGCCAAGACGTGCAGTGCCGGCCCCGCAGCTAAAGGTGTGGTCTGTCGCCCCCAGGAACTGTCTCTCTAGTCTCTGGCTAAAACCTGCTCCCTTCTAAAGAGCAAAAGCCCACCCCCTTGGATCACCTCCTATGGCTCTGGGCGTTGAATTATAGTCACTGACACACCCATAGCGCTTTACCGTTTACACTAGGATTTCTCACCATTGGTACTTGGGGCCTGTGGTGTGCATTGTTGAATGTTTAGCAGCATCCCTGGCCTCTCTACCCACCAGACACCTATAGCACCCTGCCCCCCGCCCTCCGCCAGCCAGGGAACCACCAGAAATATCCCCAGACCTTGTCAAATGTCCCTAGAGGGCAAAATCACCCTGGTTGAGAATCAATGACTTACGAAGCATTTTCACACCCACTTCCTTATAAGAACCCCCTTCCCCTTCAGAGGAGGGAATCCATATTCAACCCTACTTCAAAGGCCCAGAGGTGCAGTGACTTCCCCAAGGGACATCCCACATGCCCCAAGGCTCAGTACTTGACTTGCTCTCAGATGTCCAGATCTCCTGGTGTTCCATCCTCTCCTTAGAGAACTGTTTCCTATCATATGTGGTTGTTGTTCAGTCTTTCAATCGTGTCCCACTCTGTGCAACCCCCATGGACTGTATGTAGCCCCCCCAGGCTCCTCTGTCCGTGGAATTCTCCAGGCAAGGATACGGGAGGGGGCTGCCATTTCCAAATAACGTGGCTCCTTCTGCAAGGTTAGAAGCCTCCAGGGGCCGAGGCTTTGGCACAGACGCCTGCCGGCAGCCTCAGTGCCTGGCACACGCCTGGCCTGTAACAGCTTCTCAGTCAACATTTCATGAACAAAGGGAGGACAGGCCTGTTCACTCCTGAGGATTGTAAGTTGCTGTCACATCAGGCCCCATCTGATGTGGGCCCTCCCACTTGGAGTGGGAGGGAGGCTCTGCCCTACTGCCCCAAGCCACGGGTGATGCTCAGATGTGCCAAAGTGGGTATCACCCAGCAGATGCGAGGCTCTGGCCCGCAGCTCTGGGCCAGGGCACCCGCTCAGAGCCAGGCTGAGAGCACTTTCTCCCCTCACCCTCCTCTCAGGGCCCCGGGACCAGGCTCTGCCCGAGGGGTTTGCTCAAGCAGCAATCACGACCCAGCTGTCTGCTGTGGCTTGACTTTCTTCCCTCAACCCTGGATTAGCAATTGAGCAACTCAGCATCTGACAAGACAGTGCTCCCCAAACCTGTTGAAACTCGCCCAGCTCGGGCCCTGTGGGTGCCTTGGGAGAACTGAGCATTTGCACCAAGCCTCATCCTCTCGTCCCCAGCTCTGGGAAGAAGGGCTTGACCTGAGCCAACCAGGCGTGGAGTTTGCCAGGCAGCCGCCGATGAGGGAGGGGGTGGGGGGTGACAGTTGCCCACCCATCGCCCCCACTCCAAACAAGCCTGCAAGAGCCGCTCGGCGGACTCAGCTGGGAGGCGGAGCTGTGACCCCATGGTTGCTGTCCAGATTTCCACAGGAGTTGCCAGGTTTTATCTCTGAGTCCTGAGCTGCATCTTCTGTGATCCAGCCAAAGCCGGGAGAAGACTCGCTCCCTGCCGTGACCCCCAGCTCCCCCTTTCCCCCTCCCAAACCCCTCTCCGCCTCCCCCGTCTCCTGGCAAACTCGAAACCAAACGCTTGTTAGTTCCCTGGCCAAGTCAGAACCCCCGCAGCGGAGGGGACCTGGTCTGAGAAAAGAGGCAAAGGGTGGGGGGGTGGGGGGGAGTAAAAGGAGGGAGGGAACACCCCTGACAGCTCTCGGCTCACAAGGGAACTTGGAGAGGCCCCTTAGGAGCAGCATGAATCCGCTGATGAGACCAGAGGGGCCTCTTTGCCGCTGTGACCCTGAAGGGTCCTCTTGGACCGTTTCTCACTGTGTTCACACACACATCACTGCAGAACTGGATCTCAGGAACTCCTCTACAAGGACTGGAGACCTCAGGGCACCCCCTTGAGTCAGGGATGCCCGGCTGTTCTGGCACCCTGGGGCCGAGAGGACGGAATCTCAGCCATCAGAGTCAGAGGTTCTTGCAAGTGCTCGAGTCAGCCTCCTCCCGGAGCCTCCAAGCAGGAGGGCGAGTGCCTGGCGAGCCCTGTTTGATGGCGGCGCGCACTTCCTTGTCCAGACCTCTTCTCCATCAGGCGCCGCGCTAGGCACCTGGGGGTCCCAGGGCACAGCAGTGGTAGAGCTGGAACCCCACTTGAGGTCTCTGACTGCCTTCCGGACCTTTCCCTGCGGCAGGTGAAAGCAGGCCTACAGCCCACCCCCCTTGCCCGTCATCCCTGCTGGAGGTGATGAGCGACAAGGGAGGAGCCCAGGTTTTCCTGCCAGCCCTGTTGGGGTGCGAGTGTGGGCTTAGCCGCCGGCTCCCCAGGCCTGGGCCTTGAGCAAGGGTGCACCAAGGCCGAGGAACTCGCTAGAAACCTAAAGACACAGGGCATGAGCCTGACTCCAGGGAGCCCCCCACACTGTCCCCGGACAGCTCATGAGGCTTCCCCATCCCTCCTGACACCCCTCTCCCAGGGCTCCCCCAGCCCAGCTAGGGGAGGACCACTCAACAGCTTGATGGCTCCAAGGCAGGCAAGGTACTCCAGGGAGGAGGGTAGAATGCGTCTGTGCAAGGGAGACGCTCTCTGCTGGCAAATTCGGGGGCGAGCAAGGTCAGGAAGTGCCTTAAATTCACCGCCCACTGGGCCCACAGCCACACCTTCCCCTAGAGAGAAAAGGAAACTTCTTCCCTCCTGGCGCAGCTCGGGAACCAGCCAGGTTCAGGTCTGAGCTGCTACTTGCTGGCCCTGAGTCAGCCACCAGCTCCCCTGGGACCTAATCCTGTGAGATGGGAAATAAGAAATGGGGGTGGGGGGGGCAGGAATGGCAGGTAGGGAAGTGGGGGCAATGTGGGACTGGGAGTAAGATGTCGAGACAGAGGAAGAGACGACAATTCCGGGACTGTAACACTGCAACGATAACCCATCTTCTTTCCATCGAGGTAGAGATGAAGAAACAAATGCAAAATACTTCAATGCTGATTTGTCACACATGTTCAGCTAGATCACCCCGTTCTGCGTGCGTGCTATGACTCCTTGCTCAATAGATGTTTCTTGAACACATTTTAAAAAAAATAAAAAGAGAGACAGAAGATCAGGGTGCTGAGACTTCTGAGGATGAGGAGTAAAGGGAGCCAGGGGCCAGGAGATAGGGGTGGGGGGTGCAGACAGCACCCTAGGGGACAGGAGCGGGGCCTTGGGCTGCAGGGAGGCTGTCACTCCACTCGCAACTGAGGAAAAGTACTTGGAGCAAAGAGAACTTGACGTGGGCGTTGAGAGCTGCATGGAGCTGGGCTCCGTCTGGGAGAAGAGCGGCATGGAGGCAGCACCCACCACCCCACAGCCCCTGCGGGCATCTCCAGGGCCAGCCCCTCCTCGCCGGCTACCCCTGCAGGGCTTTCAGGCCAACAGCAGCAACTCCTTCCACTGCCTGAGAAGCTGCAGAGGTCATGGACCCAGATACTGTCCAGGCGGCCACGTAACCTCCGAGGCATCATCCTCTCCAGCACCCCTCGCCCCTGAAAGATGCCTTCACTGTCAGGCAGGGAAGATACGGGGTCTCTAGAAAGACCTATCAATGGAAGGATAAGACTACCTTCCTCAGACCAGTGCCCACTGATGCCAAACCACCAAGTCCTCTATGCCCTGGGCCATCGCTGGAGCCTGATGAGACAGCCCAGGTTTAGAAGCCAGAAGGACCTGTTTTCAAGTCTTGACTGTCCCTGAATGACTGCACAGCCTTGAAACACACACCTCTCTGAACCTCAGTTTCCTCATCTGTAAAACAGAGGGGATGATACCCACCTGGAGAATCCTGCGTGAATTTATGACTCTATATCCATGTAAGGTGGCTTATCCGGTGGCTCAGTGGTAAAGAATCCACCTGCAACGCAGGAGCCGCAGGCTTGATCCCTGCATCAGGAAGATCCCCTGGAGGAGGGCATGGCCACCCTCTGCAGTGTTCTTGCCTGGAGAATCTCCTGGACAGAGGAGCCTGGCGGGCTACTGTCCATGCGGTCACAAAGAGTGGACACGACTGAAGTGACTTAGCATGCACGCGCCCATGTAAAGATATAGTGGAGCACGTGACTGTTGTTTGAGGAGCAAAGTGACAAGGGACGTAAGGTCCCTCTTCCCATCATCTAGTCCCAAGAATGGTTCCCAGGTTCCCTGGGCACACCACTATCCGTGCCATCCTCACGCCAGGGTCTCCAGCTCTGAATCTCCTAACAGCACCATCCCCCGACTCCTCAGTCACCCCCATTCCTAGAGGACCCATCTGATGGGCCAGGACCACTGGCAACACACCCTCTCTCTCTGAAGACTGGAGATCCCGTCAACCATCAATGGTTGGGATCGAGGCTGAAGTGACCCACTGACCCTGAAGGGCGTGTGTCCTGCCCTCTGGGATGCTCAGCTGAAAAGAAGGGCTGGGAACCCAGGTGGAAGGGAGCTGATGGAGCCAAGCCAAAGAAGACAAATGAGCCAAACCACCCTGGGGTCCCCCGGAAGAGGCTGCAGCTCAGTGGACTAAGGAGAGGCTTTGAGAGGGCAGGGATGCTGATACTGCTGATGAGCATACTAATGATAAGGAACAACGATAATATAATCGTGTTGCCAACAGGAGAGGCGTAACTGCTGTGTGACTGTTTAACCCACCTCAGCCTCCAGAGACCCGAATTATTCTTCTCCCCATCCTAGAGGGGAAGACACAGAGGCTCTTGCCGCCAGTGACACGGAGACGGGATGCCGACCCAGTCCGTCCATCTCTCTTGGGCAGTGCCTCGCGCCGCCTGCCACGGGCAGGGATGAGAGTCTCGGGACAGGGACGCTACAGAGACGGAGACTGCGGGGACAGAAGCCCCCCCAAGGCCTGAAAACAGCTGGGGATGTGGACGGCTCCTGGGGAACCAGGGACTCCCCACCCTCCAGGTGCGCCGGGGGGCCCAGACGGGTCACAGACCCTCTCCCTCACCCGGCCGCATCTCCTGGGCGGGCAGCTCTCCGATCATCAGGCACTCGGTTCCTTCCGGCTCCTCCTCCCAGTCTCTTGGCCTCCTTCCTTCCTGGTGTCGCCCGGCAGGCACGACTGCTCCTCGGGAGGCTCTAAATGCGGCCTGGGCAGCAGGGAGGCCCGAGGGAGGAGGGGGCAGAGAGAGGCCCGGGCCGGCCTCCCAGCCCCCACCTGCCCGCAGCGGGGCCGGGACCCACAGCACTGATCCGCCCGGCCTCCCAAACGCTCCAGCAATTTCCCGTCCCCTGTCCTCCTGACGCGCAGAGCCAGAGCCAGGGCAGGAGGTGGAGAGGTGCGGATTTTCCTCTAGGAATTTGTATATATATGTATATATATATATATATATATTTTTTTTTTTTTTTTTTTTTTTAAAAAGCCAGCAAACCTGGAAAAGCTTGGGACAAGCCCAGCTAATTTTAGTTTCTAATGAAAACAGCAGGTGGCTGAGAGGATCTGATCTCCCTGGCAGGGCCAAGGGCCCTCCGGCCTCGCAGGCGGCAGGCACGGGCCGCGGGGAGGGCCTCCTGGGAGGAGCCTGCTGGACTCCAAGCCCCCACGGGAGGAGACGGGGCACGCGCTGGCTGGCAGCAGGGCGGCCCAGGGTGGGGGGGTGGGCGGGGGGTAACCTGATCGATGGCACGGCTGTGGCTGGAGTCCTGGGTGGCCCTGGGCAGCGAGTGGTAAATGGCTAAGCCTGTGCTCAGCAGAGGCCGGAAGAAGCCTAAATGGGAGCAATGCAACCCCAACGAGGGAAGAGGCAGGGGTGGCCAAGGCCCTCCACCGGCTGGCCCCACACTCCGCATCTCCCCCAGGAATGGCCAGTGCACTTGACATCTGAGCCGGGCCCAGCCCCAGGTCAGCGAGCGGCACGCGTGTCTCTGGGGGAAAGGGTGAGCCACCTGAGGGTGTGGGGAGGGCATTCCTGAGGCCCCTGGGACCAGCTGGGCCTTGCCCGCTGGGCTCTCTAAGTCCTCCGCAGGCCGAACGGCCAAGGAGCCCCCAGGTTCTTCCGTCACCCCCGCCCTCCCCTCTCCTGAGCGCTTTGCAGGAGGGGAGCTGCGGGGACCTCATGAGCACAGGGTCCCCCATCTATGCTGCAAGCACTCACTGAGCACCTTCTACGGTCACAGCCTGTGCTGGACGTCGGGGAGGCCGCAGGCTGGACACACACGGAGCGGGCCGTGACGCCCTGCAGCTATCAAGCGAGGCAGATCCACAACCGGGGTGCAGGCGGGGAAAAGGGCCCGTGTGAGCTGGGTCTGCGTCCCAGCTTTGCTGCTCACTGGCTGTGTGACTCTGGGGCGCCACGCCCCCTCTCTGGGCCTCCATTTGCCCATCTGTAAAACGAAGCCAGGCATCCTAACCGAAGAAGCAGCACAGGCCACAGCCCATGAGGCTTGGGGTCCCAGGCCCCGCCCCTTCTCCAGTCCCAGTTCCATTCCCAGTTCTGACGTCCAGCCCTTTACAGGCAAGAGCGTGGGATCTGTGAGAACCAGAGCGGGGTTAGGGCTCTGCTTCTCAAACCATGGGAGGGGTCAGCTGAGGGGCCAGATGAAAGCAGGGGCTGGGGGTGGTGGGCATTGGTGCCAGTCTTGGGGGGCAGGGACACTCCCCAGCGGAAGAGCTTTCTCAGCTTCTTCCTGGAAGCCGTCCCGGTGACTCACAGCCGTGGCAGGCCGGCAGCTCACCCCTAAATCCCTTCCACTGTTATTTCAGCCTGTGTCCCTCGTTGAGTTCGGAGCGGCAGCAGGGGCAGGCGGAGGGCAGGTGGGGGGTAGGGGGCTCCCTGGTCCATGTCCCCCGTCTTCAGTGTCAGGGGCTCCATCTATCAGCCTGCATGGGATGGGGCCTAAGGCCTCTGCAGCTTAAACCCCTCCATCCCCCCAGGCTCTGACCCTTTCATCTGCAGGAGTACCTTTAGGAGACAGGCTCCGACAGGGCGGGGACTGGGCCAAGGTCGCACCACACGCAGGTGGCTCGGCCAGGCCTCCCCAGCTTGCTCGCCTTGCCCGGAGAACCCCGGCCTTGGACACAGAAGCCAAGCTTCCACACCACCTGCCCTGCCCTTCCCCTAGCCCCTCGGCCAGACACGAGAGGGGGGCAGAGCAGAGGTGGGGGCCAGCCAGCTCTGTGCCCCCATGTCACCGCCCCCCACCACCTTCTCCTAGAAGCCAGCCCTGGCATCTGAGCAGGAAAGGATCCAACTTGTAGGCCCAACTCCTAGTCCCCCATCACCCCGTGGCCTCCCAACGTGGACCTGGCCCATGGCCAGTAGCCAGGCTCTTGGCGCCCCCTGCAGGCCAAGAGCGCCAAGTGGTGCCAGCTCCACAGCTGGGCCGGGGAGACAGGGCCCCCTCCCCTTGCAGAGGCACCCTCCGGCGGACCCTCAGCCATCTTTCCGAGCCCCCGTCTCCCTTCTGAGATTCTCAGGCGTCTTGCCCAGGCCTCATAGGGACGCTACCAAGCCTCTGTGCATTCTCCAGGCAGGACCCAGTAGCAAAGACTAGGAGCCTCCCACAAGGCAGGGAATGGGGGGAGAGTGAGGGAGGGGGGACTGCCTCCCGCCGAGACCACCCACCTCCCACCTCCAGAGCTGCCAGGGAAGGGCGAGAGCCTCAGAGTCGCGGAACACCCAGAAATCAGCTGAGAGCAAGATGCAGCAGACGCATCTCACCAGGTTAACTTCTCCCAGCGGCCTGGGGATGGAAATCGTTACCTCCACTTCCCGGAGCAGGAAAGCCAGGCGCAGGGAGGCCCAGCAAGCAGGGGGCTGGTGCAGCCGTGAGGAGGAGAGAGGGCGCCAGAATCAGGTTCCCGGGGACTGGGAAGGGAACACCACCAGTGGTCACGCACAGGCTTCCCCTAAAGCCCCCTCCAGGTGGGTGCAAGCCTGGCTTCACAGCTGCTGCAGGGAATTCGTTAAAAAACCCATACACCCATCAAGCCCCGCCTGGAGTGGGGCCCAGACACCTATGCTTTCCGCAAACCCCGCAAATGTTTTGCTGCACAGATTTGAGAACCATCACTCTGATCCAGCCCCCATGCCCGACAAAAAGAATCCAGCTGTTGATGGTACACTGCCGGTGGGGAGAGCTTGGCAACCCACAGGTGACCCACCGTCTATCTACACCTTGGCCCGCATCCTTAGGTCCAGCGAACCCAGCTCCCAGCAGCCTCTGCCCACTGGTGACATTCCAGTCCTTGAGCCACTTTAAAGAATATTGGCTCTACCAAAGGCTTTGAAGTCGGGCAAAACCAGGGTCAAGTCCTGACTCTGCCTCTTACTTGCCACGTGACATTGCACACAGGGCAAAATATTTCTCTGTGCCTCCGTCTTTAACCCCTATACAGTGGGAGTTCATTGGCTTGCTGAGGATTAAATGCAATCATGTAAGTAAAGTGTTAGGCTTTCCTGATTAAGGGCCATTGACGCTGTTGTTGAGTCACTAAGTCGTGTCTGACTCTCTGCAACCCCAGCATGCTAGGCTTCCCTGTCCTTCACTACCTCCGGGAGTTTGCTCAAACTCATGTCCATTGAGTCGGTGACGCCATCCAACCATCTCATCCTCTATTGTCCCCTTCTCCTCTTGCATTCAATCTTTCCCAGCATCAGGGTCTTTTCCAATGAGTCCACTCTTTGCATCAGGTGGCCAAAGTATTGGAGCTTTGGCTTCAGCATCAGTCCTTCCAATGAATATTCAGGGTTGGTTTTCTTTTTTAGGATTGACTGGTTTGATCTTCTTGCAGTCCAAGAGACTCTCAAGAGTCTTCTCCAGCACCACAATTCAAAAGCATCCGTCCTTTGCCACTCAGCCTTCAAATTAGTTATTCTCATTGCTATTGTTATAAAAAATCTCCCATGTCTTACTAGGATTTCTGTGTGATTTTCTATCTGGGTACCATGCATTTATTCATTCCTTTACTCGGTAAACAGATGTCAAGTTCACACCCCATCGTCTGAGGCCCCGGGTTAGACCATCTTTCACATCCAAAATCCCTGTAGTGCCCGACTACAGTTCTTTGACTTGGCCACAAATGGTGGTCAGTCTCCCCCTTACATTACAGGTGGGGAAACTGAGTCCCAGAGAGTGGCGACCTTCCCCCTTTATCCTTCTTCTGATAGAAATCTGTGAAGCTTCCCTTGTGAGACGTACCAGCATCTTTACCTCCACCCCCGGAGAACCATTGCTCTTACATCAAGGAGACCTGGGTTGCTGGGCTGTTTCACTGTGGAGTCTGGTGCAGTGGGGCACCTCCTCTCTTTATATTCAAAGCCCTGGATCCGTGAGGTTGGGGCTGAGGCTGAGGGTAGGTAGAGCAGGGGTCTGAGTCTCCTGTGGGAAGTTGGTGGGAAGGCCCCTTTCCTTCTCTGAGCTTACCAGTAAGGTAAGGAGTCTGGACCAGACCATCTGTCTCATTCCCAAAGGCTGTGATTCTGTGCACTCTGCTGCACCTCCAAGAACCTGGGAGGAACCAGGTGCACCTCCCACTGAAGAGGCAGAAAGAGGGGCCGGGGAAGAAAAGGCTTTCCAGAGTCACCACTCGGCTCTTCTTCCACCATCAGACTGCTACTTGTGCGCCTACTATGTGCACTAGCCTCAGCCAAGGATGCTGGGATGGGTGGCTGGGGGCAGGTTGAGGGGCAGAGTTTGGAGCACAAGCCTCAGGGTCATCCAGACCCAGACTCCGATGCAGGTCTGCTCTTCCTTACAAGCTGGGTGACTGCGACGGCCACCTCCCTGCTTTGAAATACTGACACTTAGTAGGTGCACACCCTTCCCTTGAGAGAGAAACCACTTTTCTTCCTCACAGGGTCTTTCCCCAGCTCTGCTCCCACCC
The DNA here is from genome assembly GCF_019320065.1 of Cervus canadensis. Lineage (NCBI taxonomy): Eukaryota > Metazoa > Chordata > Mammalia > Artiodactyla > Cervidae > Cervus > Cervus canadensis. The sequence goes on along the minus strand of NC_057409.1, from coordinate 5,273,431 downwards.
CGGTGAGCGTTCTTGTATCTTGCTCCGGGGCCCCTTGGATCCTGGCCCAGATCACAAAGTCATCGTCATTAGCCAGAGTAGAGCCTTCCGGGGCCCTCACGGAGGAGGACAGGCAGGGGAAAGGCCCATGGGGTCAGAGGGGTCTGAGGCTTGGCTCTTTCACTTGCTACCTGGATTCCCTTGGGCATGTCACCCTCTTAGCCTTTATGTTGGAGTCCATAAAATGGGCACAGTAATTGTCAACTCATAGATTGGGGGTGAAGTGGGTTTGATCCCTGGTTGGGGAACTAAGATCCTACATGCCATGTGGTGTGCTCAAAAGATTACAAAAACAAAACAGCAATGCTCTGCCTGTCCTCCGCTGAAATGGACGCAGTAAAGCCCCCTCTCACATGCGCCTGCTCCCAGGGTCCCGTGACAGAAAGCCATGTTATCTGGCCTGAGATCCCCTTCCGACCCTGTGAGGTTGGGCAAGTGCTGGTGCCTCATCCCCGGGCGGTAAAGAACCCAGAGGCTGAGCGGGAAGCCTGGCACACTTCCGTTTTCATCTCACACTCCCTCACGCCCGTCCCCAGCCCCCCATCCTCACTGCACACATTGTCCTAAGTGCTACTGCTGTGATGCTGGTCTCTGCCCGGGGGCCCTGGGAAATGACTGGCAAAGAGGATCGCGGCCTTTGTAGCCAGAAGGTAGGCTTAGGTCGCGGGGGTCCCTGCCTGGGGATGAGGGAAAGAGACACACCAGACCAGACAGTGGCTCCAAGGCTCCCAGACAGAGGGCATCTCGACATGCAGGGCTTGGAGTGGGGAAGGTCTGGTGTAACATCGGGGACCAGATGCCAGTCGCCCAGGGGCCCCGAGGTGGGGAAGGATCCCACGGGGGCTCTGTCAGCGGCTCTCCTGGGGCTCCCCCGGCTTTGTTTAACTCCAGCCGAGATGAAAGCTTTGAACAAGATAGCACTTCCCACTTCCGCCCCTCTGGGAGCCAGGCAGGAGGGCTGTCCCTGAATCCAGAGAGAAGCCCACCTCCTCCAGGCACTCATCGCTGGGACAAACTGGCTCCCAGAGCCCTGGGCGGGGCTGGGGGGTGGGGGGTGGTGGCGGGGCTTCAGCCTGGGCGTGGGAGGAGGAGGGGAGGCGCTCTGCCTGGTGTCCCACCCCCACCCACGCCCTCTCCCCAGGTACCTAGCAAAGCTGTCGTCGGTGGGAAGCATCTCCGAGGAGGAGACGTGCGAGAAGCTGAAGGGCCTGATCCAGAGGCAGGTGCAGCTGTGCAAGCGGAACCTAGAGGTGATGGACTCGGTGCGCCGCGGCGCGCAGCTCGCCATCGAGGAGTGCCAGTACCAGTTCCGGAACCGGCGCTGGAACTGCTCCACGCTCGACTCGCTGCCGGTCTTCGGCAAGGTGGTGACGCAAGGTGAGGGCGGGGCTCGCGCGCGCGGGTGGCGTCTCCTGGGGGGGCGGGCAGGCGGGGAGGGGCGTCACGTGCTTGAGAGTAGCTTGACCGGTCCATCACTCATCACAGGATGGCAGGTGGAGGGCCGGAAGTGAGCAGAACGCAGCGGAGGCGGGGGTCGGAGGCAGGAGGGCCTTCCTTCATTGACACTTGTAGCGCAATACCCCGGGCAGCATCTTCAGTCCTGGGGTCATCATCCCGTTTCAGAGTCAGAATCCAAGGCCTGGGCAGGGGAAAGGATGGAGCTGCCTGGAGCTCCTCAGAGGGTGAACAGCAGAATCAGAAATCAGATCCAGGGGCCTCCAGACCTCCAGCCCCACGCTGTTTTTACCTTAGAGCTCAGCCTGCCTTAGGCAAGACCGCCTTGTTCCTCAGTACCTTTGACAAACGCTATTGGGAACCTGACCATGCCCAGCCCTGAGACCCCGGAAAGAACACCACCCGGATCCTGTCCTCCCCGGCTCAGGTCAAGGCAATGCTGACGGCCCAGCTGCAGCAGTGGCCCTCACACCCGTAGCACCAGCAAGAGACCAAAAACTGTTGACCTGTTTTAAGTGATACGAACTCATCTGGCCCCTTGAGATAGGCTTCCATCTTGCAAATGAGAAACTACGGCACCCAGAGGCTAAGTCATGTGCTTACGGTCACAGATAAAAGCGGCTGAGCCAAGCCTTGAGCCCACGCGGTCCAGCTCCAAGTCGCGCTCTGTCTTACCCACAGTGAGGGGACACAGGAGCCTCAGGAGCCCGGGGTGGACCTGGCCCCAGCCAGGGCAGGTGCTCAGGGGGAGAGCTTCCCCAAGGAGGTGGGCCCTCGGCTGATACCAGGAGCATGAGAAGGCCTTCAAGCCAGAGGAAGGTGGGCCAGGGCATAGAGAACGTTCCAGGCAACTGGAAGACTCCCCAGGAGGGCACCGGGTCAAGCCGCTGTCCTCCAGGGCGCGCTGTGAACCAGCTTCCTCTTTTTCTACCACTTCCTGAGCGTGAAACTGACACTCTGGGCCACGGACTGTCCACAGGCCCCTTGATGTGCCTGGGCAGCAGGAGGGCGTTCCTGGGCCAACCTTTGTCTTGGCACCTGCGGTCCTGGAAGGCTGGGACTGCCGGGCTTGTGGCAAACCATTTAGATGTTGTTGGAAACCGACTGCGATAGAAATTTGGAAGCTTTTCTCCTGAGAGCTGGCAGGGGCCAAAAAAGGCACGATCGTGCTTGGCCCAACTGAACATTGCTGCTTCGTGGAAGAAGCAGAGCCCCAGGGCGCAGCCGGGGAGCTGAGGCCCTCCCGGGACCAGGGTGTCTGTCTGTCTGCTGAGGCCCAGATCCTAGGCTCAGCAGCAGGCCCTGGGCCTGGGAAGCCCCTGGCACACAATAGGTGTTCTGTGTCCCAGGTGGGTTGGTGAACAGATGGGCAGGGTTTCACACGCCAGGCCCTCTCATACCCCGTGCCTTTGCATATGCTGTTCCCTCCATCCAGACACCCCGTCCTCTTTCTCCGCCAGTCTTTGTCTTTCTCCCTCCTCCAGTCTTCCCAGCTCCTGCAGGCAGGGGCGTTGCTTTGTTCCTCGGGGCCCCAGAGCTCTTTGTTCATTCTGGGGTGTTTTTTCCCCCCTTTTCTGGTAATTGTTTTTTGATATAATTTCGAACTTAGAGAAAATTTGCAACAGTAGTACAAGGAATTCTCATATACTTTTTTTTTTTTTACGACTTTTTTCTGATATGGGCTGTTTTTTAAGTCTTCATTGAATTTATTACAATATTGTTTCTATTGTTCTGGATCTTGGGCTGCCCTGAGGCATGTGGGATTTTAGCTCCCCAACCAAGGATAGAACCCATGACTCCCGCACTGGAAGCTGAAGTCTTAACCACTGGACCAACAGGGAAGTCCCCCCATGTACTCTTTATAAAAAGATTTCTATGTGACAGTTATTCAGTTTATTCACGTTTCATCTTCCTATTTTTTTTTAACTGGGGAATAATTAACATGCATTATATTAGTTTCAGGGTATAATATAATGATTCAATAATATGTATATATTATGAACTGATCACTACAGAAAGTCTAGTTAACATCCATCACTACACAGATGTAGACATTTTTTTCTTGTGGTGAGAACTTTTAAGATCTCCGTTCTCATCCACTTTTAAATACAATATTACTATCTACAGTCACTACACTGGACATCACATCCTCATGATGCATTTATTTTTATAACTAGAAGTTGGTACTTTTTGACCCCCTTCACCCATTTTGCCCTCCTTCACCTCCTGCTTCTGCATCTGGCACCAATTTGTTCTCTGAACATATGAGTTCTGTTTTTCCTATGAAGAATTGCCATCGCCTCTTTACCTAGATTCACCAGCTATTTACATTTTAACCCATTTGACGCATCAATTTCTCTCTCTCTCTCCTTCTCTCACTCCCTTAATACACACACACACACACACACACACACACACACCCCTGTCTACACCACGTGTGCCCACACGGTTTTCAGTACACCTTTCACACTGACCTGTGCTGGCTTTCTCCCCTACCCCACCCCCACCCCCCCATCCCTAAACCTAGAACTCTTTCAAGGCAAGACAGATGTCTCATTTACCGGCTTCCCAGCACATGGCCGAGCCTGGCATGGAGGATACAGTCGATGGATGCCATCCAATGGCAGAGAGCAAGTCAGGGCATGGACTCAAGGGGCAGAGGAGGGGAGGCGCGGATCAGTGCAGCCTGAAGCTGGTGAGGGACCCTGCTGAGATGTGCTTTCCTCACCTGTGTCTGCGCCAGGAACCAGGGAGGGAGCCTGACCCTCCCAAGCAAGCTCAGGGAGACGCCAAGACTCGACCAGGTTTGGCTGGAGCCTGCTCGGGACTAAAAGTCCAAGTGACTCAGTCAAGCGTCCAGTCTCCTCGGGGCCGAGTCAGGGCAGGCACTCACCAGGCAGATATACCAGGCCATCACACCAGGCAGCCACACCAGGCCAGGGCCATCATGTTTTGGAGGAGTCTGAGCTCTTCCCACCAGTCCATCTCCTCACTGTTGCATTTTCCATTTTCTTCGCTAGTAAAATGCCTCCTGGGAAAGCCTTACTCTATCCCCACTGAACAAGAGAAGGGACCCGTCCCTCCCAGGGTCGATGAGACACTGGGGAAAGAGCGTGGGCAGCACGACCTTGGGGGAGGGACCGCCCTCTGAGCCTCAGTGTCCTCACCTGTCAGTGGGACCCTCCCCTGCGCTCACTCATAGGGCGTCACCATCTAGGGTGGACCTTGGCCCCAGAAAAGCCACCCATCATCACCAGATGCTGTAATTTTGGGGGCAGCACTGGCCTGGGCAGGCCTCTCTCGCAGTTCCCAGGTTTTGGGGTCAGGGAGCTTGGCCGGTTCCCAAATTCATGAGCTGCCTGGCTGGGGTCATGACCTCAGACCTGGAAAGGTAATTGGTCACAGATCCCTCTAGGAGCCAGGCCATACTTGGAGGAGAAAAGGAGCCCCATTTGTGGAGGGCACTGCCTCACATCCAGCCACCCTCAGGACAGCTCCAAGTGTGTTAGTATTATTCCCATGTTATAGCTGAGAAAGGAGGTGCAGCAGAGAGGGTGCAACTCACCCAGATCCAGACCTGAGCCAGGCGTGAGACCCTGGGCAAGGTCCATCCCCTTTCCGAACTTCAGCGGCATATCCCTTGGAAAGGGGGCGAGGGGGCAACGCCAGGCTTCCCATCAGGATTCAGAGGTGATGTCTCCAAATGCCTGAATGACTCCCGGGGGTGGGGACGGCTCTTCCCGCCAGCGCTGCCTGAGGCAGCACGGCTCTAACCCTGCACCCCCTCTAACCCCAGGCAGTGGACCCCCCTCCGCTCCTGGCCTACAGAGGCAAGACGGATGGTGACACTGGTGACCCATGAGGACAGTGTGTAAGGCAGGGCCAAACCACGCGCTCCAGGCTGAGACTACGCCAGAAGTTTGGTGAAGTTGGCAGGGGGCGGGGGGCAGCCAGGAATGGGGCAGGCGGAGGTTCTTGGCAGGGCAGGCACTCAGGGCCAGATGTGGGATGGCCTCTGTGCGGTCTGGTCACTGCCGGATCCCCATGCCTGGGGCAGCATCTGCGCACGTAACTGATAAACATTTGTGGAAGGAATGACGAAAGCCCAGGGCCTGAGCGGGGAGGGAGAGGCCATGCGGTCTGGTAAAAGTTCAGGGTCACTGTGAACAGGATGGGCGGGGGTCTCTGAGCAGGGCTAGCCCGAGCAGGATGCAGAAAGGTGGGGAAGAAGCCAGGTCCTCGGCTCCCCGCTCCTTCCCTCTGTGGAGAATGCTGGGCGCCACCCCCCCGCCTTTTTGCACCCCACTCTGTGAGCCCCACCGCACCCCTGTCCTGAGAGAGTGGGCTCCCTGAGGTCTGCGGCCCTGTCAGGCCCTGGCTGCCACCTGGACAGGTGATGAGTCGTAGCCAAGTGAAGCTTCAGCCCAGGCTGTCTTTCTTGTCCCCGAGTTCAAACCTCAGGGCATCTTTTTTTTTTTTTAATATTTATTTGGCTGTGCCAGGTCTTAGCTGCATCACGTGGGATCTAGTTCCCTGACTAGGGGTCAAACCCATGCTCCCTGCATCGGGAGCTCAGAGTCTTAGCCACTGGACCACCAGGGAAGTCCCGGTGCCTCTTCCCGGAGGCAGCATCAGGCTGGAGGTGGGAAGCAGATGCTTCTCTGGGCTGCGACTCACTGACACCTGTGCTCTCACCTTCATCCTCGATGTTGCCATCACGTTGGACCAGAGAAGGCGACGACACGCCTGTCTCCTGGGGACTTCTCAAGCCAGCCTTTGGTGCCATCAGATAAGTCACAGGAGGCCTAGGGAGGGGGTACCCTGGAGACACTCCGCACTAGGGGTTCCTTGGGGACAGGTTCCTCTGGGCCTCCCTGGTGCTGGCAAAGGGCCTGGCTCACAGCAGGTAACCATCTGGTGAAGGAGGCGGTGTCTCCACCCTAAGGAAGCTTTTGGCCCAGTGGCCAATATACGGACAAGTGGCCCTCGGGATATAACTGCTCTACTGATACTTGTTAGTAAATGAATAAAATGGCATTAATTTCACCCAACAGTAACATTCACAGTAGCTATTGTCTCAAGCTCATACTCTGGGCCAGTGACTAAGCATTTCCTGTGTTTGACGTCAGTAGATTTCCAGACCCACCTGAAGAGGTCAGGACGATGTCAGCCCCATTCTTTGGACACGAAAACCAAAATCTCACATCTAGGAAGTGACCGAGCCGGGCCCAGACCTCAGGCCTGCCTGGCTGAGCATCCACACTCCTCCCAATAACCCCTTTCCATTTCCAGGGAGCTGAGAAAGGCCTGTCATTGCCAGCTCTGTACTGGGAGGCGGTGAGGGATAGTGTGGTTCCTGGAGCTTCCCATCTGGCTGCAGACAAGCCACACAAGACATTCAGAAGCCGAAACAGTCAAAGTGGAGAGCCAGCCAGCGAGGGCACCCGGAGTCCCGGGACTCCGTGATGGGGGGGTGGGAGGAAGCGCCAGGGCCTGGCCTCCCGGGGCAGCGTTATCTTCCCCATGTTAGAACTGGAAAAGGGCACGACATGACCCTGTCCAGCTCCAGCGTCTTTACTCTTTCCCCGGTCCTACACTGTGTTGGAAATCCAAAGAGGCTTCCTGGAGGAGGTCTCAAGAAAAAAAAAAATCCACTTTTGCTGACAAGATAGCAAAGGAATTGGACAGGCAGACTGAGGGGCAGGGATGGGAAGACAGCAAGGTCAGGACTCTCTCGGAGGCCAGCCTGCCCTGCCCCTCCTCCCTGGGACTCCCGCTGGGCGCGCTTGGGAAACATGTGAGTTATGCTTGGAATGACAGTGCCACAGACACCTGCCTGGTGCCCCGGGGGATCCCTGTGCCCGCGGTTTCCTCTCCAGCCCAACTCAGCCTCTCTTCCAAACACTCCCTCCTGCTCCAACGTCCTCCTTCCAACATCTGGGGAGACAGTGCGCGTGACGTGCTCGAACACACAGGCCCTGGTTCCTGCCTGTCCGCTGGCTGACTGAAGGACCCTGGATAAGCCACCCAGCCTCATTTTTCCCTCCAGGAGCAGAGCTGGAGATAGCTGGGTGGCTCAGGTCATCATGAGCACATGGACAGGCCCTGGCACGTGGGAAGCCCTCGGAAAGGGTAGTTATCCCTGGATCCCGAGGACAACTCTGAATTTCCCAGCTGTAGGCAGCCTTCGCTCCTTGGAAAAGAGGGCAGTGAGGTGGGACCCAGAGGACGCTCAGGATTTAGACCCTTGGAGCCAGGGAAGGAGGTACAGGAAAGAGCAGGAAGAAAGGGGCTGGATGTGGAAACGGATGAGGGGCTGGATGAGCAAACGGCTTTATGGAAACGGCAGGAGCTCCGAGCAGCTGCTAGCCCCCTCGAGTGCTCTGCCTTTCCCTCGCTGGCTCTGCCATCCCAGGAGGACAAAGCCAGGACTGTCCTCCCCCTGCAGCTGGCACCGCAGACCCTCAGACCAGTTATCTACCAGGCCCTGGGGAGCTCCCCTCGGCGGCCCTCACCGCCGCACCGCAGTCCTGTCCTGTGTCTCAGCGGTCGCTGCCGGGTGCCCCACGGGTGAGCAAGGCTCCAGCCGGGACACAGGGGAGGAACTGGGAGGAGCCACAGCGCTGGAGTCAAGGGACGGGGACTCAGGGCGGCTCAGAGAAGGCCGCCACGGCTGCCATCAGCTCTCAGGACACAGGGGCTCGGTCACATCCTCCAGGCCGTGGGGGCGGAAGAGGGGGCTCCTGTGCTGAGCACTGCTCACCATCCCCCCAGGAAGAACCCACAAGGGAACTGGACAGGTCCCACAGCTCACGGCTTCGTAAACGGAGGTGAGATGAGATGGGCTCTTTATTCCCGAGGACTCTGGGCTCCTCTGGGGGGCAGGACCGTGTCAAGGTGGAAACGCTGGAGCCAGGCTGGCCGAGTCTGAATTCTGGCTCCCCGGCTTCCTGGCTGGGTGTCCTTGGACCAGTTGCTTCACCCTTCCGTGCCTCAGTTTCCTCATCTGTAAAATGGGAAGCAAAAGTCTCTACTTCATGGGGTTGTTGTGCTCAGACAGCGCCCAGCACAGAGTGAGCTCTCTCTAAGCTTCAGCTAATGCCATTATCTTCATTCCAGAACCTCTTCTGTTCCACCCAAGCGGTAGTGCCCTTGCTACCAAGGCCAGAACAAGGGGGCATGGTGTTCTGGCAGATGGGTGTTGGCGGGGGCTCCCTGACCACCTCACGGGGCACTCTGCACCCAGCACGCAGGGGAGAGGGTAGGCCCAGAGCTTGGGGCAGGCTAGGGGCTGCCTGAGGGCCCAGAGAAGCAGAGGAGACAGGACCGCTCCCGGCCAGGAGCTGGGGCCACCCTGCCAGTCCCTTCCACCCTACCTCCTGCCTTCCCTTCCCCCTTGGTCTTTGGGGCAAAGATTTGTGCTGGTTCAGGCCTGGAAATACCAGAAATACCAGAAACTAAAGTCGTCTCTCTTTGGGCGGCCACAGCACAAAACCAACCAACATGATCCTGCTATTAACCTCGATTAACTTGGAGAGGATTCTGTCTCAGGCTGTCAAGGCCCCCGTGGCTCTGGCCAAGCCCCCTCATGCTGGCCCAGAGTGGCCAGACCACGGTAGCGGGCAGGCCGTGGGGAGTGGGCGGCGGGCACGATCCCTCGCTCAAGGGCCGGACCGAGAACAGGGTGTCCTGAGCCACGGGGGCCAGGGCTGCCTCCCACCCCTGCCCACAGACGCGGGCACACAGGAGGTGATTGTTTCCGCCTGACCACGGCGACTGCTCCCCGGGGCAGCCGGGAGCACAGGCCTGGGTGTCGCAGAGGTAATTGCCAACCGCGAGCCCAAAGCCTGCCCCCTCCGCTCCTGCGGACACGGACACTCCAGCAAGAGACAGAGGGACAGTCACGGGCACACAGAGGCTCTCACAGGGCCCAGGAGAGGTGCAGGGCCTGTCCGGTCACACACCCAGCCAGCTGTGTGCACACGCGTTACACACACACACACACACACACACAGATATACCCCCCTCCCACCACCCCCACCCCCAGAAAGAGCCTGCACGGCAGCTACACCCCCTGAGGCACAGTTCCTAGGAGGATAAAAACACCCATTCAGGCGAGAGACAGGGCAGACACCAAAATAGAACCACCAAGAAGTCAGGGGGCCGAAGGGAAGAGACAGGGAGCGAGGCGGACGGACCGGAGCTTGGGTCCTGGTTCTGTCACTTCCTGACCGGCGACTGGGACCCACTTCCCCCCTCCCCAAACCCACACCGGGCCATCTGTGAAAGGGGCAGCTCTCCAGAGGTAGAGGGCACCCCCTCACTGGCAGTGGTCCTGCCTGGTAAGCAGCGGGACCATTGTTACTGCCATTTACCCTCAAAAGTCTAAGGGAGCAAGGTGGTCTCAGAAATGGGCCCAGCCTCAGCGGGGAGGGGCTAGGGCAGCTTCGCAGGGCAGGGGACCCTCTCGGAGACTTTAGAAGAGGCACAGGAAGAGCCAGGCAGACAGGCCCAGCCCGGGCCTCCTGCAGTCTTGGTATGTTAATTCACCTCTCCCAGCCTAGCATCACTCATCTCCCGGAGAGGCCGTGAGAACAGGATCTGGGGGTAGCTCAGAGCACTGAAGCTGGACCAGTACCACTCAACCACGAGCTGTGAGGCCTGAGACAAGTTGGCTCATCTCTCTGAAAATGGGGATGACAGGTGTACTCACCTGACGGGTGTGGGGCAGACAAATGCCCGGCGCGTGTGAAGACTGCAGAACAGTGCCCGGCGGGTGTTGATGTGCCCGGTCGCCGGTGTGCTGAGAGTGTCAGCTCAGCCTGACTCGTGGCTCCACAGAGTTGCTGCCTTGCTGTCTGTCTCCCTGGCCGCCATCGTCCAGGAGGGTCCCATCTCCCCCTCCCCTCTATAAAGGAGGGTGCCGGGCGGGAGGAGCGCTGGGACCCAGCCCTGCCCCCCTCTGCCTCCCACAGGGACTCGGGAGGCGGCCTTCGTGTACGCCATCTCTTCGGCAGGTGTGGCCTTTGCGGTGACGCGGGCGTGCAGCAGTGGGGAGCTGGAGAAGTGTGGCTGTGACCGGACAGTGCATGGGGTCAGCCCGCAGGGTGAGCCGGGGCGCTGGGGAGGGCGTACGTGGGTGGCCGGGGCGGGGGGTGGATGGGGCGCCTGGGCCGGGCCCTCACTCACCCTTGGTCTCGGGTGCCCCCTCCGCCCCCTGCCACCCACCCAGGCTTTCAGTGGTCAGGATGCTCGGATAACATCGCCTACGGCGTGGCCTTCTCCCAATCATTCGTGGACGTCCGCGAGAGGAGCAAGGGGGCCTCGTCCAGCCGGGCCCTCATGAACCTCCACAACAACGAGGCCGGCAGGAAGGTAGCGTGGGCCCCCCTCCCCGCCTGGGAAGGACAGGCTCGGCAAGGTCCCCAAACGCTCCCTGCCAGGCCCCTCCTGTGGGGCGGGGGGCGTGGCGAGAGGGCAGACAGGTGAGCAGGCCTCACGGAGGTGTGAGGGCCATCCACACGCGTATGTGCACACAGGCGTGTGTCTCCATCCCCCCGTCACACACACAGCTCCCACCCCTGGCTCTGTGTCCCTGCCAGGACCGGGGGCTTGACTGTGACCCCGTCTGCCATCTCAATGCCTACTCCTCAAGGTTCCTGGAGTGGCTGGTGCAGCGCAGCCCTGTCCCACCCCCCCACCCCACCCCACATCAGCTGTCACTGTTTCCAATGACACTGCCCTTTGAAAGGTCCCTCCTCCATCAACCCCAAGCGGCCCCGACGCCAAGGACAGTATCTTGGCCTGTTTCCCGCTTAGATGAGCAGCTCCTGTAGCATACAGAAGGGGCTTTAAGACAGAGGAAGAGCCCCCCTAAATCTTTCTCCCACGCGGCGGCATCCCAACCTCGCCCGCCCCCTTCCGAGGTCCACGCCCCACCCCGGCGGCCCCTCCCCGGCGGCCCCTCCCCAGCCGTGCCCCCCCACCCCGGCAGCGCCTGACGGCCCCTCTCCCCTCCCCCACCCCGCCCCTCCCCCACAGCGCCTGACCGCCCCTCCCCTGCCACGCCTGACCACCCCCGCCCCTCCCCCACAGCGCCTGACCGCCCCTCTCCCCTCCCCCACCCCGCCCCCCACCACAGCACCTGACCGCCCCTCTCCCCTCCCCCCCCGCCTCCCGCCCCTCCCCGCCGCGCCTACCCCCCGCCCCTCTCCCTCCCCCCGCCCTCCCCCGCGCGCCTGACCGCCCTCCCCTCCCCCCACCCGCCCCTCCCCCGCCGCGCCCTTGACCGCCCTTCTCCCTCCCCCGCCGCGCCCTGACGCCCCTCCCCCTCCCCCACCCCGCCCCTCCCCCGGCCGCGCCTGACCGCCCCTCTCCCCTCCCCCCCGCCCCTCCCCCGCCGCGCCTGACCGCCCCCTCCCCCGCTGCGCCTGACCACCCCTCTCCCCTCCCCTCCCCCGCAGGCCATCCTGACACACATGCGGGTGGAATGCAAGTGCCACGGGGTGTCGGGCTCCTGCGAGGTAAAGACGTGCTGGCGAGCCGTGCCGCCCTTCCGCCAGGTGGGCCACGCCCTGAAGGAGAAGTTCGACGGCGCCACGGAGGTGGAGCCCCGCCGCGTGGGCTCCTCCAGGGCCCTCGTGCCGCGCAACGCGCAGTTCAAGCCGCACACGGATGAGGACCTGGTGTACCTGGAGCCCAGCCCGGACTTCTGCGAGCAGGACGTGCGCAGCGGCGTGCTGGGCACGCGGGGCCGCACGTGCAACAAGACATCCAAGGCCATCGACGGCTGCGAGCTGCTGTGCTGCGGCCGCGGCTTCCACACGGCGCAGGTGGAGCTGGCCGAGCGCTGCAGCTGCAAGTTCCACTGGTGCTGCTTCGTCAAATGCCGGCAGTGCCAGCGGCTGGTGGAGCTGCACACGTGCCGGTGACCGCCGCCCGGCCGGCGCCCAGCGACCGCCTCGTGGCCCCGGGGAAGGCCGATAATTTAAACAGTCCCCCCTGCCAGCCACCACCCGCCCCAAAAGATACTGGTTGTTATTTTTTGTTTTGGTTTGGTTTTTGGGTCCCTCCTGTTATTTATTGCCCGAACCGGGCGGGCGGCCCCAAGGGCACCGACCCTGGGGCCGCCCTGAAGCCGGGGCCTTTGTGGCTGCCACTGACCAAAGGGACTTTGCGCGTGCCTCCGGCTGTCCACTGTGGCCGCTGCTGACCACTCACTTGTTATCTGTACCCGTTTTTCTACTTGCGGACTTCAGGTGGGTAACGAAGAGTGTCCCAGCCACCCGTGCCGACTGACCCTGCCGTCCAGGGAGACGGGTGGCAGGGGAACGGTGCCATCTAGATGGCAGCCACACACCCCCCCTACTTACACGGGGGCCCCTGGCAGCTTCGGCCTCATCATCTCTCAAGCCCCCTGGAAAAGCAGTGGGTAGACACACCAGGTCTCCATGGGCAGCCGGCGGTTCAATCTCTGTAGGCCCCTCCAGGCAAGAGCAGCAGATGAGGCCAGGACCAGTGCAGGCTGCAGCACCCCGACCCTCAGAGCGGGAGACGCCCCCCACTCCCCCCGGTCCCTCCCAGACAGGAATACAGCTGCAGCCTGGATCGGAGACCCCAGGTCGGCCTTCACGGTGACTCTTCACGGGGCTGCTCCTCCGTGAAATTAAGAACGTTAATGTCATACACGGGAAAGGGCCATGTGCAAAAGCCCTCACCCAACTTTCATTTCACTCTCTTAGTCACATCTGTTGAGCAAACACTGTTCCAGGCCCTGTCCTGGGCCGTCTCACTGGACGACCGCGGCAGTCCTGGGAGGCCAACCAGACAGGGACGCACGCTTGTGCTCGTTTCACAGGACGAAGGGCAAGGCTCGGCTGGGTCCAGGACCCATAGATGCGGACACGGAGCCAGAACAGCCCTCCAGCCAGGCCTCCTCCTGGGAGCCTGTTCCCAAGGTCCCAGAGACTGTAGGGCCCCCTTGCGTCTGAGACTTGGGGACGGGACTCCAGCAGCAGGAGCCACAGACCACAGGCCGAGCTGGAGCCCACGTGGTTCCCCAGGGAGGGCAGAGCCGGCTCGGAGGGAAGCGGGGGCCAGCAGCCAGGCTGACAAAGCGAGGTCTCAGCACGGACGCACCCCTGCTCCCAGGTGCCGCGGGGCCTGAAGCAGCGTCCTCAGAGCCAGCCCCACAGCCTAGGCCTGGCCCTGTGCACCCATCAGGCCACAGGCCCAGGCTTCTGTGGGCAGGGCCTGCACATGGCAAGCCCCGGCCTGACCCAGCTGTTTCTCAGGTGGGCTCCTGACCCCCCGGGGACCTCACTCCAGCCCGCTCTCCAAGCTGCCCCAACATGGAGGCTTTCTGCTCCTGGTTTGAGCTCTTGGGGTTCAGGACTCCCCCTTGCAGGTTCTCAGACTCCCAGTTGTTGGCTCCAAGATTCAGTATCTGAATTCAAAGCCCCAGATCCACAACACAGGCTCTGGCCTGTTAGACTCGCTTCTCCGGGCCTGGAGGTTTGTGCCTCCTGGTGTTGGCTCCCTCACGAAGACAGGGTCAACACCCTTGGCCCCTAGCCAAGCTCTCTGCTCAGTGTCCATCCGAGAAGAAGGCCAAAACCAAGTGAGATGCTGGACCCACATTCAAACGTTGGGATAATCTTGGGGCAGGCAGACTCTGATGTGGATGAAAGCTGAGCTGATTCAGTGTCCCCACGGTTAGCTGCCCAGCTGGGCTCACTGCTCCTCTGGCGGGCTCTGCTCAGCTGTCGTCTCAGCGCCAGGGAAAAACACTATCCCTCACTGGCACGGGCCAGACCCACACAAAGGAGGCGGTGAAGACCCCTCCCCCACCCCAGGTCCTGTCCTCAGAGGCAGGGGCATAGTAGATCCCGGCTGGATGCTGGTATGATAGGCACTGCCCCAGGAAGAAGGCACAGGGTCTGTGCTTGTTCACAGGCTTCACCTTTCCACCTACCAGGGGGCTCCTCAAAGCTGATCCTCCTGTGGCTTTCGAAGGGTGTAGCCTCAGTGAAGCAGACTAGATTCTAGCAACCTCTGCCCAGCCCCTACCACTGCTGCCACCAGCACCCCAAAGGGCTCCACGGCTGCAGGAAAATGGAGCTTCCTGGGACACATCCCACTCCAGACTGTCCAAATAAAGAGGAACCAGCACAGGATTGACACAGTCACCCACTCTGGAGGCTGGCCAGAGGGTCCAAGCCCTGCCCGAAACCCTCCCCACTAGTCCGATCACAAGGCAAGGTGTCCTCTGAGGCCTCGGGCTGGACGAGTCCCAGTTCTGGATGCTGCTACCCCCTGCTGCCCCCACCCCATGCCCTGACTTTTATACTAGGCTCCTTGCCTTTGTGACATCCTCATGAAATAGTCTGGTGCACGATAAAATGATTATTTCTTTATCTTGCAATTGTGGCAGTGACTTTTTTTTTTTTTTTGTAGAAGAGGGACCAGAGAGACTTGGGGAAGGACGTGGAAAAGCAGATACACAGTAGCCAGTTCTATATATGGGGACCCTCTTTGCTCCCTCTCCTGAGTCAGTGACTGGATGGCTCTAAGGACCTACTGGCCTGCTATCTGGAATTCATCTTTAACACCCAGAGGCTGTATCTGCATTTCACCGAGCCATGATCAACTGTTCAAACCTTGGCCTGATCCAAGGTCTCAGAACCCTTCTTGGGCATTGATGTGAAAAGGAGGGACAGATACGATGGACAGGAGGGTTTGGTAAAGTGGGGGGGCATTGAGGAGGTGGGGAACAAATGGAAAAGAAGTTAGTTCCTGCCTAAGGACACAAGTATTCAAGGCCCGTGGCTAAAAGTAAACTCCAAGATTGGAGCCCAGTCAGGATGAGGAGTCTGGATGGAAAACGCCACAGAACTCTGTCACAGCTGTGGGCGAGGCCCAAGGTGGCCTCTCAGGAATCCAAGTCCAGTGGATGAAGTCCTCATCCTTACCAAGGGGGCCATGGTCCTCCACCCCCATCCCCAAACCCACACCAGCCTGGCAAACAGTGAGGCTACCGTGTGCTTGGCTTCCCAGACATGTAGTGGGGCATAAAAGGGCCAAAGCAAAGTGCTTTCAGGATAGCAGGGCGACACACAAATTGGTGAAGGACCAGGGGAAGCGACTGGGTCCAGAACAGGACACATCCTCAAATCGTGGTCAAATCCTTGGTAATACAGCGGGTCCAAGATGGTGGAGCAAAGCGGTGGAGATGTCCCTGCCCAAGGACTCTCTCGAAGCGGGAAAAGGACCCAAGCTTTGCCATCCAAGGGGCCTGGGTTGGAATGCCGGCACTGCCACTTCTTCACTACATGGAACCTTGAACGACTCATAGTCCCTCTCTGGAGCTCATTATCTTCATTTGTAATATGGGGCTGTTCCCCCTGCCCCAACTTCATTCATCATATAGGACTAGATAACGATAGAACCTATTTCTTGGGGATGTCAAATAAACCATCTTGGGGATGTCAAATACATTTGTTCAACAAGTGACAGCTGCTACTATAAAGATCATTATTCCCTTTTCAGGAATGTCGTGGGCAGTTAAGGTAGCTCTAAGATTGAGGGAGTCAGACAGGATGAGGCGAGGAGGAGAGCAGACTGTGGATTAGGCCAGGCGTTGAAGGCAGGTGTCCCAAGGCCATGGTCCTGCTTTGGCCCCATCCCTGACTGAGCTCAGAAGCCGGCGGCTGGCGCAGGGCAGAGACCCCCAGGCAGGAAAGAGAGGAGCCAAGGGATAGGGACACCCAGGGAGCAGTCAAGCAGTGGTAAAGCTATCCCTGGGCTCCAGTAGGAGAGGCTGGATTGAGGTCCCAACGAGGGTGAGAAGCAGGACTAGGAGAGGGAGGGCAGGTGAAAGAGGGTGGTCAGGAGTGGAGGGGGGCATGTCGGAGCTGTGGGAAGCTTAGGCAGTGGGGCCCAGCAGCTCCGCCTGTTAGGATGGAAGGTTTCCAGGACTCCTAGGCCCGTTCAGCTCACAGAGAGGCCGTGTCCAGATCCATCCTTGATGATGTCCTCAGACTCAGGCCTGAAGGGTTCTGGGAAGCTTGTGATTAAAGCAGACTCCCTTCTCAGCTCTTTCTCGACAGCCAGTGGTCAAGGAAGTCTTAGGGAGACCAGAGGTAGGGTTTAAAGTGGATCTTGGGTCAAGAAAGAGCCAGAGAACACAGGAAAATGAAGAGAAGGAAGTATACAGTTCTGAGCAACTGAGAGGAGCCGAGAAAGGCTGAGTGAGGAAGAGGCAGAGGGCAGGAGGGCAGACACAGAAGACCCCCGGAAAGAAGAAGGTGCTGAGGGACCAGAGGGCATCTGGGCAGAGGAGTCTAGCAGCTCCCTAGTAGAAGGAGAAAATGCTGAGCTTCAGGAGAAGGTGTCTGACTCAAGAAGGTCTAGGGGATGTGGGGGGGGGGGGGGGGGGGTGGCCTGGCCTGGCCCAGGCAATGACTTCATAGGCATCTCCCCCCATCCCTTCCTGAGCCGCCAGCCCTGCTGACCCCCTGCCCGCATCTCAAGGGTCCGGGCCAAGCAGGCGCTGACAGGGGAGAGAGGGGGCCCTTCTGGGCCAGGCCCCCAGGCCTGGCATCATGCCTGCTGAGGAGGAGGGACCTGGAGGCCCGGCCCTTGTCAGCATCCCGGCCGGCACTTCGGAGGCAATTAGCAGCCCAGCTGAGCTAATCCCCCGCCTGGCGAGGCCAACACAAACAGGCCCAGGCCGGGTGCACACTCGCCTCCCTGTTTGCTGAGGGGCCCGGTGGTCCGCCAAGAACAACACCAATAACCCGGGGCCTTCTCTAGGTTAAGAGGAGGACCGGGGCTTGCTGAAGAGCTGACAGTGCCCGACAGAGCATAGTCTGGCCAGGTGCCCCAGCTGCCCCAGAAAGGCAGCCACTGTTCCCAAGCCTTGGGCCAGCCAGGAAGAGGAAGCTGGACAGAAGGAGCCATATACTCTGATTCGGCGCCCACCCCCACCCCCACCCCCGCCACCTGTGAGGGAGGAGGGCCAACTCTCCCAGCCCAACCGAGGCCAGGAGGGCCTGGGCCCTCTGGTTGGGATGCAAGGATTACAGGCTCCACGCTGGACGTGGGCACCCAGAGGCAATTCACACCTGGACCCTGCCCTCAGGGAACTCCCCGTCTAGCGAGAGAACAGACTGCATGTGACCTTGGAGCAGAGCCAGTCTCCAGTCCCGTCGGCCTCCCCCAGACCGGAAAGGCCATGGCCAAACCCCACAACTGAAAAGGCAAATGGGGACCCGGAAGAAACCATCTGAGGCCCAGAGACTGATAGATGGGGTGATGGTGCCAAGAGAGGCAGGAGGGATCCAGAACAAGCTTTGGCACAGACTAGCCCTGGTTCCAGCCAGCAGCCACTGGGCAAGCCCGGAGACAAGGCCCTACTCCTGCAGACCCGCTGCTGCTTTCCAGCCCAGTTCCACCCTCAGCAGCCTGCAGCCTGGGAGCATCTCCTTTCTGAGGGAAACCCTCTATCCTCAGTTTGGTTCTGCATCCCCCAGGCACCCATGGACTCTGTAGCATCAGGAAAGCATGGCCTCCTCGGCGCTTGGGGAAGTGACACAGCTTCCCGCCTGGCCAGGCCCCTTGGGACGTTCGGCGTTATGACCAATACCCAACACCATCGGCACTGACTGCAGGGTCAGGCCCCCACTAACACAGCCTACCAGCGCACTCGTGTGTCATGGTCACAAGCGAGCAACGCGGCAGGAATGCTTCCTGTCGGACAGACCAGCTGGGAGGCAAGTGCAGGATTTATCCCCACTTTACAGACAAGGACCCTGAGGCCCACACAAGGGAAGACTTGCCCACAGCCAGAGCCCAGACTCCAGGCTCCCGGGCAGGAGATGGTATGTCAGCAGGCTCCTCCTCCAGTTCCGCCCGCAAGCCTCTTCATTTCTTCTCAGCCCATCGCTGGCCTAGATCCCCCTTTAGCGCTTTCCGTGCCAAAGAGCCTCAGTCTTGGGCTGACCCCGCCCCACAAAACAGCACTATCTGTGTCTAGCTGGGCTCAGCTAACTCTGTCCCTCTGCTGGGAACCTACACTGTGCTCTGGAGACAGCTTTCTCTGGGGCAGAGAACAAGGCAGGCGTCACTCTTAGGACAGAATGGTGTCACTCTGCTAGGGCTGACAAAGCCACAGCTGGCAACAGCAGCCTGGCCTACTACCCCCTGCCCTGGCTAGCCTGGCAGAAGACTTTAGGCCTGGCTCCAAGCCTGCCAGAGAGGCTGTCAGCATCCTGCCCACCACAAACAGCGCTAAACTCTCTGGGCTGCGCCAACACCTGGCTCTAGAGCTTCTAGCCTGGACCAAGGTATAGATGAATAGATGAGTCCTTTTCCCTTCAGCTCAGCCAAAAAGGGAAGTATTTTTCAAGAAGATCTTTTACTAGGAAACGGAAGGAAAACAAACAAATTACAAGTGCACAGAAACAAGCAGATTCCTAAACAGGACTTTTAACCAGCACCAAACCAGAGTCCTATGGATGCTGCTTCTCCCTTCCGGTCTGGTGAGGCCTCCTTCTAGACCCTGGGACACGGGGCTCCCATTCCAGCTCCACGGCCAGCTGCCTGTGGCATCTGAAGCAAGTTAGCAACCTCTCCTCCTCACTTGCAGCAGAGAGCAGGACTGAACTCACGGCCAACTACAAAGCCTCCTTCTTGTGTAGCCTCCCGCCCCCTGCCCCCACCACCGTGGCTCTGGGGAAGCACTGAGTGGGGAAGCGCTCTGTGAACTGGGAAGGGCAGCAAAGGACGCTGAGAGTCTTCCTCGGCCAGCACCCTGGCTGTTTCTTCAGGAATGAGGGAGGGCATTCGCTGGGGTGCAGGGATGGCATTGTGGGTTCCCGGTGCGATCAGGTTCGGATGACACAAGAATCCTCTGGGTGTCTCTTCTCCTGGGAGTCCCCCCATCCCTCCTCCTCCCGCCGTTCAGCACCTCCTGCAGCCCGGGCCTCCTCCCCTTCCTTCCTGGGACCGTGGCGGGAGCCACCTGGGAAGCCTCAGGAATAGCTGATGGCTCTCACAGCCAGGACAGGGCGCGCGGCTGCTCCCCTGATTCATCACGGAACTGGACTGGGTCCAGAGAAGTGACCAGGAGGACGCAGGGCTGCTGCGATGAGCTGAGGCTGCTTCAGTCCAGGAGGCGGGGGCAGAGCACTCATTCGAATCAGAAGGGGGTAAGAAGGGTGACTTCAGAATCATGCTTCGAGAGAACAGGCACCGCGTGGTGGAAGGGGCCTGAGCTGATCGTCTTCGAGCCCTCTCACTAGCTGGGCGGCCTCAGAGACATTAGCCCCCGAGTCTCAGCTTCCCCATCAGTGCCATCTCAGAGCCTACTGTGGGAACTGGACCGTGATGGAGGTGGGGGTCCAGTGAATGAGCTCTCTGCCACTCTCCCTTCACTGTGACCTGGGACGCTTGTTCTCCCCTTCCCATCTGGCCAGGTACCAAAGCCACATGGTTGATGGTGGCACCCCCCCGACACACACATCCCCCGGCCCTCTCCTCTCAGCACCAAGGGAAGCTCAATATGGAACACGATTCCTGGGCTCCGGGCTGCTGAGGCACCCGTCTGCAAGCCTGCCAGGGTTCACTTGATAGCAGGACCCCCGCGTGGCGAGGGAAAGGCAGGTGACTCCCCTCCAACTTGACCTCAAGGGTAAGAGCTCCGTCCAGTTCACCCAGCAGAGGGCTCGGCTCATTAGCAAGAAAGGGGTTCCCAACCTTTAACCTGTGCCCCCTGCCTTTGAGCAACAAAACACCCTTGCTTTGTTAGTTCTATCTGACATTTCAAAATAAATCTTGTGACTTAGATAAGCACTTCACATTACATACACCACTTGTCCCCTGGCTATTCTAATACTTCCTCTCCGGGGAAGTCTGATGGTCCAAAGCTCTGGAGTCAAATAAATCCCAGCCCTACCATGCCCCAGCTGCGTCCCTTGCGTAAGTCGTCTCACCTGTTTCCTCAGGTATCTGAGCTACTGTGACGGTGAAGCACGTAAAGCACTCAGTATGTTGCTTGCCACACAACACAGCGGGTGCTCAGCCAGCAGCCGTCACGACCGCTGTCAATGGCAGAGAATGCCCTCCAGGCGGAGACCTGCTGGGCCGGGTGCATCAGGGTGCACCCTCCAGACTTCAGCTGGCAGGGGACATGCTGCAGGAGAGAACGGGTGGGTGCCCCTTTTGCAGACCCACTGTGCCACACACGCTGCCACTTCTAATGCTCACGTTCTCCCCCTCGGACTGTGAGCTCCTGATTCAGGCCGAGATCTGGATGTTCTATTTTACGTGGCATGGGGCGGGAGGGTTCAGAAAGCACTGAATAAATGTCAAGTGACCCGAGGCATGCATTCCAGAAGAAAATGCAATACAGACATCTGCCAAGCCCTAAACGGCCACACGGTGGGCTGCCAGCCTGATAAAGGGCAGCAGAGCAGTGGGTTCGAACCCTTGGAAGCTCTGAAGAGCTACAGATTTATGGCTGTTCCTCTTGGTTCCTTCTCCAGCACAAAGGAGTCAAGAGAGTAGATTAAAGCATCTCCATCCACCACTACCCAGGACTGCAGGAGCCCACTCCCCTTTCAGGGCCCCCGAGAAAAGCCCCGGCCTGGCCCCCCAAGCCCTGATTCTTGCACAAGGCCTCCCGAAGGGCCAGCCCATGTGGCTGTGTTATAAATGATGCCCCGACGGCCATCTGACCCACCGTCTCCTAGTCTCCTCATCTCCAAGTTCCCGAAGCCTCAGCCAAACACAACAGTGAGGACTCTTTCTTCAGGGCCCAGAGTGCAAGGCTCCCCAGCACCTGGGAGCAGCTGGAAGCTGGAACTCAAGGACTCATCACTGCTGGTCTCCCTAGCCCGTGCCAAATGCATCTGTAAACAAGCCTTCTCAGTGGCTCCCTACAGCTGCTCCCCAGGGGTCAAAAGGGAGAAAAGCGGGCTAGAAACAGGGCGGCCCCGAGCTTACAAGTGAGGACTGAGCCAGGCAGGGCCTGGCCTGAAAGACTGTCCCTGGGTACGGCCAGGCCTGCACTGCTGGCCCTGTGCCCGGAGCCTTAGATGGGTTCACCGTTGCCCAGGACTGCTGCCCTGTACCAGGCTGCTGGGACCCCAAGAGGCATGGGGCCTGTGTCACACTGCTGTAGGTCCCACTGTTTTACAAGCTGGCGGAGAGAAAGAACTTGCTGGGGCGGAGATGCCTGGATGCTGGGCTGTTGTGCGTGATCTTGTTTGCTATAAAACAGCCAGACATTCCGAGAACCTGGAATCGCGCCGAGGCCATGCAGCTAGCCTTCCTGGCCATATATCTCCAGGCGGGGGACAGGCCTGAGACATCTGAGATAATAAAGACATGATTGTCTCAGCCCTGGGGCTTGTCTCCCCTTTGTCCCGGGGCCCAGCAGCCAGCAAGAAGTTTAAAGACGTCCTCCCCCTTCTCCTGGGAAAGTACAAACGCATCAGATTCTATAGCCCCTGGGGTGAGCTTCCCAAGAACCAGGCCTGGGATTCCTGCTCCCAGTGCCACAGAGCAGAAGACAACCCAGGATCCATCCCGGGGCAGCATGCAGGCCGTTCCCCGCGCCCCATCTCCGATCCTCCCCACCCTCTAACAGGGGAACTGGTCAATTTTAAGGAAGAGGAAACTGAAGCTGAGAGGGACCTAATGGGCTTGTCCAAAGTCACAGGTTTCAACAGCAGATGGTTTGAAACCTAGATCTGTTTTACTCCAACGCCTCCAGCCTCCATGTTAATTTTAAAACCACCCTGCAACATTTTAATGCTCCTTCTTTCCTAACGTCCAGTTTCCCAGTCTCAAAGCAAGGCTGTTTACCCTTTAACATCTGAAGGGAAAAAACTCATGAAGGAAGCAAAACCCAGACTGCTGAATCTGGAAGCCAAAACAGCAGTTGCCAGCCTGGTTTCCCCTGAGTCATTTCTACCTCAATCTGACCAAGTGACAACCACCACCTATCCCAGGGGAGGGCGGCTTCATGAGGGAAAAGGGACATGAGAGGTGCTGAGGATGAGCCCCACCCACTGTGTGCACTAGTGGGACGCCAGCCCTAGCTTTCTTGACCGCAGGAGCCACTGAGTGGAGAGGGGGCATCATCTACACGGACGTGGGGGCTTGAGGAGAGGGAGCACCGGACTCAGAGCCAGAAGACTCTGACTTGGTCTGTCAATCTCACAGAAGCTCAACCCTACGCCAGTTTTCTCATTTTGTAAAGTAAATACCTGGTCTGCTTGCCTCACAGGCTTTTCTGAAAATGAACATGAAAGTGTTTTACCAACAGCTTTACAAATAGATGATATTATGACCCTGTATGTGTTTCTTCCCCTGTTGGCTTCTTTTGCATTCCTGGCTCCCCTTCCTCTCCCTGCCTTTTTTCTGTTCAAACATCTGAACTCACTATGTGCTTGACACCACGCTGGATACAAGGAGAGGCTCACACACAAGTTAAGAAAAGGTGACAAAGACATAAGGTCAGACACTGAGAGAGCCAACTGGCTTCCAGTGAACGGAAGGGCCAGGCCTGCTGAGAAATGGCCAGGATCTGGTTAAGCTTCAGGCCTGCCCAAGACCCTCTCGCCCTGGCTGTAGGGGCCCCAGAACCAGAAGCTCAGCTTCCCTCTAATTCAGACACTCATAGGCCCATACTCAAGGATATGGATATAACCTTTCAAGACTACTTCCAGCCCCAGGATCCCACCAACCTGCCAGTAACTCCTTGATTTTTCCATCCTCTACTCAAGTGTTGCCAAAATGAAGAGCCTCAACTCAACTAGATATAAACTTCCCTCCTTGGGAGGAAAAGGTCACTAGGAGAAAACAAGCGGTAGGAAATCTTTCTGAATGCCCCAGGGCAAAGTTGAAAACTCCCATTACCCACCCATTCCACCCATCTAGGCTCAGAACCCTACGAGGATGTGGTTATCTCATCTAACAGTCTCAGTGCACAGCCTTAAGGAGTTCTCTGCTTACACATATTCCAACCAACCCCCAAAGGCCTGAAATAAACCAGTTCCCTCCAGCTCCCATGCCCCACACAGACGTTTCACTCCTCTCTGGCAGACCAAATCTGATACTGCTGCATGTATGGACAGAGCATGTCTACACAGAACATATCTGTCTGGAAGGTCCCCAAAGACAGAGCCTGCATGAAGGCTTCGTTCATGATCCAATTTTAAGGAAGAATAAAAAGGGGGGGAGGGTGTGGAGAAGACTGATGCTTGGCTGAAGGTTCACTGAAAGATACTCAGTTATTCTGAGATATGAGAAGCAAGATCATTGGCTCTGGAGGGCAGTAAGGCGTCTTAGAACTGAAGCACAGGCTGCAGGTATGGGTGACAAGACACTGCGGGCAGTGGGCTCTGTCCTCAGCGGCTCGAGCCTTTGTACTCTCTTCCCACTCACGACACCTTGCCAAGTCTCAGCTGCATCACCAACCAGACGTCTCTCGCTGTTTCTCTGCCATCTAGTGGCTGCTCAGGAGCACTGCAGGTCCACCTTGAGGCCCTTTTCCTCAGCCCCTCCAGTCATCTTCCCAAATATACCACTTAAGACACCCAGGAATTATGCTGACACTTTTTTATCTATACTGCTGTTCTTAACATGGCAAGGTGGGAACTGACTCTACTTTTCAAATAGGAAAACGCAGGCTTACAGAAGTCAAGTCACTTGTCCAGAGTTACACTGAGAGTCCGTGGAAAGTCACTTTACAGGTCACCTGAAGGGAGGAACAGAAGGCCCTAAAACTAACACTAATCTCAGTTCTTCCATAAATCCCTATATGCTCCAAGTTCCTCACAGTTAATTACCATCCTAGTCAGGTGGATGGTACTGCAGCCTCCTCCAGCCACAGGACACACTGGGCGAGCACTGGGAACGGAGCCAATCGCCCCACTCAGCCGCTGTCCGAAAACTGAGGCCACACAAAACATCTACACAAACAAACACTCACAAACCCATTATGTATAATAGCCAAAAGGTGGAAACAAGAGTCCACCAAGTGATGGATGAACTAGACAAAATGTGGTCATACAACGGAGTATTAGCCATCAAAGGGAATGAATTTCTGATATATGCTAAAATATGCATGAACCTTGGAAACATTATGTTAAGTTGATGAAACCAATCAAATAAGAGCACACAAAACTGTACGATTCCATTTCCATAAAACATCCAGGACAGGCAAATCTATAGGCAGAGGAAGCGGTATCAGTGGTTGCTTAGAAATGGAGGCACTGGGGGCAGGACAAGGGCTTAGGCGGGGACAGCAGGGGTTCAGGGTTTCTTTCTGAGGTGAAGAACACGTCCTAGGGACCTGCCTGGCAGTCCAGCGGCTAAGATTCCGCATTTCCACTGAAGGGGGTGTGGGTTTGATTCCCGATAAGGGAACTAAGATCCCACGTGCCAGGTAGCACAACCAAATAAAAAGGTCATAGTCGTACCATTGAAATTCTCAGTTGTAAGTACTAGGGATGTAATGTACAACGTAACAAATAAAACTAACATCGTATGTTATATATGAACATTAACAGAGTACATCCTGAGTTCTCATCACAAAGGAGAAAATTTTTTTCTATCTGTATGTGATGATGTTCACTAAACTTTACTGTGATCATTTCACATTGCGTGTAAGTCAGTCAATACACTGCACACCTATTTACACAGTGCCGTATGTCAATTATATCTCAAAATAAGGGGGAAAAAAACCCACTGAATTGTACATCGTAAATAAACTGTATAGTATGTGGATTCTCTCTCAATTGTTGCATTTACACACACACACACACAAAATGAGAGGGCTGGTCTAAATAATCTCTGAAGGCCCTTCCAGTTGTCATTTAGGGGACAGGGTCATCTATCACTATCAGACCAGCACTGATCACCTGACCTGAACAGATGCAACCTGATATTAAGACTGGTCGCATCAAAAGCCACCTGAAGAATTTTGCTCCACCCTCTGGAGCAGCCTCTGCCTCCAAATGGTAGATGCACTCTCTTCCTACACTGAGGAACCCACACGGTGGACATCTACACACCCACTCACTCTAGGGGTAAAAAAACAGGGCAATGCAGCCCACCTCGGGCTCTGGAACTTTCTCTTTTTACAGAGGTCCTCCAAAGGTGTGGCTCCAATTTGAGCTCAACCCTTCTGAGAATGTTCATTCTCACTTGAAGCGGGCAAGCACGTCTTGTAGGAAACACACTGGCTTTTGGAATCAGACAGCTCTGGAGCTGAAACATGGTTTCATTATTTTGAAGCTTCAGAATCTTGGGCAACTGACTTAGCCACTCTGAGCCTAAATTTCTAGTCAGATGAATAAGCTCCCACTTCTGGAGAAGGCAATGGCAACCCACTCCAGTACTCTTGCCTGGAAAATCCCATGGACAGAGGATCCTGGTAGGCTACGGTCCCCGGGGTCGCAGAGAGTCGGACACGACTGAGCCACTTCAGTTTCAGTTCAGCTTTCTGGTAAGGGAGTAGCATGTGTATCATTTGAGGGTACCATTCCATAAGCCACACACATTGCACTTCAGAAACCCCTCCCCGGTGAGCCCTGGCTCAAAAACTCTATCCTCTTGAGTCCTACATGACAGCTCCACCTCACCTCTCTCTCACTTTCAGTCTTCTAAGCCCTTAGGAGAATCTGATGGCCCACAACCTCTGGGGGAAAACCCCATGTCCTCAGCCTTCTTGTTTCCCTGTAATTTATTAACTATGTTTTGTTACTTTTCATTAATGATATGCTGTGGCTTGTTAGTGAAGCTTATACCCTCCCCTGCTCCATGTGTAAAATGAGGGACTAAAGATAATTTCCTATTTCTTCTAGGTATACGAGACCCTCCCCCAAACCTGTGCTTGCACCGAACAAACAAACAGCACGTTTGAATGAGGCAGAAAAGATGTCTATAACCAGAATGTAGAAATACGCTACTGGGGACAGATGAGCCACCTGCTAAATTTCGAGTTGTTATCACTGGTGCTACACTACCAGACTCTCCCTCCAACCTGTGCTCTAACTTTTCTCTTTCTACAGGACTGGACAGGAATTTTGTCGACCTAGTTTAAAAAACAAAAACAAATCTCCTGAGGAGGTAGGCATTATTATCCCCACAAGAAAACATCAAGTAACTTGCCCCAGATTATACAGCAGTAAACAGCAGAGGTGAGCTTCAAACCCAGGCAGGCTGGCCCTACAGAGCCGCTCTCCTGCAAAATGAACAATGTATAAACAAGTGTCCCTGAAGTGAATAAATGCCTAAACAAGAATAAATTACACTAGGTGCCTTACCATTTGAACCCACGAATAATGTAAAATTGGATGCTCTTCTATGAGAATACTTCTGTAACAGACCAATCTTTGTCCTTCTGTCTGACAAAACATTCATTGGGGGATGAAGATATATTATTCCTAATCTTTATGACAATTCTGCTAAAAAGTCAGCAGGTGTCACTGGCTCAACTTACAAACGTGTAAATCAATATTGAAAAACTGAAGTATTAGTTTGCTCTAACACTACTAGTTACTGACACAGTCGAACTCACACTTAGGTTCCCTCTACTCCAAAGTATATGTATTTTTCTTTTTATTCCATACTGTTTCTCTTTAAAATTGCTTGCTTAAATCACAGCAGCTCTATTCCCCATGATAAATTTCCTGTCTCTATAACAGGGCTCTATGAAAGATTTTATTTGGAATAAGAGGCCTACTTCTAAAAAGATACAAACCAAAAAGGAATTGAACACCATTTTATCTACACATGGAGAAACTGAGGCTCAAAAAAGGTATAGCAACTTGTCCAAGGAAATTCTGATGCCCCAGCTAGAACCTGCACCTCCAACTCCCAATCCAGAGCTTTTTCCAGTACAGGTATTACCTACCATGGGAGAAAGGGGTAAGGTATCGAAGGGGTAAGATAAAACACCATAATGCAAGCTAGAAGCAAAACATCATGTTTATCAGGGTTCAAGAATCTTACAGGATAAGGAAAGACTGGTCTTTAAAGAAATGAGCATTTAAGACAGAGGAATTTTACGCAGCAGATGAGACACCTACCGATGGCATCCGAGGGTGAAGTCATTCTCACATGAGGCGAGTGAGCTCACAGGTGCCTGCCCACCCCTCACAAGCTGCCAAGGGGTGCACCAAACTCCCTGACACCAATACAGCTGTGAAATACTAAAGCAATAGAGAAAAGGTGGCAGTTCTTAAATGAATGAGATTCAGAATCAAGCCAAACATCCCTCCCCTATTAGACCAGTGCAGATCTTATAAAGCTTTTACAAAGGAGGTCCAGGAAGCTGGTACTAAGGCTCCACTGTGGGTTGGCACTGTGGACAAATAGCCAGCCCTATCCCAGAGTAGGTTAGATGTGAGATGGGAGGGATAATATGATATACATTCAAGCTCCCTGCAAGTATTTCCTATTCCTGGCAATGGGGCTGAAACCCCCTCATTCACAGCAGCCCAAGACCCAGAAGCCAAGAGGGTTCCCTGGCCCTGGTTCAAAGTGAGCCAATGGTGATGATAGCTTCAATTCATCCCATTTACTCCTGAGCATCTACTACTTGCCCAGGACCATGCTAAGTGCTCCACATAGAGCATTTTATTTAACCCTCACATCTCTCAGGTAACATAATACTTTTATTTCACAGAGGAGCATGCAAAGCTCAGAAGGCTTATGTCACTTGTCTAAGGCCAAATAGCAAGTCAGGGACAGAGCCGAAGTTGTCTAACTTCAGTCTTGCCATGTGGCAAGTGATGTCATCTGTCCTCCCTCCCTTAGGGGGTCCTATTAAAGACCAAGTGAAAGCAGTAATACAAACATAAATCCAAGTCTATGAGTTTACTAGGTAAACTCAAGACAGAGTGAGGAACCCTGACCTCTGGAGAGATGCAGCCCCAGAATTCCAATTGCTTTTCCTTTATTTGGGTCAAGCTCATGAGAATTTTGTTATCTAGTAACAGAGTTCCTTTCTCCTGATCAGGCCCATGCTAGATATATGGAAAACAATGGTGTGATTCTAAAGGTCATTCTGTGAGTTGCTTTTACAAAAAAAAAAAAGAGCATGGGCTTCCCAGGTGGCACTAATGGTAAGAATCTCCCTGTCAATGCAGTTGTAAGAGAAGTGGGTTTGATTCCTGGGTCAGGAAGATCCCCTGAAGGAGGGCTCGGCAACCCACTCCAGTATCCTTGCCTGGAGAGTCCCATGGACAGAGGAGCCTGGTGGGTTATAGTCCACATGTTTGCAAAGTCAAACAGACTGAAGTGACTTAGCACAGCACCAGGTTTCATGGTACTCCCATTATCTTGCTGGCCTTGGTTACTCTCTAAGGTCCAGCTTTCTCATCAACAGACCCTGCTCTGCCAACCCACAGGGCTGCTATGACGAAAAAGGAGTATCTCTACAGTTGAGCAGGGACTGTAGGCAGACTATCCAAAATCAAAGGCACCTCAAGATCCTCTAAATCTATGCAAAGGAAAAGGGAATCATTCTCTCAGGCCAGAACTGTCCCTAAAGTCACCTTCCCCAGAAGGTCCTACCCAGTAACCTGCCATTACAGATAAAGCCTTTTATACTGCCATGCTTGCCCTCCACATTATGCAATGCTTGAACTACAGTTCTTCAGCTTTGTAATTGTTCGCATACATTTTATTTTCACAATATATGTATGGTTAAGTACACAGGTTCCAGAATCAGATAGACCTGATTTCTAATTCTGGTTGGAGATGTTAAGCAATTATGAAGTCTCAGAGTCCTTATCTGTAAGACAAAGTTGCATGTGTGCTCAGCCATAGACGCTAGTCCATCAGGTTCTTCTGTCCATTAAGTCTTCCAGGCAAAAATACTAGAGCGGGTTGCCATTTGTTATTCCAGGGGCTCTTCCTGACTCAGGGATTGAACCTACATGCCCTGTGTCTCCTGCTTGGCAGGTGGATTCTTTACCACTGAGCCACCTGAGAAGCCCCATAAAGCAGTTACTTGCAGCATAAATCTCACAGGAATATTCTGAGTATTAAATATGATAATACTGTGGGTTCAACACAGTGCAAGCACACAGTTTGTAGTCAGTAAACATCGCTATTCTTTTACCAAAGAGTATATTGTTTTTTTTTATGAACCCCAATAATTAAGAGCAGAGCCCTCCTGGAGTGGTTAATGCTCCCTCTTTAACACTCAGATGTTTGTGGGGGCTCCTAGGAGCTACCTCTCTTCATGCTACACCCACCCCTAAACTGGGCTCCGGTCTACTCCAACATGCCAGGTGCCTCTCTTCTTTGTTTCCTCTCCTTCCACCCAGAAATCCATACTCATCCACCTGACCCCTCCAGCCCTGTGTATCTCTGCATGTCCAAATCAGACCCATCTTTCACCTTTTTCAAGAAGCCTCTCCTGATTTGCTCTTGCCCTCGACCTTCCCCCTCCCCAGCACACACCCGCACAGCTCAGCGTGCTTTCCCTTCTTCCTGGAGGGTTCAGTTCCCCTCCCTGACTCTCATCCTTGCTAGAACCATCCTCATCCACCCCGCTATCTAACGGAGGGCCTCTTAGTACTAAAGGAACATGTAAAACTGACATCACAGAAAACAAAAGCATGGGGGAGATTTGAGTTCTTAATAATGTTTTCTGAATAGTTCTTATCCCTTGATATTCACAAACTGGCTTGCACCAGGAGGATCTTCATGCTTAGCTTCATGGCTTTGGCCAACCTGGGACAACAGTCCTGGTAATTCTGGGGCACGGGGGAAACTGCATGGCTGATCTGATCTTCAGAGGGGTTTTTTTTGGTGTGTTTCTGCCCCCCGAGTGTCCGAGAAGGAAAGCAACTTCAGAGACGAAGCATCTCCAGCTGTTGGGATACATGCCCTATAAATGTGAAGTATTTCTATGAAATTGAGAAGCTTGGGTCTTAGATTCTTCTTAAAGAAAGCTCTAAACTACCTGGAGCTCTACCACCTTAGCTCCATAAAGAGTGAATCTGTACTCCTATAATTACTCAAACACAAACTCTCCAATATACACCCAGTAGCAATGTCAAAATGGTGTTAGTAAGTACTCCATCACATAAACCTAAATTCTCCCCACTGCAAAGCAAATCTGGTCGTTGTCAATATTTGCATTGCATTTATGTGTTTACAGAACACAGTCACATATATGGTATCATTTCTCACACTCACTACCTGAGATGTAGAATTTATCATTATTCCTATTTACAGATTCACTGACAAAATCACGCAGCTAGTACAGTCTTACAATTCGGGGCAATTATTTCCCTACAGCACACACCACTTTGGATTTTTATATTCTGACTGGCTACAAATTCTGACTCCTAACTTCTCCTAGATAATTCAAGAACTTCCCTAGTCCACCAGGGAACTGGCTCAGTCACTATTCCTTTCTGCCTCACCACCTTCTCCACCCACATACAAGGATGTTGTTAGGCAGAGTCCACCTGGAGTCATTGTCAGTTTTAACTTAAATTCACCACTAGGCGGAGTTAATCTCAACAATCCAAGAAATTCATGGGCTACAGAACAGAGGGTCCAGAGTTAAAAATAGCTCAACAAATTGTTTAAAAGAGAGAGACAGCTGGATACTGGCACAAGTTTTCCCACTTACATGAGGCTATACCCCAAACAGCCAATGGCCCATTATCAGGGAGTTAAGAAAGAATTTTCAGTTCAGACTTTATGGCTCAAAAGCAATGAACATCTGCAAACCCACCCAGGTACTACTCCGCTCCAGCCGCTGCCTCTGAGAGGACTGGTCACGTGGGCGTTACATCAACTTACACCTAAACCACAAACCAAGAAACTAAGACCCTATACAATCAAATATTAATGTAGCAGAATAAGGCTAATACAAAGGAAACCATTACCTATTTAACCACTCCAAAAAAAAAAAAAAAAAAATCAACCCAACTATACTGACAAAGCCAAGTGACACTGGGCAGGTCTGACAAATAACCAGGGTGGGTGTGGGGTGTGTGGTTGGGTGAGGGTGGGGTGGAGGTGCATCAGAGGAACCAAGTGACCATGAGTTAAGGAGACTTCATCTCCTAGAAGTCCAATGTACTCCGTTGGAATAACTTCAATTTATACTCATTTCTAGCACTACCTTATACTTTTGAATCTGGACCTGTGTACTCTCTGCAGGTCAATTAGAATATTCCTGGAAGAGTGAAAAAGATGTCCATCTTCAATGAAATCTGTACAGTACACTTGTCTTCAAGTTATCAGGGAAATACAGTCTTCCTCCACATTCTAGCTTTAACTTAGAAAACCTTAGCTGAACTCTAAGCTCAAATACCTGCCCTCTTCTCAAACTGCTGCCTAAGTAACCTAACCGCTGAGATGACTGCCTAAACCATCTCAGTGCCAGTCCACCAGTAAGACTATGACTATGAACTCTGTAAACCTTCTTTCCGACTAAGGCTTACAAAGAACTGAAGGCCAGTTTGGGACCACAATTATGGAGAACCTCTTCCTCAAAGGAGAAAGAAACTGTAAAGACTATAGTCCAGAATTACTCTCAAACTCACATCAGATATAAATGAAACCTTAGAGAGACCATCTAGTGCCACACTTCTGAAACCTGGGGCATATTAAAATAGCAAATGAGCTTTAAAGACGTGATGTTCCTACAAAGAATAATTTGAAAAAAAATTGTGATGCCCAGACCCTATTTCCAGGGATTGCCTAAAACTGCTGCAGGCATTATTTTCCTTTTTCAAAATAAGCTCCAAAGGTGCCATTGACACAGTCAGAGTTAAGAACCACTGAGGTGCACACTGGTCCCCAAACGTGATGAATCAAAGTTCTATCTTGGGAATACCTGAAAACTAGATTGATTCCCAGGTCCCACCCCACACCACACTTGAAACCTCAATGATAATTAAGTACAGAGTTATTTTATATACAAAGGGGCCAGAAGATGAAGCTGCCCGCACACGGAGTCAGAGCTGTCATTCTCCAATGGCTCCAGAGCCTAGTACAGAACAAGCACTCTGACAAATGAATGTGTGTCTTGGGCATGCACATGCAGAGCCAAGTTTTACTCTCTCACATGGTTATTCAAAAGAAAGGCAGGTATCAAAACTGTAAAGGAGAGAAAATTCCAAGCAGAAGTCAGGAACTCACATCTGTTTTATTCTCTGCTAATATCCTCAAGAGCCTTATTAAGAAGGAAAGAAAGAAAACCATAATTTTGAATTACTAAGTCTGAGGGAAATGAACGTCTGAGTGGCAGGCTTTGAGCGTGGCTATGTGGAACCCTCTGGACAATGGAATGTGAGGGATTTTCAACGTGCTTGCTCCTGTACTCTGGCTCACCACCTGATGTCCTCTCTGGAAGGCTCCAGAACAAGAAACATGAAGCCAGCCTGGGCCCAATCTGAAGCCTGGAGGCAAAATCCAACTGACCCACAATCTAGAAAAATAAATGCTGTTGGATAAAGCCAGCTCAGAGTTAGGGTGGTTTGTAATGCACCATTATTGTAGGAATAGCTAATGAAATGGGGTTTTTTAATGGGGATGGGGCTCTTCAGAAAAAAATAAAAGTAATGTATAAACAAAGTATTTTAACAGTCCTGGAAAGAAGAAAATATTAAGGTGAGGTCTTCTGTTGAGGTTTGTAAGTTAAATCACCATGCTCTGAAGTTGGGGCAAACTGGGTAAGTCTTACAGAAAACAGTGAGAGCTAAGTCAGGAATGTGATTTAAAGACACTCCCCTCACAAATTATTCAGATACCCTAACCATGAAGAGCTCAGCCTTTCCTGAAAAATAATGGGAGTTGCTACTTGTTGGTGAAAAACCATCCAAATTTTCAAAGTATGTTAGCTGTACCCAGAGGAGACTAAGTTTCAAACCTCAAGAAGCAGGGTCCCTATACACCAGTTCCTTAGCAATTCCTCCAATAACCACTAACAACATTAAAATGGGAGGAGGAAAACAAGAGAATAGTCCAAATCTAACAAGGAAGAAAAAGTAATATTTTACCCATTCTGTGAAGATATTGTGAAGATAATTAGAAGACACCAATGATCTAAGGACAGCTTTCCAGGAAAAAAGCACCACTACACTAAATGTATAACACAAAATTTTAAGAGGTATTCTGATTATATTCAATACTATGAAAATAAGCCCTGCCTCAAAAAAGGAAAAGTACCATTTTAGAATAAAGGAAATATTGCAATGATTCCACGATCAACCTTCTATTGTCATAAAGCCCAACTCAAAGGGAACTCTCTGGGGGTCCAGTGGTCACAACCAGGTGCTTTCACTGCCGGGGGCCTGGGTTTGATCCCTGGTCAGGAACTAAGATCCTGCGAGCCACGTGGTGCAGCCAAAAAGAAAATCCAGCTCAAAGGATGCCAACTTTAACAAACTACAGAACCTATTTCTAAGACCTTCAGTAAAACATCGGTATTATAGAAATATAGTGATGTATTTATTCGGTGTTGTATTAGACTAAATGTTGTAAAGTCTGCCATAAGCTAAGTTTGCTAAGGACTTTTTTAAATAGCCCTTTTCCAATCTCTATTATCACACACGCTGGGCAGTTATCACTAAGCCAAAGATAACAGACAAGTTTGTTAAGTCAAATAGAAAAACAGTATTTAAACAGAAAACAACGTCAGTTTCATCCATTTGCTTCTGTTACGTGGAAATCAAATTTGAAAATGCTTAACTAGAAATCAGTGTTAGCTTCAATCACCACTGTTCTTCTGATGTGTGGAAAATGCAACAATACCACCATGTAACCTGCTCTATTTCATTTATTCATTCTTGAAACCATGTACCCATCCAATGACTATATTCATTCTTGAAACCATGTACCCATCCAATGACTATTTTCAGAGCTATCTCTTACATGTCAAACATTGCTCTAGACCAGGGATCCAGTGAGAATCAGGATGGACCCGTATGCCACTATACCAAGAACGAGGGATACGGAGTTTCTGCTCCCCAGAGTCTCATAACATGATCCATGTGTCTCTCCCAGGTAGAGCCAACACGGAAGAAGTAAGACCCATTGGTTAAAACAGTAAAGCCTAGATTTGCTTCTTCCTAATCTCTTCCCAACCAGCCCAGCTAAGTTCTAGCACAGAACAGAATCAAGTCAAACATGACTCCACATAGAAAACTATGAAAATGAGGCTACACACTATCAGCCTTACTAACTGAATAACAATCCTTAGTTTCTAAGATTCTCATACAGATCAGTATCATGCTCTTAAAAATAAATGAATCATTCTTGGCACCTACAGAAAATGTGTCCTATATTCAGATACAAGGCACAGAATCTATAATTTGGTAGAAGCAGTTTGTGGTTAACACCTTAGGAGCAGTGGTTCTCAAACTTGGCTGTGTAATGGAAGTACCTGGAAAGCTTCTAAATAATCCCCTGCTCAAGCTGCACTCTACAAAGCAGCAAAGTTTGAAAACCACTGATACAGAAAACTTGGGAGAAAAAATGACTGCTTTCCCACTAATCCTTGGATTGGAAGTATGCTGTCATTTCAACAACATGAGCAGTGAGCTGTCAGAGCACTTCTCTATGGAACCCACTTGATACTAAAGAAAAGGAGTTTGTAGGCTACCTGTCAAACTTAGCGGAAAAGGCAGAAACCTGAATATGAGGAGAGGAAAAAATATCTCAAACTGAATTCCAGAAAACAAAGTACATTAAATCTTTATGCTCTATATTTTTATCCTGAAATCTGTTAGAAATTGATGTCAATGAGAGTTAAGTTCCCACTCCTAAATGTCTAAAGATTAAGAGGCGAGGGAAAATAACAACCCCCAGGCTGACTTGTGAAGGGTTTTTTTGTTTGTTTGTTTAATACATCTGAAAAGAATGCATATACAAAGAATTGAGA
The DNA here is from genome assembly GCF_019320065.1 of Cervus canadensis. NCBI lineage: Eukaryota > Metazoa > Chordata > Mammalia > Artiodactyla > Cervidae > Cervus > Cervus canadensis. The sequence continues at coordinate 5,238,006 of NC_057409.1, read as the reverse complement.
CATGAGAAAGCATTGGTTCAACACTAATGAAATCTACAAGAATTAGGATTTAGGGAAGGTGGGGAAGATAACCTAACATTTTTAAAACTTGAAAACTGCAACCAAAATAAGCTGATAAAATCCCTATTAACACTTATGAAGAGTCTTCATAAGACTCTCCCTAGGATTTTTACTGAACTAGAGAGCCTCACCTGGCTGCTCTAGGGTTCCTCATGCAAAACAGAAATAAGGGGATTCCCCTGACTGGTCCCCATGTTGTTAAAGGTTCTCCCCACCCCACCCCACCCCCAGCTTCTTAATGAAGCAGGTCTCCATCCTCACGACTTGAAAGAGGATGCGAATCATCCCACAGGCATCTGTCTTCTAGCACCACCCCTTGGATTTCCTCTATACACCAGGTCTTCAGCTGTGTTCTAGGAACACCATATCATACACTATTAAGCTGCATGTCTATGCTAAGCATATTAAGACAATGACTGACAGGGGGAAAAAAATGTTTTTTAATTATGTACTCAATCCATTTGGTGTATTTCAAAAGGTGCAATACTTTTCTTCATTTATCAGTGAAAGAAGTTAGAAATTAACTTCAAAAAAAAAAAAAATCAGCAAATGGCAAACAAATTTCCTTGAGAGTCACAGTCACATATATAGTGCATCCTAGAAAAGAGGAGGGGCAAGACAGGTTCCACCCACTTTCATGAGTTTCATCAAATACTGGACCTACTCAAGGGTGGAGAGAAAAGGCAACTTTCAAAAAGGAGTATATTATTAAATGAGGCGTTTACTATACTCCTTCCTAAGAGCACCAGGTGGGGAACATGTTCTCTAAACTAGATCTAGGAAGTGGAATGTGGAATCAATCCGTCCTCCTCCCCTAAGGGCTGTCCAATGGTTAATGAATTTTTTTAAAAAAATGACTAAATATAAACAAATCCCACACACACTCCCCAGCCCAAACAAAAAAAAAGAAAGAAAAAAAAAAAACACTAGATATCCCAGATTACTCGCCAGAGTGGAACCCGGGAACAGCTTCAACAGCCCAAATTAGTCTGTTACAGAGTCATCACAAGCATGCCTTGCTTTTAAACAAACGAAAAATAATAATAATAATTTTTTTTGAAACGACAAAACAAAAACTAGTACTGATCACTTTTCTGACAATACACAATTACTCAAAATTAACTAGTATTGAGAGGGGGAAGGGGGCCATACCTATGGGCCTTGTCTCACACAAGTGCATGTGGGTGGGTGCAGGGCATTTGTCATTATTGCAAAAACGAATTTTAATTTTTAATCTTTAGTTTGATTTAAACATTGCTTTTAGTATGATGCCGACACCAGCTGTGCAGAAAGGGCTCTGGAGAGACGTTCATAGCAGCACACACCTGCGGCTCTTCTTCGGTTCTGGAGGCTCCAGGGCAGCCAATATTGCTTCATCAAATACATTCTTTAGGCCTTTCTGAAAAGGGGTAGAAAGAAAAAAATTTGCAGTCTGATATTCAGTATAATAAAATTGAAGGTCAAATTTAAAACATGCAAACCCCCAAGAGTTGGCAAAGAACGAGTCATTGAAAAACCCTGAATCTCAACACAATTATCTCACTTCACCAAGTTCTGTCCAGGCAGGGCACTGGAAGGATCCACCAATTCAGGAGCAGAGGAGGAGATATTCATGAGTGAGACAGTGGTTCTTTGAGAAAGCTTTTTGCAGACCAATGTATGTCACAAGAAGCAAACAAGCACACGTGTCATTTGCTCATTCAATATGAGTTTTGTACAATGTGCTGCTGGAACATTTTCCATAACAACAACTAAGCAGCTCTGCATTCAAATGAAACAGCTGAACATGGAACAGGAGTGAGAGGTCGGGCACTGGGCAGTGGCATCCTTATTACATGGAAGGCGCAGGCAAAGATGGAGAGAGCGATTACAGTGGCTGCATCAAAGGTATTCACTCTGAACTCCCTTTATCCCACCAATTAAGAGCCAGGGGGATTCAAGGAAGCAGAAACGTGGGTACCTTATATACATGTGAAACTAGAGCCAGTCAGTGCAACCGGAATAAAAAGCTTCATCAGGCATTTATACAAACAACTGTATATTTTTAATTTCAAAATTTGAAGGTAACCACAATTGTATGTTTCCCCTCACAACAATAAAATCAGAAGCAGGAAAATATAAAGGTGGCAGCTTTACATCTCAACATTAACAAACCTTCAGTCAACTGTTAAAATGGATGCTATTCTTAAAAGAGAGTATAACAAATGATCTCATAAAGCAGTAGCAGGTACATCAATATCTTTCCCACCCAGACTGACAAACACTCCACTACAGCACAGACAGCCAAAGCAATAGCAACACAAAGTTTCACTGCACAAAGGAAAACCAGAAAAGAATCCTCCCTTCCCCATTACACTCTACTAGCAGGTCACCCTTTTCCCATAAATTTTGTCATGCAATTACAATTAACAATGGATCACAAGAGTAAAACGATGTTTGTGTTATTTTCTCCATCAAGAACTAAGATCTAGAAGTGTTAAAAACTCTTAATTTTCTCCAAGAGGACATTCTTAATGCCAAACCAAGTTCCCTTTTGCAATAGTAATCCAAACCAAAAAGCTCTGAGCATCAGGCAACTCAAGCAGCAGAAAGTTAAACAAGTCCAACTTGACTACTGATCACAAAAAATATTCTATAAGATATTGCATTCTTGATCAAAAACTAATACAGAGGTTGCTCTAAGGTGGTGAGTAAAAAGACGCAGAGGCTTTCAAACAGGATGGTTTTATTCCTTTGTTTTTAAACGATCTTTCTACAGTAGTGGGACAGGAAGCAGCAGCAAAGAGGGGAAGGAGAAAACAGTTTAGAATATACAGCACTTCCTTTTGGGTTGAGTTTCCGGAGGCTCGAGGGCAGCTAGGATAGCCTCATCAAACACATTCTTCAGACCTCTCTACAAGACAGAGGGGAGGAGAGAGAATAGCAGCCAGGTTAGAGGATTAGAAAGACTAGCAGATACAACAGCAGTCCGGATTAAATGGGTTGAATTCACAGAAGCAATGCACCTTTAGAAAAGTAACTGCCAGAAAGCTAGATCTTAAGTCCATTATCAAGAGAGTAAACAACTGAACAAATGTCTTACCTCAAAAAAGATTAACTGAGCAAGAAAACAACTTTTGTGACAATGCCATATGTTGATTTCTAGAACAATCACACTTTGACATCTAACATTACAACATATTAATGAAATGAGTGCCAGAGGAATAAAATGGATATGTAAACGTGAGATACATGCATTAAATAATTAGGATTAGTACTTGTAGAACCCCCAAGTACTTCTAATGACAAGAATGGCACACACATTTTGGAACTAAACCTGTAACAATTTCAGGCTTCTGTGAATTCATCCCCTGAATAACTGAAGGACACAAATAGCAGACTAACAAGCATGCTACATGTTTCTAGATTCAATGACATATCTAGATGGTATTAATCAAAATTTCAGATTAAACAAGTTTCCCAGAACAACAGGTTCAGGCATTTAGAAAAAGTGTTAATTGCTCAGCAGTACCAACTGGGAGAAGTTTAAAGAAAAGACTCTAGAAACAGCATACACTTCAGTTATTCAGTAATGTTATTAGAGCAAGTAACCACCACCCAATAGGAAAACAAAGAATGGGGTCCTAGAATGAGTTTTAGCAAGCAGATCAATGCTTTTAATGTCCGCGTGGGGTATCAGAGCATAAAGCATGGAGTGAAAACAAAGAATATTCTCAGCTCTGTAAGGATTAAGATGCAGAAATACACTTACACCTCAGCCAGAACTCCAGCGTGACAGTATGACTCAGTAGTACTGGTACCAGGTCTATAGACTCAACCTAAACTCAACCTAAATCTGAAGCCACAGATTTACCACCCAAAGAAGTTTCACATGTCCTTTAGGTCAGTTGTATCCCAAGTAAACATGCCCCCCAAGGCCCCAGAGCACAGCTCTGGTAGCAAATGTGCGAGCCCCAGACGCCCCCACTGCCCCCACTTCGCTCACCGCCCCCACACAGTATCTTAGAGGATTGGCACCCACAGTCCATTAGATACAAAATAAATGAGAAATAACAACAAGCGCTTGAAAAGAAACAAAGGTTTAAAAAGTTCTCCTCCTTCTGTGCCTTTCACAAACCAGAAATGCTAAACAAGTCAAAGGTTCCTCTGAAATTCTTTCTACACATCTACGAGCAAATTCTGGTTGTCATACATAAAAGAAAGGAGGGAAGCTATGAAGGAGAAATAAATTTTATAAGGGGGAAAAAAGAGGAGGAGAACAATTAGAAACTAGGGCATCTCTTAATAAGCAAATATGTTCCTGCTTATTGACAAAGATCAACTAATCCCCTACAAGACAAACCTAATCTTTGCTTTAATCACACTATCTGATTATATAAAGAGTTCAGTTTTAGAGGAACCAACAAATTCTGGAGTCCTAAAAACTTCCGGCTTCCAAACTGTACCAGGGACCCCATTTTCTGTCTTCTCTTTTGATTTCTCCAAACTTCAAAATCTGATAAGAAAAACATATTTGCTAAGATTTTTTCAAATTTCTGTTCTCTGAAAAGGGACGTCCCTAAATAAACCTATTCATAATGTAGAACACCTTATATGGAAGCATCCTATTCTCTAAAATAAGCTTCACTAGTGACCTAAAATTGGGTCCACATGGCCTACTTGCCTCCATTTCCCCCAAAAGCAACCCATATTCAGAGAATGGGGATATGCAAGTTATCTGATTCAAATGTTCCACACACATCCTTCTTCAGTACACACACAACATTTTTCTGGGAATGCTAGCAAAACACAGAAGTATTAGGCATTTTTTAAAATCTCAGTCAGCTGTACAATTAGGCATTTTTTAAAATCTCAGCTATACATGTATGAAAATGTAAAATCATCTCAACTTTTAAATATCTGCAATATCAATACAACAGAACTGAACTGCCAAGAAAAACTGGGCTTGTAACAATAAAACTAGGCCTCGAAGCTATCCTGTGAAATATCCAGCTTCAAACAAAACTTTTGTCTTTACATATCCAGCCCAGGGCTAAACTGGAGATTACTAAATTATGTCTACACCCTACATACTAAATACCTAGTACATGTATAATATTTAACTATATATGCCATTTACTTTAGTATACATATAATCAAGAATCTGACAGTGTTTTTTTAACTTAATTTAAAAAAAACCTACCTGAAAAAGCAGTGTGAGAAATATAAGTGAATTTCACATAACTCTAAGAAATCTCTATCCTTCAGTCCTGCCTTATTTTAATTAGGCATGTCTGCTCACTGTTCAAACGTCAAAAGACAGAATGAAAAAGTTGTGGGCTAATTATTTCCATAATCCTTCCTTCCACCCCCCAACAGAACAACTCTCAAATGGGGGAACAGGTTGGTGACACCATGAAGGTAGAGAAGATGAAACCACACAAGTCACTTGTAACTCTCACTCAAAGTACTTTTAACACTGCTTGCTGTCTTCAGAATCTGAAGTTTCCCATCAAACTATAGAAAGAGTTCCAACTATATCGTTCAGAAAAAGTGAACAGTATAAGGATGGAATGCCTCCCAAAATCTAGGAATAGAGACACTATATAAAGGCAAACTTGAGAAGTGGCCAAGGTAGCTTTCTCTGAAAGTCTCAATGATTACACAAGGTAGCTTTCTCTGAAAGTCTCAATGATTACAACCAATTCCCGATTTCCAATGAATCACCCCAGAAGACTATAGCATCAACTGTCAGTACTGACAAAAGATGAGATTTACTTAGATGAAAATTTAAGTTGGGGCAGGTGGAAGAGGGGAATCATTCACATACTCTTGTAAATTTGTGCTAATCTGGACCTTACCATTAATTTAAAAAAAAAAAAAAATCCCTGACCACTACAAATGATACATAAAACATGGGCGCTCACCAACACAAGAGCTTTATTTAGAGACGAATAATTTTCTTCATAAAAACGGAGACCTCGAACAAGACTTCTAACAGTCTTCCTGGGCAGCTTTCTTGAGCGCTGCAGACCACTGTCAGAAATAACCTGTGTCCTAAATGCTACTCAAACCGTTTCACTGTTAACAGACATGGGGCTCCACATAGTCCTCACCTGTGTGAGTGCAGAGCACTCAACATACTTGACAGCCTTCAGGTCACGGGCCAATTTTTCAGCAGTCTCTGGAGTGATAGGCTTCTGCTTATTCTTGGCAAGTTTCTCAATGGTAGAGGGGTCATCTCTGAGATCAATCTGGGTCCCAACAAGCAAGAAAGGAGTCTTTGGACAGTGGTGAGTTATCTCAGGCACCCACTAGAGAAAAGATATTTCAAAAAAAGAAAAAACACACCTGCATTAATCCACAAGCCTCCAAAGCTATTTACAAGTCAACAGAAGTTCTATGACAACCTTTTTTTCAGGGAGAGAATATCTAACTCACCTTTTCTTTCACATTTTCGAATGAGGATGGAGAGACCACTGAAAAGCAGACTAGAAATACATCTGTTTGTGGATAACTCAGCGGTCGTAATCTGTCATAATCCTCCTGCCCTAAGGGGAAGAAAATTAGACAAATCAACAAGTGAATCTTGGTGTCTAATAGCATTAAAATCACAAGCAGTCAACAAATTAAGCATGTAGTTAACAGCACACTTACTAAGGAGAAAGCAACTTATCTAATAAAATGTATGGCTTTGTAATAGAATATTTGACCAATACTCTCAACTCAGTTAATTCTAGTTAAGAGGTACAAGCTATCTGTTATAAAATAAGTAAGTCACAGGAATGTAATGCTCAGCACAGGGAATATTGTCAGTAATAGTTTAGTAACTTTGCATGACGTATATAAAAATATTAAATTACTATGTTGTACACCTAAAACTAATATAATATTGTGAGTCAACTATACATCAATAAAGAAAAAAAATGGGGAAACTGTTTTCATTGCTTCAGAACAGCAATGAATTTGTTATGTATTATTTGCCTTATTATCAATTTGCAGTTTTCAACAAACTGCTACTAGAAATGATTAAAAATCAGATCTACTCAGATCTAAGAAACAATGACAGTGAAACTGTGTAAGTCCCCAACCTCCAAGCCATGAACCAGAACCTCCTGTCAGATTAGCAGCAGCATTAGATTAGAAATGAAGTGCGCAATAAATGTAAGGCACTTGAATTATCCTGAAACCATCCCCCCTACCCCCAATCCATGGAAAAATCTTCCCTGGTGCCAAAAATGCTAGGGACCACTGACCTAAGCAAACAAAAACCTCAGTGAAACCCAGCTGACAAAATCCACTGCTCATGACTGCCAAATCAGGTTGACATGTTTAGTTAATGGGTACGTCTAACACACCAGTACTTGAAACTGAAAACACATAGAAAAAAAAGAATTCAACAAGAATTATTTTCATCCATTCAATGGATGCTACATTAATATGGAGGAAACTCTGGTGAAAAGGAGAATATCTGTATGGTCTTAAATATTACTTGTAAACCACAAGGGGAAAAACGTAACTACACTGTGAAGAAATGACATCACCTTGACTGAGTGACCAGTCACTGGTGATTACCATCACCAATGAGTGGCAGATGAGTATCATATGCCTCTACATTTATATCCTGAGGAAGACATCATTAAGGTAATATTCCAACCAAAATAGCATAATTTGTATCTAATCATGAGAAAAGAGACCAAACCCAAAATGAGGGGAGGAGGGTGAGGATTCCTAGGTCTGTAGTATATTAAAATGTCATGGAACACCAAAAAAGGGGCTGGGGGCAGAAGAATTGATCCAGATTACAAGAAACTAAAGAAACATAACAATTAAATGCAATACATGGTCCTGTACTAAAAGCAGAAAAAAACGACTTGGATCAATTGACAAAATTGGCATATAGATGTTAGAGTACAGTATCAATGCAAAATTCCCTGAAGTTGATTACCATTATACAAAACTATCTCTATCCTTAGGAAATTCATACTTATTCAAGGCTGTGTGTGTTAGTCGCTCAGTTGTGTCCAACTCTTTGAGACCCCATGGACTGTAGCCCACCAAGCTCTTCTGTCCATGGAGTTCTCCAGGCAAGAATACTGGAGAGGTAGTGATTCCTTTCTCCAGAGGATCTTCCCCACCCAGGGACTGATCCTGGGTCTCCTGCATAGCAGGCAGATTTTTTACCATCTGAGTCACCAGGAAAGCCCTAATTCAAGGCTAATGATGACTTACTCTCAAACAGTTCAGGGGGGAAAAAAAAAGTATGTACAAATATGTTGAAAGAGAAAAAAGCAAATAAAACATTAACAACTGGTAAATTTTGTTAAACGATATATGTAGTTTCCTGGCACTATTTTTGCAACTATTCTTTAAGCTTGAAATTATTTCCAGATAAAAAATGTCTTAAAATATCCAAACACATTTCCAAAACTGTGAAGGAAAGGGAAGAGTCACACAGGAAGGATTTAATAACCCAATTTCAAAACTGAACTACAACAATCCTATGTATTAACAAGAACAGTCCACAAACCAAAAACAAAAGGGAATTCCCTGGTGGTCCAGTTTGGGTCTCCACACTTTTACTGTGGAGGGAAAGGGTACAATCCCAGGGGAGGGGAGACTAGAATCCCACATATCATGCAGCCATGAAACAAACAAAAAAAAAGAATAGGAAAGTACTTAATGACACTGAACTGGATGCTAAAAATGGTAAATTTTATGTTATATGCATTTTACCACAATAAAAAATAAGGGAAAAAAGGAAAGTTAAATATTTTGCTCTGTTGTTGTTTGGTTGTTCAGTCATGTCCTACCACCTGGGAAACCCTAAATATTTTCTATGGCAGTGAATTTTTTTTTTTTGCCACCAATGAGAAAGAATATAAGAATTTAGGGTAGCTATCAAAACATGGTAATTAAAGATGTCAGGAAAGCCTGGTGTGCTGCAGTCCAGGGGTGGCAAAGTCGGACACGACTGAGCGACTGAACTAAACTGAGATAATACATAAGTAGGCAATAAAGGTACTGTCAGGAGAATACAGCAAGAAAATGAATAAGGTTTAAAGAAGTCAAAATAAAGATTACAAAACAACAATTACAAAACAATAAAATCACTCTCAGTACCTCTAGCAATTACTGAGGGTTAGAATCAAAGGAAGTCAAAGGTATGCACTAAAGTGTGTAACTTAATACTTACTTAAATACTACAGCAAGTTACTATGTAACTTAAACACTTACTACAGTAATCTGCTAGGATCAGAATCAAAACATTTCAAAGGTTTGCACTAAGGTGTGTAACTATAATGTACAATTGTAGACATAGAAGAGATTAAAAACCAAAGAATGGCAGAGAGGGGAATCAGCCAAACTCTTTAAATAAAAACTAAATTTAGAAAATAAGAGGATGATACAGTTAACCAAACTGTATAAAAAGTACAGATGTTCACACACCTTTTCTTAGCCCTAGTCCCTATTCAAATGGGATATATTTCATGAAAATTAAGGCTGGCATAGACCAGAAAAGGCTACATTTTTAGTTATCCAGCCCCTGCATCAAAAATGGACTCCTAAGTACCACCGGGGGCATCTAAATAAATGCCCAATGTTTTACATGCAACCAACCTTCAATTCAGATGAACTGGAGGCAGAAAACAAGTAAAAGTCATTTTTTTAACACAAGACCCAAAGAGGTATTGGTCCATCCATTTACTTGTAATAAACAAGCCCTCAAAGCTATAAATCTTTCTTTTCCTTTGCTAAGGAGAAAAAAAATTCAAAAGTAAAATTGTTCGATAAACAAAAAGTAGGCTACCTTACATCTACATTTGCTACAAGTGCTACATTTAAGGAAAGAGAGTGAGTATGATTCCTTAGATGAGCAAGTCTCTTCAATGTCGCATAATTTATCCAGCTAAAATCTATTTTCTGAGTTTGTCACAAGTAGCCACTATTCACTCAAGATAAAGGTAGCAGTATCATTTAACATCCTTTAAGGTATACAACATAATCAAAATTTCTCTATACTGTGTAAGACAGGTTTTTGACTACAAGTCTTCAATTATATTTAGCACACCAGCTCACCACTTAATTTTTAACACTTGACAAAAAGCAAGGGTACATCTCATAGGTTGCTGGTTTTGTTCCCTGCTCACAATCTCATATTCAAAATTTGAATTCAAGAGGAATTAAGTCAGCTGGAACGAGGACTCTGGTCCATATGAAAAATTTGAAATGTTCTCATGGTATGAAAAATAAGAATACAGCTAAAAAACAACAATTTTCAGAGAATTGCAGGAGGACATTACAAAGAGGACAAACATTTCATAGAATATACAACTACAAATTAAAACTTAAACATTTTTTCTACACACAATTTCTCAAAATTCAACAGCATTTAGTGATCCCTGCTCCATCTATGCTGTGGAGCGTGTGCGTGCGTGCGTGCGTGCATGTGTGTGTGTGTCCATCTATGCTGTGGAGCGTGTGTGTGTGTGTGTGTGTGTGAGCGCACAGTCGCTCAATCATGTCCGATTCTCTGCAACCCTACAGACTGGACCCCACCAGGCTCCTCTGTCCATGGAATTGTCCAGGCATGAATACTGGAGCAGGCTGCCATTTCCTCCTCTAGGGTATCTTCCCAATCCAGGAATCAAACCCACATCTCTTGCATTACATCTCTTTACCACTGTGCCATCTGGGAAGCCTGTTATGGAGGTTATTCCTAAATAATTTCGTAACTTTTACATCATGAGAAAAAAAAAATCCAAAAATAAACGGGGACACTGGAACCTAAGATTCCTACCAGCTTATATATAACATCTGTAAAAATCTCTACCATTGCATGTTAATGCAGAACTTACTGAAGACTCAAAGAAAGATTCTACAATAACACTAGAGACCAAAGTGGCTATAAGTATCTCTGTGGACAGCATTGCCATTCCTGACAAAGTAACTGATCAATAACTACAGAAGACAGCCAGATACTAGAAAACACCTCAATGAAAGTTTTTTTTTTAATTGGAATGTAATTGCTTCATAATGTTGTGTCAGCTTCTGCTGTACAACAACATGAATAAAAAACAGCAACTAAACCAGGTCAAAGTGCATCACTATGGCTCGTTCTGAACATTATTCTTCTGCTAAGGAAGAGAATATTAGCTGTGCACCAAACACATTCCAGTCATTGTGTTGGGTTTTTTTTTAACAGTAAAGTGAGTCATGTAGGGATGTGAGAGTTAAACCATAAAGAAGGCTGAGTGCAGAAGAACAGATGCTTTTGAATTGCAGTGCCAGAGAAGACTCTATAAAGTCCCTTGGACTACAAGGAGATCAAACCAATCCATCCTAAAAGAAATCAACCCTGAATATTCATTGGAAGTACTAATGTTGAAGCTGAAGCTCCAATACTTTGGCCACCTGATATGAAGAGCCAATTCATTGGAAAAGACCCTGATGCTGGGAAAGACTCAAGTCAGGAGGAGAAAGGGGCAACAGAGGCTGAGATGGCTGAACCACCCAAATCAGGCATAAACTTGAGCAAATTCCAGGAGACAGTGAAGTTACAGGAAAGCCTGGCGAGCCGCAGTCCCTAGGGTCACACAGAGCCGTACAGGACTCAGTGATAAACAACAGTGAACCATAAATACACAGCTCCTCAGTTTTCACATATGTATTCACTTCATTAAACTATCGCTGAATCTTCACAACACCTCTGAGGTAAATATTTTAAACATATTTTACACATCAAGGTAATTAAGCTCCACATAGTTAAGTAACTTGCCAACTATCTAGCTAACTGGTCTATCTAGCATTAAAGTCCAACCTTTCTTTTGTTTATTGCTATGGTAATGCCTGAAATGACTGATTACTAGAATTCAAAAATAAAGAGATCTTCTGAAAACTGAACCCAACAAGAGAATACATAAATAAATGAGAATGGGGGGAAACAAAGTTAATGTGAACATAAATGAACTGAACTGTCTTCCAAATAACACAGCCACACGGGGGCGAGGGGGGACAAAATCCAAGGAACTTTGTATGCTATTAGACCAAAGGAAAAAGGTACTGCAAACCAATCTTGAACTCTTATTACTTATTTGCTTTTCACAGTGGTATGGTATAAAATTCTTAAATTGTTTTATGTGTTGCAGAAGTGAAAATGAGAACAGTTTACTCGTCTTTTGGGGACTTAGCGTCTACCTATAGAAGACATGGAGATGAAAATATGGAATTGGAGAAGGCAAAGATGCCAGCTTGAATTGGACTGGATTTGGAGGTATCAACAAAAACTCACTGTCCAGATTAAACATGCTAATATTATTCTCCTCCCTAGCTGAAAGAATGATACTCAAGACAAGTCACTGTGGTTCAGGACAAGTCACTGTGGTGCAGGACAAGTTGCTACCGTGTTACAGCTGTTCTGCTGTCTTATCTGCGTCCAGAGCTCTATGACAATAAGCGCATCTAGGACTTAGATTCCCATTTTGCAACACTGTAGGAAAAACTGATTCAGGCAAAAATTGTCAGTGATTATTAAATCTACAGGGAGTGCTAAAGACAAGAGAATGTTTACACCATTTTAAAGTATCTCCTCAAAAAAAAAAATAAAGTATCTCCTCACAAAGTGACTATTAATTATAAAAGGAAATATTCTATATATACAGTAGGAAAGCTGGACAACACCATAATCAAGTGATCAAAATTACTTTTACCAAAAGGTAATACCCTGAGATGGACATACCCACCAATGTGGTATACTAACCAAATATGCTTATCTTGAATCTATTCATGAGGAAATGGACAAACTCAAACTGAGAAACATTCTATAAAATAAATGGCCAGTTTTCTTAAAAAAAAAAAAAAAGTGGCAATGGCATAAAAGGCTGAGACTCTATACTAAAAGATATTAACCAAAGAAAGTGACAACTACATGCAATGTCTGACCCTAGGTCAGAACTTGTATAAGAAAAATTGCTATAAGGAACAATATTAAGACAACTGACAAAATTAGAAAGCTGACTACAGGTCAAAGTTTAAAATGTTACACACACACACAATGCTAAATTTCCTACATTTGGTAAGTGCACTTGCTCTTCAGAACTGCATATTGAAACATTAAGAAACAAAGGGCATGAGGTATGCAACCCACTCTACTAAAGGCTTAGAAATAAAAGCAATATGCATACAGAGCTGGAGAATGTCAAAAGGTTCAGAACTGGTGAATCTGGTCAGGAGTTCTTCGTACCAGTAACTTATCTACAAACCTGAAGTTAAATCAGGATAAAAAGTGATAAAAGACAATGAGCATCCAAATGCTAAAGTGTTTCTATAAGAAAGATAAAACTACAAACAGACTCCTATGTTAACAAAAGAAGTTAAACTGTGGTGTGATCTGCCACACAACAGACTACTGTGTAACCATGAAGACTATGACAAAGTACAACCCTGAGAGATATCATCATACTTTTCTGCAAAGAGATGTAGGCAGGTACAGAGAAGGGGCGGGGGGAGAGAAAGAGTATCCTTTTCTTTTCCCTATGTATAAATACAATGAACGCACAGGAAGAGCTCTGCTTTGGACGTGCACTAAGATGTGATCGTCTCCAGATATAGATGGTTTTTCATATTCTCCTTTTGCTTATCTATATTGTTTTTCCTGTAATAAAGAAAAACCTGTATCTCTATAATAAAGAATAACATTTTAAATTCTGACACAGAAAGGAATTGGTGGTAAAATTGGAATTATTCAATATGGAAAACAGACCATGATAAAATATGTTAAGTGAAAAAAGCTAAATACAGAATTATAAACACAACAGTAAAAAGCATTAAAAAAAAAAAAGAAAGAACAAAACAACTGGAAGCTCATTAAACAAGAATGTGGTGTCGTGACCACCAAAGCAGATATAAAGCTCTGAGACAGAGGGAGAGCCCTACCTCTGGTCTTAAACAGAATTATTTTAAAATAAACAGCTGTAAGAGTTGTAGCCAAAGACAGGAACAGTATAAAAAGAATTCAAAACGACTATATTCAATACCTTGTAATAACTTAAAATGGAAAAGAATCTGAAAAAGGAAACATAGAACTGAATCACTGTGTGGTACACCTGGCACTAACACAGCATTAAAAATTAATTATACTTCAATTCTAAAAAGTTTTTCTTTAAAAAAAAGAATAAATGAATTAAAGAATTCAAAACAAAATAAGACAGTCGATAGGTTAAGAGTAACCAAATAAAGGAAATCAGAGGCTATCTGAGCATGGATGAAAGCTTTAGCAGAAAGAACACTGAGTTAATGACATGACTCCAACCAGGATTCTGAGATTAAGGCCTCTGGAAAAGAATACAGAGTCTCCTCAAGTCTATCAAAGACAGAAAGACAGGAGACTCAATCTAAATGCCTAATATCCCAGGCCTCCAGCACTCGTCAAAAAAGATCTTAGGCTTACAGTGACCTTAACCAGTTGAGGTGAAAACTCTGCAACTTGCCCGGTACAATAAAATAATTTCCTTAGTAAATGCCTTTCAACCCCTATAAAGATTCAGAATCTAATATAGAAATGAAATAAATCAAACATTATTATTGTTAATTTTCAATTACATTTAAGAATAACCTATTATTACTTAACACTGTCTATAATATTTAAAATAATCACCATGTTAAAGAACATGATAGATTAGTTTTCTGATTCCAATTTAAAATGTGTTACTGAGTAAGTGATCTTGAGTTTTCATTGAAAATGTTAAGAATTTTATGAAAGTTGTAAATAATACTGTTTAAGATAAATTAAAACAAATACAGAAAATCGTAAGTTATCAGGTTTATTCAAGTTATATACATAAACACTTGGGAGTGTTTCACTTCTGATGTCAAGCAAACTGAATCACTTAAAATAAAATCCGAGTATTTTACACAATCTAAAGTGCTAGAAGAAATTTAATGGTTGTAAATGAGGCTGACCAGGATTAAAGTCTGGCCAACCCAAGTTAAATAAACCAATATTAATCAAAGGACCCTGGGCAACTGGGAGAATGATTTGTTAAAATAGATGTTTTAATAAAAAGTAATAAGTTGTGCAACTATTAATAAACATAAAGGCTTACTCACTTCCAAACTGTGACTATACAAAGATATAAATATATAAATGGTCACAGCACCATTATCCATCATAGCTTAAAAACGGAACCCAAACCATCAACTTGTTGTTGGTGGATAAATGGATAAAACAAACTGTGCTATATTCATAAACTGAATACAAAAGAAACAAACTATTGATAAACATAACAGATGAATCTCAAAAAAATTATGCTAAGTGAAAGAAGTACAACACAAAAGGCTACAGATCATACAGTTCCAAAGATATTAAATTCCAGAAAAGTGAAACCACACTGAGAGAAAGCAGATCTGCAGCTGCCTGGGGCCAGGTCAAGGGAAGGGACTGACTGTAAAGGGCACAGGAAACGCCTTAGAATGATGTGTCTTGATCACTGTGGCAGTTACACAACTATACGGGCTTCCCAGGTGGCTCAGCAGTAAAGAATCCGCCTGCCAACGCAGGAGTCACAGGCGGGGCTAATCCTTGGGTCAGGAAACTCCTCTGGAGAAGGAAATGGCAACCCACTTCAGTATTCTTGCCTGGAAAAATCTGATGGGCAGAGGAACCTGGCAGGCTACAGTCCATAGGGCTGCAAGAGAGTCAGGCAAGACTGAGCGAAAATAACACCACCACAACTATATAGTCAGCAAAAATAATCAAACTGAACACTTGAAATGAGTGAATTCTATTGTGCTATACTTCAAAAAAGATTTAAAAAAATTCTGATTAAGACATAAAGGTTTATTAAAAAATAAGTCCTGAAATTTGAAAATAAAGTTTAAAATTAATTTTCCACCTCAAATAGCCATAAATTGTCTTTTCTCTGTATAAAGATTGCCTCCGAAGGCACACAAAAACACAAAAAAATCCTTCACCAACCAAGAGATGTAGGTCATTATCTTACTCTGTCCACCTTCCAAGTTTCCTCTAATATACCATTATTCTTACAATTTTTAATTCATAAAAAATTTCAAGGTCTAACAAACCATTAGAAAGCCTCTAAACTATTTACTACTGTCTCTCCATTTCACCCTCCCAATTAAATCTAGACAGTTCCTCAAAGTGGGCAGTATGATATACTCCATAAGAGCAATATATCATCTGGCAGACAGTGAGATGATAACTCATAAAAAGCAAAGAGGTTAGAATTCCTACATACCAAAGCAAATTTCTGAATGTTTCTTTTGCCTAACTGAACTGATAACAGAAATAATAGAAGTCAGAGACTAAGATGTGCAGTTACTGTTAAAATAAGGAAAAAACACTGAGAAATTGTAAATAAAGCAGAAATTTGTTCCTTAAATTTGAAAAGCTGACTGCAAATATCAATACTGTGAGCTAGACACTGGTTTGCCCTAAAAAATTTTTCAAATGTAATATAAAATAACAAGCTATGATAGTATAGAAGCTACCTGTATATATAATATACAGACACATATACTAAAGACTAAATACGTCTTCAAATATGAGCGTGATAGTAGAGCCTGTCTAATGTACCCTGCTCTCATCCTACTTGGTCTCCTCCCACACCATGCAGTCAGGGTGCTCCAAACACCTCTTTGCCATTCCAGGTCTGGGACTGCTGCTTGGTCAAGCATCAACCATCACAATATTCAATCCTGCTATTAACAAAAGGAACTGGTTTGCTAATACTCTAGTTTCCCAAAATGTCCCAAAAAAGACCACCAGCAAGTATTACAGTTACAGACAAAAACATTATAAAAGACATCAAGTTTTCACCTGCAGTATCAAAAAGTCCAAGAGTATATGGCTCTCCACCAATCATAACTGTGACAGCATAGTTGTCAAAAACCTAAAACAGAAAAATATGACATTGTTAGTGTGCAAGGGGATGGTCAAAACAGGACAGGACAACTCTTAAGCTAAAACAAAGTTTCCTTCCCAAGACTCAATCCTCTCTCAGTCCATGTTTCTTCTATGACCAACCACGCCATCTAAGCCCTTTCATGACCTAACAGTTCTTCAAAAAAAAAAAAAACATGACAGAAGATGCATTCTGGTATGTCTGCTCTACCCCAGTCGCCCAGATAAAACGCCACAGAAGGGTTAGTGGTATCGCAGGAGTGGAGTCCCCTAGCTATACAAAATGATACAATTCAAATTTGAAACTTTCCAGACAGTAATTTCAAGTTTACCTAAATTTGCAATCTAATTTCTAAGAAATTATTCTTCACAGACCATTTCCTTTTAATATAGAATTAAAATCTCCTAGATCCATGATAATCTTTTTCCTTTCAGGGTTCAAGACAAGAACAGCCTTGCTGCAAACATGGCCCATTAGAGAAAAACATACGTTCCCTCAAGTTACTCAAGGAAAGTGTCCAAAATAGGCTGGCAGATCTTCTGTTGGGACTTTATGAATAAAACTCATGTTACTGGGTACAAACCACATGACCTGAGATACCTTCTTTGAACTGAGTATACTTAAGGATAATATATAGGGGTGTGTGTGTGTAACTTAAGGATACTGAATAGGGTATACTACTTGTAAATAGACTGCAAAACCCCTAACAAACAAACTGAGTATATACTAATATATATCATATATATATATATATAGCTTGTACTAAGCAATTTGTAAAAATGGGAGGTAACTAAATGAAATGAAAATGAATGAAATCAAAGTGCCAACAAATGAAAAATGAAAAAATGAATGAAATGAAAAAAGACCCAACACTAATTCATGGACTCCTCTGAATTATTAATAATTTACAATTGAAAAGCAAGGTTTTCCAGCCAAGAGAAGGATGGTACATTTTAATATCAGCTCTGCTTAACCCTAACTCTCTGATTCATGTTTTAGTGGATTGGATTGTTGGGAGCTTGTTTAAATATTAAAAAAAAAAAAAAAAAAAGAGTAGACTAGAAGAAAGGGCTTGGGAGAGGTGGTAGTTAAAAAGAAACTCAGTTCTTAAGAACAAGAACAAGGAAGTAAAAAGAATATAGTTAAGCTCCTATTTAGGTTATTTTCTTAAGTCATACCTAACCGTTTTCCAGAGATCCACACACAAACACATACATAAAACACCCACAAGCTCTCCTTAAACACCTAGACTCAGAAATCATGTTTGTATGAAAATAACTTTAAATGGAAACTGAAACACAGACATTCTGATAGCCTTCACTCAAGATCCACAAAACTGATCTATCCCTAAAGATCCCCTAAAAGTCCCTTTCAACCTCAGAACTTCTTTCACTTCCAAATATCTCCAAATGGGCCAACTCAAAAATATTCATGTTTATAAATATGATTTCTCCCCCTCTAAGAAACCCTAGTTTTTCCTCCTATAGCCTGGGCCTACCTCAATCACTATCTGCCCTGGGACATTACAGACTTCTAATTACAATCAAACATAATTACCAAACCTTTAACCTGTCACCACCCTCTTAAAAATACTCTCATCTCTGAAAATTAATCTGAAGTAATCATAGATTTTCTTCCTTTTCACTTCCAAACAATACTAATCCCATATTAATCATACACAGGTGCTCTGTAACCTCTAAACTAGCTCACTTAACAGAGGTGGCTACTGCCAGGCCAAGCCAACACTAGCTCCTCTCTCACCACAGAATGGACATCTATCTTTAACATAATTACACCACTGGATTGGTCAACTGACCTGGGACAAACACTGGATCCCCAAACACATTCACAATGAGTGTTACTCTAAATAACTCTCTCTCCATGTCAAGATCTTTGTTATCCCCATTTTCCTTCTACTCTTCTAAGGAGCTGATAAAAAGCATTATGTGCAAGAGAACTCCATAGGCTTCTGTTGATGTTCTCATAAGAAAAACAGGTCTTCTCTACCTCTAAAAGCCAGTCTGGAGCTCCATTACTGCGAGGACAACAGCTCCATAAGCTTTTCTTCTATTCCCTAAGGAGAATACATAGACACATACTACCTTCCCTGAAGTTACAAGGCCCCCCCAAATTCATCCCAAAGAACTCCAAGCACTGATTAATCATTGGCCAAGATATCAAAAAAAAAGTCACCTCATTCCAAGATGTAGTGCATACTTCTCCAAACTGAGACCACCACTCTTTAGAAGCTTGTCTATTGGAGTTTTGCCTCCCAGCACTTCTTGCAAACCCTTCTGTCACCCCTTCTGACTTTCCACTGATTTTTCAGCTGTTTAATTTTAAAGTGTACATAATTTACCCATGAGAAGTCAAGATCTTTAAAAACAGGAAACAAAGGCAGACAACAGAAAAATTTCAGTACACACAGAGAAAGTTTTCAAAAGGATATCAAATTATAATACATTTCACTAACAGATGGAAGCTTTATACTTACAGTCGGTACATACTCAGATGGAAATTTGTTTGTTGTGTAGGATATCAGGAGACACGTTTTACCAACGGCACCATCACCCACAACAACGCACTTAATTGTCTGCATCGCTGAAACAGTTTTGTATCCACTTTAAATATTTCAAATTTGATGATGACCTACAAAAAGATTAAAAATACTTCTCTTAATTATTTGTACTTATACATATATTGTTTTTCTTCAATTAGCAACAGACTCACACATTCAGAGCAATAACAGAAGCAGCACCTCAACTACCAGAGCTAGGAGAACCAAAAAAGAGAAACAGTGATTTGCAAATAAGAGTCAATTTTCTTAAGTTTCTGATCCTTGGTTGTTTTTGACTTAAGTATTTTTCTTAAAAAATCAAGAGGAACATAAACAGCAGCACAGTTCTTTTTACAATGAAAGAGAAGAGGCTATTTCAGAATGAATCCCAGTTAGTATGTCAAGTGTTATTTTGTGCAACGTTTCCTTCAGTTGTATGTGCCCCCACATGCGTGTATACACATATGTGTACTAGACTGCAAAAAAAGGCCACTGCTTCAAAGAATGCTCCCTTTACCCCAGCTAAAATGGTTACTCAGGCCATAACCAACAAGCAGCAGAGCACAATCACCTCCCCCACCTAATAGATGAGCATGAAGAACTGGACAAAGATCAGGGTGATCCCTGGTCTCAGTGGCTGTTTCCGCACCAAGCTGTCAAGCTACTAATTCAATATTTATGGCATGAAGAGATCAAAATCTAGACTTTTAAAATGAAAATGATCACTCTAAAGCATTCTAACTTATAAACAGATGCAATTGCTTTAGCTTCTTTTACTATAGTCCTCCATTCTAAGATGCTATTGATTACAAATACACCAAAGATTTATTAATTTTATCAATTCTGAGATGCTTGTTTTTATACTTAAGCATTTCTAAAATCAGAACATATCTTTACCAAAGGTTCCTTACACTTGTTATCAGCTATTTTACCCCAATATGTTGACACCTATGAAACTGGGATGTACGACATCTTAGTGTCAGTGGAAAATCTTAAGTTTTTCTGAAAGAATAAAAAACACCACTACCTATATATCTATTTTTAAGATTAAATTCTTTTTCTTATAATTCTGAAGGGATTACAATTTCTTGTTAGCTAGAGATGCCACCTTATTAACATAAAAATGTCAACAGAATTAGATGCCAGGTCTATATGCTCCTATAGTAACCTCCACAACTCTTAACTTAGGCCTGTTAACATCTCTGTATATATATGAGGAATGGGTAACACACAGGAAATATACCTTCTTCCGTTCTTCATCAAAATCATCTTGACTGCATTTCTCTTTATTTAACCTCCTTCTATCTTTCTCTTTTCCCTGTAATGCACTAGAGAACAATGCACTAGCATACTCATACTAAAGGATCTTGACCCCTAAACTAAATCAAATTATTTATCAAAATAATCACACTACACCAAGTACTAAATTAATTCTAGAGAATTATTTGAGAAGAATGTCTTCTACTGATTAATAAAAGCAAAGCAAGAAGAGAAAACAGGAATAGCTGTCTTCTCCTGGTTCCTCAATCCACCTCTGAAAAACAGGATGTGCTGTGCTTAGTCGCTCAGTCGTGCCTGACTCTTTCACAACCCCATCGACTGTAGCCCACCAGGCTCCTCTGTGCATGGGGATTCTCCAGGCAAGAACACTGGAGTGAGTTGCCATGTTCTCCTCCAGGGGATCTTCCCAACCCAGGGATCAAACCGGGATCTACCTGCATGGCAAGCAGATTCTTTACCAGCTGAGCTACCAGGGACTGCTAAAAAACAAGGTCTTCTGTAAAATTTATTTCCAATTCAGAGTGAAGAAAAAAAGGGTAAGCAGAGACTTGTGATCATCCTACAGAATTATCTTCCTAAAAATAAATTATGCCTAAAAATAAATGTCAAGTTCAGTTCTTGCATCTTCCATGTCTCATGACCATTATGGGTAATTTCATTTTACATAGAGTTTAATCATAAACACTGGCCAGAAAGTAAGGTTTGAGCAGAGTAGCAGAGACTACTAGCAATTGCTCCTCTCTTCTTTAGTAAAAGAATTTTACTGGCACATATGGCTCCCAGTAAAGACATTTTCTAAATTCTTGTGCAGTTAGATGTGACCAAGTTCAAGCAAATGGGGATGGAAACAAAGCATGTAATTTTCAAGACAAGCCTTAAAAACAAGGGAAAGAGTTTCTCCTGTCCCACCTGGCCTGTAGGCTAGAATACATCATAACAGATGTGAAAGCAGTCACAGTGAACCAAAGACAGAAATTATAGCTAAGGATGAGTAACACAATAGGAGAGGCCAGCCCTGCATTACCTTCCAGGACTTTTACAGGAGAAAGAAACTTTGCCTTCATTAAGTCCCTAGTATTTTGGACTTCTCAGTTATAGCAGCAGAACTGAAATCCTAATCTCTGTATTTCACAGACTCTAAGACAACGATTTTTAAAATACATCCTAAATTTAGAGGTGTTAAGTGTAGAAGATATAGTCCTACAATTAATAAAATTATAGTAATATTTGGATTTATCGAGTAACTTTATAGTAAACTTGACGACTTTTGAACTTTGTCTTAAAAACACCTAAGATAAATACTATTGTTAATATAAATGCTACTGTTAAATTTTAA
Source organism: Cervus canadensis (assembly GCF_019320065.1). Lineage (NCBI taxonomy): Eukaryota > Metazoa > Chordata > Mammalia > Artiodactyla > Cervidae > Cervus > Cervus canadensis. Next base: position 5,215,871 of record NC_057409.1, on the reverse strand, counting down.
CTGTGGTTAAAACTGTCATCCTTAAATATGATGATCCTAATCTTCAGTCTACCTATGGTATTCACTTTTAAGACTTAATACTCATACAACCTAGCAAATACAAAATCATCAGGCCATTTCTAAACTTGAACCTTCTCGTAAAGGAAGAGATAACATTTCTTAAAATTTTCACTAAAATTCTCTAGGAAATAAAGAAGTTTAAAACAAAAAGTTTCCATGACTAAAGACACAAATACCACTGCCATACAGCTAAGTCACAAACTGTAACAAGCTATGATGGAGAATGTTAAAGCTGGCCTACAACATCCCAATGAAAAGAGAAGCTATCATTAATAAATGTATTAAAAGAGAAACATTTAAATCTAATTCAAGTTGAACTCCTTTTTTTTAATTATAGGTATATTAGGAAATTTATCAAAATTAACTGTCTTCAGGACAGACATTTCACAAATAACAGATTTAGGATACTGGTTCTTTATATACTGCATGCACGCTAAGTCACTTCAGTCATGTCTGACTCTTTACAACCCTATGGACTGTAGCCCGCCAGGCTCCTCTGTCCATGGGATTCTTCAGGCAAGGATACTGGTGAGGGTTGCCACTTCCTACTCCAGGGGATCTTCCCAACCCAGGGATCGAACCAATGTCTCTTATGTCTCCTGCACTGGCAGGCAGCTTCTTTACCACTAGCACCATCTGGGAAGCCCTCTTTGTATGGTGAAAACCTATATTGTGGTACCTCTGTCTCTGATACCATTAAGTGTAAGAAAATGCTAAAAATGCCCACCAGGAAACATAACTGTTGAGCAAAACATACAACACAAGTTGTATTAGAGTAAGTCTACAATGTAAGTTTAGAAACAAGGTAACAATATTTCAAATTGGCTAAGTAGGCTTCTCCTCTGAATATAATTTTTAAAAATACCTCTGCATTGTTAAGAACAAAATCACTATCTGAGGAAGATCTTTAAGCTTTTCCGTTGAAAGATAATGGAGACTGGAACTCATGTGAGAGAAATGGGATCACAAACAGTTTGGCCAGATCACTAAACATTACTACTTTGAGAACTTGTAGAAGTCTGGATCTTTTTTGAGCAGGAAAAACAGCCCCCAAACCAATCAGGCCCTTCTTTTGTGTCTTGCTTAGTAAGCTGGAAAGAATTTCCAAGCTACATAAACTTAATACATAACATGATAATAATTTTCCTAACTCTGAAATCAGGAAAACCTTTGGTTTTAATCTCTGCTCAGCACTTACTAGTGACCTGGGCAAGTTTCTTAAATCTTTTTTTGTCTCAATTTTCTCATTTAAAAACAGAACTAATTTAAACCAACACCTTGCAAAGTTATAAAGATTAAGTAATATTAAATAACCTGGCTCCTAGCACATACTCAATATATGTGAATTCCTCTACCAAGTATGCCAGTTAAATCAATCCCATCACACCTGTTTTCATCCAAAGGCGCAAAACTAGCACTGCCCTTTCTTCTCTCTTTAGTAGACTGTTACCTAATCAAAACTTTTCACACTTTACCCAAAACAGGCATATCAAAAACAGGCTAAAATAAACTGATTATATTTGCTATTATTTATTAATAGCGAATGACACACAAAAAAACAAGAAATCTACCCAAATATTTCTTCTTCTCCTGAAGACTCCCATATTATTTCTTTCTGTATTTCCTGCACTTTTCTCTATTTACAGAGCAGTCCTTAAAACCAAGTTACTTAACAGGTGTTAACAATATATTTTAGGGGACTTCCTTGGTGATCCAGTGGCTAACATTCCATACTTCAAGTGCAGGGGGCCTGGGTTTGATCCCTGGTCAAGGAACTAGATCCTACATGCCACAACAAAAGAGCAAACAATCCCACATGCCACAGGCAAGGCCTGGTACAGTCAAATAAATAAATCTAATTTTTTTAAATGCAGCTTTAAAACAAAACAATATAATTTTGGTATGGGATCAGACCTAGTCAGGTTTCCCTGCTGGCTCAGATGGTGAAGAATCTGCCTGCAATGCAGCAGACCTGGGTTCCACTCCTGGGTTGGGAAGATCCCCTGGGATTACAAATCATCACTGCCCACATGCAAACTGATGAAAATCTGACAACTGTTAATCTAAAACAATAAAACAGCCAGTTATTTTATCTTCTCCCTGCTGGAGATACAAAAGTAATTTCCAGGTGGACAATTAAAATCTAGTGGTAAGGTGTGAGAGCTCCCCCTTCTGGTCACCTGTTGTTGTGCTCAGTTCAGTTGTTGTGCTCAGTTCAGTTGTTGTGCTCAGTTCAGTTCAGTCGCTCAGATTCTGTGACCTCACGGACTGCAGCAAGCCAGGCCTCCTTGTCCATCACCAACTCCCAGAGTTTACTCAAACTCATGTTGATTGAGTCAGTGATGCCATTCAACCATCTCATCCTCTGTCATCCCCTCCTCCTCCTGCCTACACTCTTTCCCAGCATCAAGGTCTTTTCAAATGAGTCAGCTCTTCCCATCAGGTGGCCAAACTACTGGAGTTTCAGCTTCAGCATCAGTCCTTCCAATAAATATTCAGGACTGATTTCCTTTAGGATGGACTGGTTGGATCTCCTCGCAGTACGTGCTGTCATGTTCAACTCTTTGCGACCCCATGGACTGTAGCCTGAGACCCCACAGACTGTATCCCGCCAGGCTCCTCTGCCCATGGAATTGTCCAGGCAAGCATACCGGAGTAGACTGCCACTTCCTACTCCAGGGAATCTTCCTGACCCAGGGCTCGAACTTGTGTCTCTTGCATCTCCTGCACTGGCAGGTGGATTCTTTATCACTAGTGCCCTATTCCCTGATAGCTCAGCTGGTAAAGAATCCCCCCTGCAATGCAGGAGACCTGGGTTTGATTCCTGGGTCGGAAAGATCCCCTGGAGAAGGGAAAGGCTACCCACTCCAGTATTCTGGCCTGGAGAA